>NW_003307565.1:108996-109897 GCF_000143455.1 Volvox carteri f. nagariensis
CATATGTATATCCGTACATCCATATGGGTATTGCGGTGTGAGCTGGTTGTCTGTAATTTTTTTTATTATTTCTATCTATGGGTAGTGCCCCCCTCCTAGCGCTGGTGAAGCAGATAGGGAAAGTCCCTATCGCTTATTATATCAGCAGGCCTAGCTAGGCTAGGGTGCGACCTATAGACGATAAAGAATTTTACAGACAGTGCCTAAAATTATAATATACGGAAGTAGTGGCTGGACGGCGTCGCTTACTGCTGGCCATATTAACTTGCTGCGTGGGGATTTTGTGATGTTTGCTTGTACGTTGTATGTTGCTTGCCATTTCGATGTTTGTTCTGCTCACTCGTTGGATTTAGTATTCCACATATTGCTGTGATGTTTTTTACGCCGGAGCGTTTCAGCAAGATACGTTTATCCACACCCTTGGCGGATCCAGCGTGGTAGAGGCGACGTTGACTGGCGCCGATGAAGTAGACGGGTAGCTAAGTGTAGGTGAAGATTGTAGTGAAATCCAGAGTTGAGAGGTCGTGGTTCAGGTCGGCTTCAAGCCGCCTTAAATAGGGCTCAGCCCTGTATTGCTGTCAAGCGGACCGTTTATCAACCGTTGGTCTGTCAAACTCGGACAGGCCGAAGTCCCTTCATCGTTCACGATCGGTTAGTTTCTGACAGCCGTCTTGGCCGAGTCCTTCTTGGACGTGGTTACTCGCGTTCGTACGCGGTACCACAACATTGCCTCCCCCTTTAGGGCTTGACGTCCGCGCAAGTCCGTTGTCGTACTGACTCCAGCTCTGCTGTCATATCGGGAGTGAAATGATCCGCTGGTTCCCAGCTGTTGTGCTCGTCGGTATATCCTTGCCACCGTACGAGGTATTCCTCCACGTACGTCCGTTTTCCGACTTTGCGT
>NW_003307565.1:109947-117513 GCF_000143455.1 Volvox carteri f. nagariensis
AGATTGTAGTGAAATCCAGAGTTGAGAGGTCGTCGTTCAGGTCGGCTTCAAGCCGCCTTAAATAGGGCTCAGCCCTGTATTGCTGTCAAGCGGACCGGTTATCAACCGTTGGTCTGTCAAACTCGGACAGGCCGAAGTCCCTTCATCGTTCACGATCGGTTAGTTTCTAACAGCCATCTTGGCCGAGTCCTTCTTGGACGTGGTTACTCGCGTTCGTACGTGGTACCACACCGTTGCGGAGGTGGACGCACCGGATGGCAGCGCGTGGGAAAGCGGGGCCGCCCCGTCGATGACGACGAGTACGCGGATAGGCTAGGCCCGGGTGGGATGCAAATCACAAAAGCGATGCTGAAGCGTCGCCGGAAGGAGCAGAGGTGCTGGTGGTGTAACTCGGAGCAGCACTGGTCGGAGGAGTGCCCCCTGTGGCACGTCAACAACGGCGCCGGCGGTTCGGGCGCCGGGGCGGGAACCAAGGCGACCGCCTAGGATGTTGCCCTAGATGACGACTCAGCCCGCCGGCAGTCTAGGGAGAAGTCGGTAAACGTTTTTCGTGGTTTTAGGGTTTTGGGTTTTCGTAGCCGATGAGTTGGCTACCCTGGCTACCCTGGACACGCATCGGTAGGCCTTTCACCTTTGATGCCCCGCCCGCTTGGACCCGCACCGCGGCCGGTGCCGCCTGCGCCACGGCCAGCATTCGGAGCGTACCCGCCCCGACCGCGTCCAACCGCAGCGGCGTAGTTCATGGGTGGAGCCTCTGGCTCCTGGTTGGCAGGAACGGGGATAGCTGCGTTAGACTTTACGGCATTCCGCCCGGATGCGTTCTCGAGCAGCTGCTGGCGCTCCGCGCCAAGTGCATGAGCAAGGAGCTGAGCATAAGTCGTATGCGGCTCCAAGGTTACCGGGTTGCAAGCAACTGCCTTGCGCAACGCGGGTAACAATGCCATGCAGAAGTGGAAACATTTTGTGCTTTCGGGCATATCGGGCAGGTCCTGAACCAAGGACTGGTATCGGCTCGCAAACGTGGCTACCGCCTCGTTGGGGCCTTGCTTGAACTGCCCGCTGGACAATTGCTGTTGCGCTAGGTCCGCACGGGACTGTACCTCCGGGGCAAAGCGAGCAAGCAATGCCAAGAACAACCCCTCTACTGTGTAGTTGGGGTTCGCGCGTGTCCAGACGACATGCCATGTCTTAGCTTCCGCTTCCAAAGCTCCGCTAAGGAACAGCTTTTGCAAGTTCGGATTGTTCACCCAGCCAGCGGCTGCGAAGTAAATGCGTGTGTCAGCAATAAACGCATGAACACGTTCCGCGTCAACTGGCTTCCCTACAGCAACGTGTAGTTTTGGTACCGGTATCATTGGTCGGAAACCACTGACCGCTGGGTCGACGGGTGCTCCAGCCGCTCCACCGGGAATGGCGTCCACCGCCATGGGTACTGGGCCGGGTGCCGCGACGGCGGGTACTGCAGGCGGTGCGATCGGCGGAGCGGGGGCGGGTTGCCCCACCGGCGGCGCGCCGGCAGGCTGCACCGCGGGTTGACCCGCTGCCGCAGGTGCGCCTGCGGCCTGCTGCTGGGCTACGACGGCCGCGCAGAACTGCAGGAACGCGAGCATGTTTGCCTGCTGCTGCGCCGGGTCCATGGGTGGTGCGGCTGCGACAGCAGCCGGTGCAGGGCCAGCTGCCGCCGGCAGCATCATGGGACCGGCTGCGGCCGCTGGTGGCTGGGGCGGAGCAGCGCCCCCAGCCCCTGCCGGGGCAGCTGCGGCTGCTGGTGCCGGCGGTGGTGCTGCGGCCGCAACGCCAGCCCCGGCCGGGGCAGCGGCAGCTGCGGGTGGGGCTCCTGCCCCGAGCATAGGGGCAGCAGCCCCAGCAGCATTAGCTGCGCCACCGGCGGGTGGTTGCGCTCCTACAAAGAGAGGCGGAGCCGGAGGAAGGTATCCCGCACCAGCGAGAGGCATAGCAAGGGGCGCATTGAGGCCTGGGGCAGGAGGCGCGCCCGCTGCGTACTGCATCAGCATGTTTTGCCAACCCGGCGGTGCGTTGCCTAACGGTGGAGGTTGCGCCATCAGGGTAACTCTAGCGTGGCCGACAAGTCACGCGCTTCCCACTCTCACCAGAGTTGGTATCCGAGTCCGTGAGACCTGACGAGGCCGTGTGCGACTCGTCGCTCACGTCAGGCCTGCGAAAGGTCCCGTACTGCAGCTCCAAGATGCCCGGAGCGCGAGCCTGAAGCGCCGCTAGGCTGATGTATCCTAGGGGGTGGCTCTAAGGACTGCGCGGGGGGCCTCGGGTCTCGATACCACTTGTAGTGGTATCTACCCTTGGCGGATCCAGCGTGGTAGAGGCGACATTGACTGGCGCCGATGAAGTAGACGGGTAGCTAAGTGTAGGTGAAGATTGTAGTGAAATCCAGAGTTTAGACGTCGTGGTTCAGGTCGGCTTCAAGCCGCCTTAAATAGGGCTCAGCCCTGTATTGCTGTCAAGCGGACCGGTTATCAACCGTTGGTCTGTCAAACTCGGACAGGCCGAAGTCCCTTCATCGTTCACGATCGGTTAGTTTCTGACAGCCGTCTTGGCCGAGTCCTTCTTGGACGTGGTTACTCGCGTTCGTACGCGGTACCACAACAGTGTCAGGCCCTGGAATGTGGCTTGGGGGCATGTTGGAGATTAGGCGCCGCGTCAAGCCGCTCCGAGGCCGGGGACAGGCCGACACACATGTGATGCGAGCTTTCTGGGTCGGTCCTGTCTGTCTGCACTGCTAGTTTCAAGCCCTTCTATGTGCCTCTCTTTGTGCCATTTCTCAAACTTACGTGCTTGTGCCCAGTGCATGAACAGGCAGTGGCGGTTCACATAGTCAATTACTCACACGGCCGTGACGTACAGTCTCTGAGGCAAGTGATCGCCCTCAACCCCTTTCTGGCTCAACAGGCCCCCTACCCCTAAAACCCGCCATAGCCTCAAGAGCCTTCACCGTGCAGCAACCCACTACCCTGTCGTCAGCCGCTCCACCACTGTGACACACGTCCACACACACACACCCGACCACGCACACGCCAGAAACCGCCACCGCCACCACCAAATACCCTGGCGACCGAACCACTTCATCACCCAACCACTTCCTCCCCCAAGCATGCGCATCTAGTACTCCAGGTCCTGTTCCAGGCCCAGTCGTGCTCGCTTCCATTGCGAGCCCAGCTCCGCGGGGGGTGCACAGCACACCCAGGCGCGCTGCACCGCCGCCAGCAGGGCGGGCAGGTTGCGGCGGGACGCGGCGGCACCCACCCCCGGGCCCATCTGCACGGTGACGGCACCCACCGCCGCAGGCGCAGAGGCCAGTCACTTCTCCTGCTGGCCCCCATGATGCTGCCCTTAGCCCTTAGCCCTGTTGCTGTTGCTGTTGAGGTTGCTGCCCCTGCTACTGCTGCTGCTGCTGCATGCACAAGTGCTGCTGCTGGATGCACAAGTGCTGCTGCCGCCCCCTCCCAGCCCCGTTTGCATCCCGCGACACCGATTTGGGGTGCACCCGCACCCGCACCCGCACCCGCACCCGCTGCCGCCGCCGTCGGGTCGCCAGCCCGCCCGCCGCCGCCGCCAGCGCCGCCGCTGTGGTGGAGCTTATCTTCGTGCAGTACGAACGACATGTTGGCCACCTCCTGCCCCGCTGTGATCGCCTCCATGTACTGCAACTTGGCCTTGGGGGCCCGATGGGGGGGGATGAGACTAGGTTGGGGTGTGCACGTGTGTGTGTTTGTGTGTATGTGTTGCTGCCGGTGCTAATTAGAAGAGGAAATGAACGGAGCCTGCCACATGTACGACAGTACTTGGCTTGCGTTTATTGACTTCAAATGGTACTTGTCCTCCCCAAGTACGGCATATGTACGGCCTCACGCTCGCTCAACCCACACACAATTACAAACACACATACAGGGAAGGTGCTCACATACATGAGCGAGAAGGGGAATCATACAACATGACTCTTGCGTCGCAAGGTCCCCACCCCACCTCACCCCCCCCCAATGCCTCACTCACCGAGCCAGCTGGTTCACAACGTTGGCGGGGAGAATCGACTCGCCCTTCTTGCCCCGGTCACTGCCGTTCCGAGCCAGCCAGCCACGCAGCTGTACGAGCGCGTCGTACACCAAATGCGCCAGCGGATCGTCCTTGACGGTGAGCGCGGCACTGCTGGTGGCGGCAGCGCCAGCGGCGGCGGCGGGCGCCGAAGGGATGCCGTACGGTCGGCGGCACGGTTAGTGCCGCCAGCTGCAATCACGGGCTGGGGTCCGTACGTACGTTGTGCCACGGAGCGAGCTTGACGACAAAACAACAACAAAATCAACTTGCGAGCTGACCAGGAATTAAGTTGAGGCGCCGTTGATCCGCTAGATTTGGTTGCATGCTGGTGGTGAGTTGCTGAACCCAACGAATACATTCTGAAGTCGGACGGGGTGAATGGATTAGGGTGCCCCTCTAGCAGGGGAGAGCAGGGAACTGCCTCGGGAAGGAGGCCACTGGTGAAGCTTACCCACCCTGTTGTTAAACAACAACAACAACATAACAACTGCAGCAACGACAGTAACCAACAAATAACGGAAAGTAACTCCAAATTAAAGTGAAATGGGGGGACATCCGGGGAACGGATGACAGGATTAGTCGGGTTCCTCCCACCCAAGTGGTACGAGTCGTACGTGTCGTACATGTCGTACAGTAGAAAACAGCAGCTCCTTCCCTAACGCCCTGCGCCAGGTAGTTCAAGCCCCATCCCAGTGAACATGTCCGCGGTCGGGTAAAGAGCACCAAACATGAAACACACACGAACCCCCCCACACCCAAAAGCCACTCACCTCGCAAAATCTCCACGTCGCTGTCGCCACCGCGAACAACCGGGTCGTCGTACGACACGTCGTACACCATGCCCGCTGCAACGTCGTCTTCGGCATCGACGCCATCACCCAACCGGCCTCGAATACCGCCGCCGCCACCGTCGCCGCCACCGCCATCGCCCAGCCGCCCCCGAATACCGCCGCCGCTACGGGCGCCGCGGGTGCGAGCGGCACCAGCATTTGCTGCTGCTGCTGCGCCGGTGGCGGCGGCGGCAGTAGCTTTGTTACCCCGGCCGCGGCTGCCCCCCGCCTTGGAGGTTTTGGCCCCGGGCCCCGCGCCGACGGGGAACTGCAGCTCCACTTTCACCGACCCACGGGTCAGTTGCTGGGCCATGGGCTCGTTCACCTGTTTATGCAACAACACCGGCAGGGAGTGCTCTGCGTGTGGGAGCTCCTGTGTTTTTCTGTGCACATTTGCGTGTGTGTTTATTTTAGTGAACTGCGCCGAGGTGCAATCTGCTCGGCAGGTGCGTATGTGTGCACATTCAGCAGTGTTAGCCGCCAGCACCAGCACCAGCACCAGCACCAGCACCAGCACCAGCACTGGTAACCGACGGCCAACAGCGGGCTCGCCGCCCCGGTGGCCCCCACGTCCACCCGCCCCCCCCCCCCGGGTCGCACTCCCATCCAGCGGCCGAACCCGCTTAACTCCCCACCTGACCGGGAACCCGTCCCACCACCACAACTACCACCACCATCATAACCACCTCCATTCAAACCACCTGCCGTACACTACCCTTCCCTCCGGGTGATGTCGTACTCACCGTGATCGCTGATGATATGGTCAGGTAAGCGTTTTCCTGTTGGGTGGAAAGCGGGGAGAGAGGCGAGAGGGAAACAAACCCCCGGGGGAAATGGGTGTTGGGGAGCAGGGTGAGCGGGGAACGAGGCGCATCCGCGGACGGTCCGGACAGCTGGGTAGGGCGGCACGATGGAAAGCCGCAGCGGCAGAAGCGGATACCAAAGAGCGTGTCCGTCTGCCTGTTTGTGCGTCTGTCTGTCTGCTTCTTTCTATGTCTTCTTCCCCTTCTCCCCATCTCACGCACCTCCTTCAGACCTCCCCATGCATACACCCCTCAAGACGCACACACACACACCACACACACACACCCACAGCACCTCACTTGGCGAAATGTCTGCTCCGACAGCACATTCATGGCCAGCAGCTTTCGGAGCAACCGCTGGGCATCACCCTGCGTATGTGTGTACGCGTGTGTGTATTTGCCGTGACGGGAAGACCCCGGGGCCAGGGGGTTGTAGGCGAGGGGAAAGAGGGGAAAACGGGCTACCAGTGGTGGTAATGGTGATGGTGGTAATGGTGATGGTGGTAGTGGTGGTGGTAGCGGTGATGGTGGTGGTGGTGGGTCTGCCCGGAAGAGGAGAGGAGAGGAAAGGCTCCCTAGCATGCGATTGCGCGCGCGTGTGTGTGTGTGGGGGGGGAAGACTCAGGAGTTTAGGCGGAGGGCTTCGGAGGGTAACAGGGGGCTGGTGCGCGTTTTGTTAGGGCACTGTAAAGGTGTTGGCGGACTACCAAGAACATAACAAGCGACCAATTCCCCTGACTGTCCTGACTGAACCATATTTTGCATTTACTTCTCGAAACTTCACATTGTTCGTAATCGTATTGTGTGCCATTTTGATTACAAAGATGCGACTTGATATTTTCAGTCAAACTCATTTCAGTCAAAGCAGCCTGTGCCTCGTTCCAAGGCATGTCGGTATCGGAGCGCCGGGGCGCGCCCTGCAGCGGCTGCTGCAGACTGCAAACATGGGCCTTGCCTCCACTGGTACCCACTTTCTTCACCGTCCCTTGCGCTTAATTCTATTTCGTTGTAGGGTTTTCGTTTTATTGCTAATGAAGTTGATCTTGCGGAGAAGTTCTGAAAAAGGCGCTCCGGGGTATGTATGTATGTATGTATGTATGTATGTATGTATGTATGTATGTATGTATGTATGTATGTATGTATGTATGTATGTATGTATGTATGTATGTATGTATGTATGTATGTATGTATGTATGTATGTATGTATGTATGTATGTATGTATGACGTTGATTACACTGTGGGCTGAAAAGCCGGGGGCCCAGGGCCGAAGCACAGCGCGGGGGGCGGGTGCATACGGCTGGTTAGTCTCATGCACTCCGCCCCCGGGTCAGGCCGCACGGGAAACGACGGCCGGCACGCAACAGCGCTTGTTTGGCGCTCCAACTAGACGGGATCTATGCCCGTTGGTCTCCTAACATAAACGAAGTCGCAACTGGGGGGCTCTTCCTGCCGACCGAACGAACCGAGCATCTCAGAGAGCTCGCTACCAGGACTTGGGCGACCGGGAGCCCGACGAGTATGTATGTATGTATGTATGTATGTATGTATGTATGTATGTATGTATGTATGTATGTATGTGTATGACCTGGAAGGCTGTGTAACAGGGTGGTGGCTCCGCTGGACCGTTCCTCGGCTTTCCAAAAAAACATATCGCCCCGGCCTTGCCTTTTTCAGGACTTCTTCGCAAAACATATTATACATAGTATTGACTTATATTTTATATTTGACTTATATTTATATATACATGTATTTAGAACCCTTCCGTACCTTTTGCAGGGACTTCCCCGCTCCGTGGAGAGGCAGCTCGGTGTGCCCCGCCGCTTTAATCTGCGATTGAGAAGGGGGACGGGGAGAGGGGGAGGGG
>NW_003307565.1:117563-120024 GCF_000143455.1 Volvox carteri f. nagariensis
GCGTCCGTGAAGACGGCGACCTCGGGATGACGTAGTGAAGATGATGTCGGAAAAAAACTACCTACCTAAGCCGCCAGGACTAAAAAAGCAGAGAAAGCAGTAATGCCAAGCCGGTGGTGGTGGTGGGGGGTGTGATGTGTGTGGGGTGGGGGAATGGCTAAGAGTGTATCGCGAGGCAGGCTGTGGGGGGGGGTGCAGTGCAGTGCAGGAAAGATTAGAGACATAACGGATTTGTCTGTCAGTAAAGGGGCAGTAGCAGCAGCAGCAGCCGCAATAGCAGTAACAATACCAACAGCAGCAGTAGCGGCAGCAGTAGCAGCAGCAACACCAATAGCAACAGCAGTAGCAATAGCAGCCGCAATAGCAGTATCAGCTATGTCAGTCGTACCCTATAGCCACTACCCCTCTGATGCCATGTTGATGTGTGGTGATGTGTGGTGATGTGTGGTGATGTGTGGGGGCCCTTACAGTCATCGTTAACACTTTTTCCGCAATGAGACGTGCATGTATGTGCGCCTGTATGTGTATATGTATGGCCCCTCTTTGATATGGGCACCGTAAAAAACCGGTGCGGCCTGAGAGCTCACAGCCGCCGGGGAAAAATGGGTGCCGTGTGGATGTGCGTGTGTATGTGTTTGTCTGCCTGTCTGTCTGTCTGTCTGCCTGTCTGTCTGTCTGTCTGCCTATTATTGCGTGTGGACAAACAGCGAAGAGATGGCGAGCAGTCGTGAAACCGTGTCGTGCGTGTACATGCTGTTAAATCACGTGTGTGTTTTCGCGTAGCCGGCCCCCAAAACCCCCCCCTCCCCCCTTCCCCTCCGCCTTCTTGCCAGCCCCTTGAAACACCCTAAAACTCCCCAAGCTCCAAACACACACACACACACACACCTACACCCCGCATACCCAACACTCCCCCCTCACTCCCCCCACCCCACCTCCTTAGCTTGTGAGCCCCTAAACACGTCCACCACATGCGACGCGCTCCACTTCTGACCGGCTGACCGAATCAGGTCCACGAGTTGTACGGCCATGGAGGTCAGATCGTGAGACTCGTACTGCAAACCCTGGGCCTGTGTCGTACGTCACATGACCACGGTCATCGTACGGAAGGGTGCCGACCGGAGTGGGACATGGCAGGGGACGGGAATGGGGTTGTTGTGGGGTTGTAAGTCCAGGGTAGCAAAGCGCCGCACCACCATCACGACCCCTACTCCCCCCCTCCCTCCCCCCCCTCTGCCACCCCGCCACTGCCGTACCTGCCGGTGTTTGCAGTTGTCGCACGTCCCCCGGCACTGCGACGGGTCGAAGGCCTCCCCGAAGTGCTGCATCAGCAACACCCGGCGGCACTCCACCTGCTCCTCAGCGAACATTATCTGAGGGGGGTTGGGGGCGGAGGAGGGCAGGGGGGGAAGGCGGAGGGAGAGGTGCATCATCTGCAGTTTTGTGCAAAAACAGATTGAATAGTTTATCATTTCCAACAATTCGCGCTTTAAAAGGTACGGCACTCAAATGGAGCGTCACCTCCTTCCCAGCCCCCAAACGCCCCCCCCTTCCCCCCCACTCCCCCCCACTCTCCCCCACACACCATGGAGTTCAGCGAGTCCATGTTACATCGAAGAACCTCCGGAGGACAGTTGTTCTCCTGATGTGGGGAAGGGGGAGAGGGGGTGGGGGAGGGGGAGGGGGAAAAACACAGCACAAGAAAGTTAAGGGGTAAGGAGGGGCACATGATTATGGATCACCGGCAGCCAGGTAAAAAAGAGAGGAAACAAAACCATATACCACAAAAAGTATTTGACCTCCCATCATGCATAACGCTGGGGTTCAGTATCGCCATGCCGTACGTTGTCGTACCTCTGCCGAGGTGGTCAGCATGTGCCGTGCCTTTAGCGCATCGCCGTAGTTGTAGTACAGCAGGCAAATCGCCTCCGCGCCGTCACGGCCCCCCCGGCCAGTCTCCTGCACACACAAACCCACACGACCCTTACGGCCCAGATGGATGCAGGACAGCCAATTTATGACGTGTCGTACAGGTTGTTGAAGGTAACGGCCGCAGCAATAGCACGTGTCTTTCCGCGCGGGTGGAATCCACTGGGTGTCTGGAAAGCAGCACACGTCCACCCACACACACATACATACCTACATACCTACACACATACCTACATACATACATACACGCACCTGGTGGTAGCCCTCCAGGCTCTTGGGGAGTGAGAAGTGGATGACGAAGCGCACATCGGGCTTGTTGATCCCCATACCAAAGGCAATGGTAGCCACAATGACCTGTGATACATATATATACATACATACAAACAGATACGTACAGTCTTCACCACCAATGTAGCGGGTGGTGGTGGTCGTGGTGGCAGCCATGGTGGTGATGGTGGCGGTTAGGGTCACTTCAACCTGCAGCAGCACAAGGGGCAGTGCCCAGCTAAACCCCCCCCCTTCCCCCCCTTCC
>NW_003307565.1:120558-122049 GCF_000143455.1 Volvox carteri f. nagariensis
GGGGGGGAAGACGAACCACACACGATTTAAGCTGCTGCCAGGGCAAGAGAGTATCAAACGTAGAACTGACCGAAAGGCGTCCGTGAAGACCACGACCAGGGGGAAGGGGGAATTTTAAGAGGGGTTTCACCTCTCCTGGATTTGTATAACGGGCTTCATAGGTTTTAAGGATGTGTGGGATTTCGCGGTGTGGGAAGACGAACTATCGTTTTCACTGCCAACCTCGAGGCGCCCGTACAGCTGAAGCTGAGCTGGTTATTGACTTATCTGTCAAGACTGGGCTGGTGGTGGTGGTGGGGGGGGGGGTAGGGGGGGGTAGGGGTGATGGTGGTTGGGGGGTTGTTTAGTCCGAGGACCCAGCCCCCGGGCCCCGCCCCGCCCCGCCAGGCCGCCCCAGCTCCCGCCCGCACAACCCCCCAACGGATCCACCTGAGGTTGGGGCGGTTGAAGGAGCTCTTGAATACAACACAGTCGAGAATACGGAGCTGCAGCCGTACATCAGCCTGGTGAAAGGGAAGGGGGAAGGAGCGACTAAAGTACACTCACTCCAGGGCGCCTGCCACCCGTACGAACGGATACACATGCCGTACCAGTCACGATGGCGTGTCCCCCCCCTCTCCCCCTCCCCCCCCGCCCCCCTAGCCCACCTGCACCCGGGGGGTGGCCGTCGCCGTGAGCGCCAGCAGCGGCACCCGCGGCCACTTGCTCTTGAACACCGCCAGCTCCCGGTAGTCAGGGCGGAAGTCGTGGCCCCACTGACTCACGCAGTGAGCCTAATTAGGCAAAGGGGGGTCAAGGGGTAATTATTGCAAAAAACAAATGAGTTAACTGCCGATGTCCTAATCGCCAGGGGGGAATGTGGATGGGGTCGGGGTGTGGAGCGGTGTTTCGTGTGATCGATTTGAAAGGCAGGAAATCGTGTAATAATATGAAATACAAGAGATTCTAACGAAGCGGTATGGCGGGGGTGGGGTCGGGATGTGTTTTGTGTGTGAGGGGGTTGCCGGCTTGGGCGGAGGAGGCGAATGTACCACCCCTCCCGCCCCACCTCGTCCACCACGCAGCGATCCAGCCTCCCCGCCGCCACCAGCCCGTCCAGCAACCGGACGAGGGCGTCACTGCGAGCCACCTTCTCGGGGGTCACGAACAGCAACCGCACGTCGCTGGCGCCGGAGCGAATACTGCCCGAGGGGGGGGGCGAGGGGGGGGGGAGGGGGAAACCATATGATGGTGGTGATGATGGTGATAAAGTCAAGGAAACACAGCTCCCACAGCATCCGAGGGGGGAAAGAGGGGCGAGAGGAAAGCGGGGCAATATCATCAAGAGCGGGAGGGGGGAAGAAACACACAGCTGACCACAAGTGCGTGTTTTACAAATGCCGTACGACGGGGACAAGCCCGCACAAAAGGGTTTTCATAAGGACGGAGCAGCAGCAGCATGGCTCTGGACCCGTACGACCTGTGTGAATGACCAGTACGGCCACCCACTCC
>NW_003307565.1:122099-122943 GCF_000143455.1 Volvox carteri f. nagariensis
CTCTGGGGGTTCACTTCGGGCTTGTCAGATCCACTACGAAGTCATTATTTAACGCGAAGGTAGGCTTTGTACGGCAATTCAGTTGTACGGCGTAAAAGTATTTATTTGCATGCTTCGGCCGGGTTTACCGCAGGGGCACTGCTGCTTTGTGTGTATACGTATTCCGGTCGACACACATACATACATACACACACAGACACATACAGGAACGAATGATTAAAACACCACTTTCTCAGGTACACGACAATACTTGGGTGAGGCCATCAGTTGAATTCTCGGATTTCTGAGGCCAGTATGTGTAAGAAAATCACGTGTACCTGACCACGAGGGTGCATGTACAAGGTATGGAGTGTCCCCTGCGGACCCCACACGGGTGAGGTAGGAAGGTTGCAGGTGGGGCCAGGAGTTTGTCCACCCCACACACCCTTATTTCCGGACCAGAAGACGGAACAGCTTATTACCCGCCACGTAGCCACACACGACACCAGCGTGGGGTGGGCGATTATGTTGTAGTGTAGTGCAATGCTACAGGCCCGTGAAGTATGTCTCAGGCCGGCACTGCCCTGACCACGGTATAAGACCGCGCTCCGAACGTGAGTAGAATATGAATTATAGCAAACCCACGTCCGTTCTGTGAGCAAAGACGATTTCAGTAAATTTATGGATTTCGGTAAGGCTGTCGTACAGATTCTTGATGTTCAGTTCCGGTGAATTCTTACAAACGATTCCTTGACAGCCATGTCAGTTTCAGAAGATTTCATAGTCATAATTGATTCGCATATTTCATAATAAGCTCATCATTACTGTGTAGCTATCGCGCTACAACAGATTATGTGCAAAATGG
>NW_003307565.1:122993-157423 GCF_000143455.1 Volvox carteri f. nagariensis
CCAGCGGCGACACCACCACCGTCACCCCGCTGTCGCTCATCAGCGCGGGCAGCTGGTAGCACAGGCTCTTGCCTCCGCCCGTGGGCATCAACACGAACACGTCACGGCCGTCCAACGTGGCGTTGATGATGGCTTCCTGGGAGATGTCGCCACATGACCTGTGCGGGCGTGTGGGCGCGTGTGCGTGCGGGCGTGTGGGTATGTGTTGGGGAGGGGGAGGGGGGAAAGACGAACCACACAGGGGGAGGGGGGGAGGGGGGGAGGGGAGAGAAACACATGCATACATACAAGCAAACACAAGGGCTTATTAAATGTTGCGTACGTTTCTGGCGGTTGTTTGAGGGGTTGGAGTGGGGCCAGTGGCTGCTGTACAGCGACCACGGGGAATACCCGGGGGGGGGGAGGGCGCGGGGATTCACCCCATGACATGGGGGGGAGGGAGGGAGACCCGCACCTGAAGCCCTTGTTTCCAAACACCCGCAAGTTGGTAGCCCGCAGTTTGGCGGTCCAGGGGAACGTGCCACGCCACTTGCGATCTGTCGTACCGTCGTGCACGTCGTACTTTCCAGGGCTGGCCGGTACACCTGGCGCCCGAGCGCGCAGAGAGGGGTCTGGGGGACGTGGTCCCGGGTCGTCATTGAAATACGTTCCACCACCATCGTCAACACCACCATTGCCCTGACCACCACTACCGCCAATACCCCCACCTCTTTCTCGCTGATTTCCGGCATAAGGCCCCCTGCCCGGGAGGCCCCCTCCGCCGCGGTCGCCGGCACCAGGGAATTGCTGCGGCTGCGACTTTTGCGGGGGGGTGGGTCGGGGCTGTGTCGGCTGTTGCTGCTGCATCTGCAGGCTGCTGTTGTTGTTGCTGCTGTAATTACTGGGATGGTTGCTAGGTGGATAGGTTTGTTGGGAGTTGTTGGTTGGTTGGTTGGTAGTTACCGCTCCGGGGCCGGGGGGAGGGCCTTGCCAGGAGCGAGGTGGCGGTCCGGACCCGGGGGCAGCAAGTGACCTGGGACGTGGAAGCGGTCAGGATTCACAGAGTCTGATTACACCACATGCTGTCGAATACGGTAATAATGTCGTACAGATGGCGTGTGGCTCAAGTAGTGTCCTATTCAATGTACGGACCCCCAAACACTCCCCCCCTTGGCCCACAATTACACTCTCCTCTGCCATCCCAACCAGGCATACGTCGATATATATACAAACAGACAGACATGCAATACACCGACCGACAAGTGCGATTTTAGCTAAGCAGGAGTTTGAACAAAACTGGGTTTCGTGGGAGAGGGCCAGCCAGTGATGGTTGAGCAGGAGGGAGCTCACCCAGAGCTCCGCCGTAGCGCATGTGTGTTTTGGCTGGGTAAGCAGTAGAGGAAGCCCCAGTCCCTGGAGGGCGGTAGCCGCTGTTGGCCCGCGGTAGGCGTCATGGCGGACCAAAACTTGGCAGCTAGCACAGCAAAGTTTCCGACCAGATGCTTTCAGTTCTTCTAGGTAGTGCAATTGCTGATCGCGAAGTGGTGGCTTTCAGGATGGCATTTCGTCCGCTGCAAACAACATATACAGCTTTGGGGCTCGCGCTGGAGCTTTTACAATGTCGTGCACTATTGACGCAGCAACGTTTGACGTGTTCGAAATGAGAGGCATTTAGGCTTGCCGATTTCGTGGTTCGTTTGGTTGGTTAAATCCTGGTAGATCAGTATCTGTGATGAGCTAGTTCTGAGGTCATGGATATTATACCTTACAACGACATGAGTGAGTTGTCTGTTTACTGAATTATTCATTATCTTTAGCTTGCTATGAGCCTCGCGCTTTCGTCTATTTGTCGTTGGATTGCGGACTTGCATCACCTTGGGGTTTAAATCTCCTCAAGGTATCAAAGGAGCTTGATTCGTTTCGTCGCTTAGGTGAGGTTGAGGACGAGCGCAGTGTCCTGCCGACTACGATATTTGTCAGAATCTTATAGTATCTTGCAGTTACTGCAATAGGTACGAGTCTTGGCGATCTTGAACTCCTAAGTTCGGCCCTACCAAACCACGAAAAAAGGATATTGGTTTGAAGGACCGCTAGACTGTTAGCTGCGTGCGTCACATGACGCCACGTGGACTGGTCACCCGCATCCCGAGGGTATGACAAACTCGACTTTGTTCAGGTCGAGTTTCTTTCACGTTCGTCAACCCTACCAAATTGCTGGTGTTTAAGAGAAAAAGACGGTTGTGCTGGAATTGCGAGCAGCGCGCTGGCAAGAAATCAGTTAGCATCGCTCCAGGGCGGCACCTCGTCTGGGCCAGGTGTCCGCGCGGGCGTGCGGGTGGGTACTTTAAGGTGACTAGTGGCCTGGTGAACATATGTGTACGTCATTCTAAAGCAGGCTGCAGTGTTTTTTCCACAGCAGCTGACCTGCAGCGCGGCTTGAATTGATATATACTTGTGGTCCTGAGTGTGGCGCGATCTCAGAAGTGGGAGTGGAGTTGTTTGAGAAAGCGAGCAGCTGCCATTGTTGTGTCTTCACTGGTGTTTTTGGGCGGGTAGGGGGTTGCATGTGTGTTTTAGGGTATTTGCGTTATGGGAGGAGCACTTCCAGGAATAGTGTCCCATTTTGGACTGGGGCTCTTGGCATGCAAGGTTGCTGGGCCATCACCATCAAGGATTGCCATGCTCACTCTAGCCTCTGGGGGGTTCACTTCGGGCTTGTCAGATCCACTACGAAGTCATTATTTAACGCGAAGGTAGGCTTTGTACGGCAATTCAGTTGTACGGCGTAAAAGTATTTATTTGCATGCTTCGGCCGGGTTTACCGCAGGGGCACTGCTGCTTTGTGTGTATACGTATTCCGGTCGACACACATACATACATACACACACAGACACATACAGGAACGAATGATTAAAACACCACTTTCTCAGGTACACGACAATACTTGGGTGAGGCCATCAGTTGAATTCTCGGATTTCTGAGGCCAGTATGTGTAAGAAAATCACGTGTACCTGACCACGAGGGTGCATGTACAAGGTATGGAGTGTCCCCTGCGGACCCCACACGGGTGAGGTAGGAAGGTTGCAGGTGGGGCCAGGAGTTTGTCCACCCCACACACCCTTATTTCCGGACCAGAAGACGGAACAGCTTATTACCCGCCACGTAGCCACACACGACACCAGCGTGGGGTGGGCGATTATGTTGTAGTGTAGTGCAATGCTACAGGCCCGTGAAGTATGTCTCAGGCCGGCACTGCCCTGACCACGGTATAAGACCGCGCTCCGAACGTGAGTAGAATATGAATTATAGCAAACCCACGTCCGTTCTGTGAGCAAAGACGATTTCAGTAAATTTATGGATTTCGGTAAGGCTGTCGTACAGATTCTTGATGTTCAGTTCCGGTGAATTCTTACAAACGATTCCTTGACAGCCATGTCAGTTTCAGAAGATTTCATAGTCATAATTGATTCGCATATTTCATAATAAGCTCATCATTACTGTGTAGCTATCGCGCTACAACAGATTATGTGCAAAATGGTAAGGGATATGGAACAGGAACAAACACATAATGCAAAACATACACACGCAACCTGAGAGCCTAAGAGTTACATTATTAGCACACTGGGTTCCCACTCAGTTCCAGTTCTCGCACACGAATTCAGGTTTTTCTTCTCTCCCCCCCCAACAACCCCCCCTCAAAGTCCCATCCCACCGGTGAACTTCAACGATAGCGCCACATCAACCAACGGCCGATGTTGATGTCTTTTTCCGAGAACCATCCACCATGACGAGCTCCACCTTTACCGCCTTCTTTTCACCTTCACCTCATCGGGCTGATCGCCCTCAACCCCTCAAGAGCCTTCACCGTGCAGCAACCCACTACCCTGTCGTCAGCCGCTCCAACTCTGTGACACACCTCCACACACACACACCCGACCACGCACACGCCAGAAACCGCCACCGCCACCACCAAATACCCTGGCGACCGAACCACTTCATCACCCAACCACTTCATCACCCAAGCATGCGCATCTAGTACTCCAGGTCCTGTTCCAGGCCCAGTCGTGCTCGCTTCCATTGCGAGCCCAGCTCCGCGGGGGGTGCACAGCACACCCAGGCGCGCTGCACCGCCGCCAGCAGGGCGGGCAGGTTGCGGCGGGACGCGGCGGCACCCACCCCCGGGCCCATCTGCACGGTGACGGCACCCACCGCCGCCGCCCCCTCCAGGCTCCAGGACGTGCCAGGGGGGAGCGGCACGGAGGTCAGACAGTCCACCAGCGGACCTAGTGGGGGGTGGTGGGGTGGGTAGTGGGGTGGTGAAATGACCAAGAGCGAGGGGCCAACTGGGGCATGATTCGATGTTGTGTCTGGGTTATGGCCTTCCCTCCATTTCCCACACCCCCCAATACATACACATCTTGCGAGCTGACCAGGAACTAAGTTGATGCGCCGTTGATCCGCTAGATTTGGATGGATGCTGGTGGTGAGTTGCCGAACCCAACGAATACATTCTGAAGTCGGATGGGGTGACGGATTAGGGTGCCCCTCTAGCAGGGGAGAGCAGGGACTGCCCCGGGAAAGGGGGCCGCTGGCGAAGTTAACCACCCTGTAACAACATACATACACATCCCACAGCGTGTGGGGTTGCCATCACACATCTGCCACCGCCATCATAATCGCCATGAACATCATTACAAATTTTTTAACACATAACAATATTTTTACAATTTATCTGAATTTTTAATGCCTGAGCTTTAGCATTGATAGATAATCATTCTTTATCAACTTTCGACAGCTGTGGGGGAATATAGTAGCTAAAAAAGGCATTATACTTGCCACCATCATCACCACCGTCATCGTCACCCCTCCCAAACCCAGGAGAGCCCCCCCCCCCTACTCCCCACCCTACCCGGGGTTTGGGCCCAAAGCGGGGCCGAGCTGCCCAGGGCCAGAGCAGCCCCCCTCTGCCGCCTCCAGCGCTGTCGCTGCCGATTGCTCACGTGGCCGGTCAGGACGTGGCTGTGAAGCTCGGGAGGGGGCGCAGGAGCCCTGCGGTTGACGGTTATTACAGGTGTCAGTTAGCAGTTAAGAGGCTGTAGGAGTCTTTGGTCCGCGGTGGTGGTAACTTTCGGCGGGCGGATTGACGAAGGGGACGGCGTGCGTGCGTGCGTGTGTGTGTGTGTGTGTCTGTGTGCGTACAAGTGTGGATGAATCCGCACTGCAAAAGGTGGATCAGGGGATATTGTACGACATCCACATGTGAAAGGCGCTCCCCCCTCTCCAACACACTCCATCCCACTCCATCCCAAGCTGACTCCGGAGACGCTTAATGTTGGAGGTGACCGATACAAGCAGTGATAGATACAAGCAGTGAAATGTGAGCGCAGTAATGGGACCCGGGGGGGGGGTTCCGGGGGGCTTTGCTGATGTTAACACTTGAGCCCTGCCCATGTAGATGTGGACGGCGCGGAGGGGAGGCGAGGGGAGGCGAGGGGAGGAGGATCAGCAGCCCCTTCCTCCGCCACTGCGGGAGCTACGGATCATAGCTAGCTAGGCCGCTCCTGCCAGTACCTGCATGAGTACATCCTGTACGGACATTAAGGGTCGGACCCCTTGATGTAAATCCCCTTCCCAGTGGGAAGTTCCCACCCACAACCATCCCACCCCTACCCCTACTAAGTCACAAGTAAGGCCAGGTAGTCAAGCAAGCTGTACTTGGTGCTTCACATCCCTCTGCTTTGCATAATCCGCCCAAACCGCCCCCTCACGTTTCTCCATCTCCATCTGCATCTCCATCTCCGCCACCACAGCCACCCAGGGGCCCCCGTCCACAAAACCACACAGGCGCCACAGCGCCCTTCCCCCTTCCCCTCCCCTTTTCCCAACCCCCAACTATCCCACACAAGCCGCACCCACCTGAAGCTCATCCACATCCTCCGCGCCTCCACGTGCGGGGCCCCCCGCGGGTCCAGCAGCGGTGTGCTGAGCCCCAGAGCCCGGTACCGCTCCAGAAGGGTCTCGCGGCTCATGGAGAAGGCGCCAGACAGCTTGGACAGGTCGTCGCTACGGAAACACTGCGGTAAGGAAAGACAGACAGACAGACAGAGACAGACAGACAGACACAGACAGACAGACAGACAGAGACAGACAGACAGGTAGATTTAAACAGCCAACAAGACGCATGGCAGGAAGGATAAAGACGCGAAATAGCCCAAACTTGTAACGACTTGAGGCCCTTTCGGAATTTCACGCAGAAGGGGAAAAGAAGCAACGCATACAAGACAAAGACGCCAACCATCCGTCCAACCATCCATCCAACAAGCCAGTCACACCACACGCCCACTCACACAGACACACATCTCCACTCACACACATACACATTCTCTCTCTCTCTCTTAACCATGAAATTGGTGAACTACAGCCACTAGCACAACTAACACCAGTAGCGCAACAGCCAAAATCCTCCGCCCGCGCCCCCCCTTCCCCCGGTCACCCGCCCCCCGGCCCCGCCTCCACCTCACTCACGAAACCCCCAAAGGGGAGGGGGTAGGTTGTTGCCTGCTTACTTCTAACCCGGCATGAAGCACATTACACTATGTCGTACCTGGGCCAGATAGCCCTGCAAGATAAGGCCCTTGGCTCTGCTGTAGTGGAGGTGGAAGGGCCCGGAGAAGACGAACGGAAGCGTTCGCTGCATCAGCGCCTGGGGGTGAGTGGGTGGGCGGGCGGGTATGTGTGTCTGTGAGTGAGAGAGAGAGAGAGAGAGAATGTGTGTGTGCGTGTGAGTGGAGATGTGTGTCTGTGTGAGTGGGCGTGTGGTGTGACTGAGGGGAAGGTGGCGGGAAAGCAAAACACAGATGCCGAGATATACAATAAAGGGCAGCAATATGGTGGGTGTACACCTGGGGAGCAAGAAGGGGTTGGTAGATAGCGCAGGGGTGGTCAATATCTCCCCATACCCTGCCCTACCCTACACACACCACCCCAACACCCACGTCACTTCCCCCCCTCCCCCCCCGCCAAAGACACCCGTGTTCAACGGCCCCTAAGCCCTTAAACCCACAAACCCACCATCCCAGCCGCACCTTGGGCATCTCCCCAGTCTTCACCGCCGACTCCACATCCGCCGCCGTCACCGCCACCACCGGGGCTCCCGGAACCAGTGTTACGGCGCCCGCACCGCCGCCGCCGCCGCCGCCGCCGCCGCCAGCAGCAGCACCCTGGGCGACTCCCTGCGTCCCGGGTCCCGCCGGCCCGCTGCCGTTCTGTTGCTGCTGCTGGAGCGCCTGTTGCGGGGGCCCCGAACAAGAGAAACGGCCGCCGGGAGTGTCATCGCTTGACACAAGAGATCCATCGGCGCCTGGTGGTTAGTGGCTCCCCCGGCTTTTATGAATGGCCCCCTCCCCCCTCCACTTCATACAAGTGGATACATACAAGTATGAAGCATGCAACTTGTGGGTATGGTCAATTTCAGCCCCCCTCCTCCCCCTCCCCCTCCTCCTGGCCCCCTCCTCCTTTAGACAAACCACTCCCAAGGAAGACGTAATGCGGTAAGATTCTTGGCCTTGAGCTTCCATTAAAGCGTTCTGGGCAACAGGTTTGCATCGTCCCTTTTGATTAAAAAATAATCATTCGGTGCTTTTTTGGACGTATCGGCAAAGTTGACCATCCCTTCGTTTCTCCTCGCATATAACAAAGTTCTCCCCTCCCCGCCCCTCCCCGCCCCCAACCTCTCCCACCTGCATGTGTATACCCAACATCCGCTGCATGGTTTTGTTGACGTGGTTGAGTGCGAGTATGAGGAACCGAGCCCGGCTGATCACCTCCGGGCCACCCAGCAACTCCTGAAAGCATGGGGCGGAGGGACGGGGGAAGGGGGAAGGTGGGGGAAAGATACGAACCACAAACGAGTGAAGAAGCTGCTGCCCCAGGGCAAGAGTGTAGTGCCAGACGTAGAACTGACAGGACCGAGGGCAGGGGGAAGGGGGAACACAAGGCGGATGCCAAGCGGGAAACCGAACAGGAAAATGTTGGAACGGGAAGGGAAGGGGAGAGGGAAGGGGTGGAGAAGGGTCTGGGCAGGGCAGGGCAGGGCAGGGAGGGACGTCCTATCGTACAACCACAAGGATAGGAGGTAGAGGCGGTGGAAACCGGAGGCGAGGGAGCCGCGGGTTGCCGGGCTTGTGGGGTATTGTTCCCCAAAGAAGTTGAGAGGTCGAGTGATTGCCGACATCAAGCATAACAGTTACTGAAGTCCAACGCTATCACGTAACACTGTATGTGTGTGTATGTGCTTTAATGACCTGAGCCGCGGCGAGGAAATGCTGATGGTGAGAGTGTGTGTGTGTGTGTGTGTTTTGGGGGTGCCCACGTTTGAGGGGAGGCCCCGCCTGAGGGGAGGCCCCCTGACGCGGACTGCCTGGTGTTCCGTACACCTTGCTTACCTGTATTGCGGGGTGCATCCCCTGCATCTGGGGCCGCCCCTCGGCTCCGGATTTGTTACCGGCCTTCCCGGGGGCGGAGGAGGGGAGAGGATAGCAGGTGCCGGGGGAGGGGGGAGGGGTCGGCGGGGTCAGTGAGTGTCGGGGGGAGACGTGTGACGGGCTCCACGTTCGGGTGAGACCATACGCGGGCGGCCATGGCATATAACCTCACCCAACCCCGCCCCCTCGCGCCGGTGATCGGGTGCCTGACCACCGTGGCTGCCTTCCCGCCTGCCGTACACAATCTGCTCGCCCTGTAGGGACTTCTCAACCCGGAGGAGCGCCAGCTGAGTGACGAAGTCCGGTCGTACATGGTACGACACATTACGTTCGTACGGTATCTCATAAAAAGCGTGGCTACGGTCCCTTCCTAAGATTAACACAACCCCGTCCGTTGGTACTCGCGGTCTCCGTGGACACGACGCGGTTCTACAACCCAAATTCATCCTGCTCGCTCCGTTTGCCCCGCTCATTAACCCCGCTCCGAAACTCACCCCCAGTAACACCGTCTGGATGTGTTTGATCAAATTATAGTCCGGAAACAATCGGATTAGGGGCATCCAACCCGCCGCCTCCGCACCCAAACCCCCCGATCCTGACGGACCCGTTGATCCCCCCGCTGCCACCCCTCCGCCTGCTGCTGCTGCTGCTGCTGCTCCGCCCTCCTCCCCCTGCTGTGCTGCTGCTGCCGCTGCTGCTGCTGCTGCTGCTGCTGCAGTCTGTTGTGACGCCCGTGCTGCGGCCTTGTCCGCCGCCACCCCCTCGGCCCACAGCTTTAGCCCTGCCAGCATGAGAGTCAGTACCTCCAAAACGAACCAAACCATGTGCGCGGCCATGGTGCACACCTCTGGCTGATTGCTGCATGACGCGTCGCAGTCGAGATGTCGAATTATCAGGCAAACACACACACACGCATACGCACACAGTGTGGATGGGTGGGGGGGTGGGAAGGAGGGGAAGGGAGTCGATAGATTGGGAAAGAACGAGGGGAGGAGGAATCATTACGTAATTGCAAAAAGTGAAAAGGAATTATCCGTGCGTGCCGCCACGCCCCTCCCCCCCACACACGCAAAAACACACACATCTCCCCCCGCACCGCGCCACGCCCCTCCTCACACCGCTTACAGAGAATCCGCCTGATGGCCGTACGTCAGTGCCAGCGTGTCGCTGTACTGCAGGATTCGAGCCCCCGCCAGGAGGTCTGCCGCAAGTACGGCAGCTTGGGGGTGCGGCAGGCGCCGTAGCACCTCCAACTTGACTCTGCGCGGGAATTGATACGAGTGGTACGAATACACGGATGTAAGGCTGGGGTGATGATGGTGGCCGTGGTAATAGCGGCAGTGGTGGTATTGAGAAGCTAGGGGAAGGGGACGGGGAAGGTACGTCGGTGAGCGTTTTCTCCCTCCTCCTGTCGTATCATTTCGACGTACGACATCCAGGTTGCCGCAGCATCGGGCCGCATGGGACCCCGCAGGTCCCCTTGTAAGCCTGGGGGGGGGGGTGTCCCACGGCATGCTAAAACCCTGAAACCCGAAACCACAGCAGTCTGCCTGCCTAATCTCCCCAACGGGTCCTTCCTCCCGCATCCCACCAGTGGAAATGAAAGTTCAAATCGTCAAAACTCGCCCCTCAAATTTTGCAATGCAGTAATAAAAACCTGTAGAATTCAAAGTCTGGATGAAATTTTGTGTTAGAAGTTAGTTATAAGTTGTGGAACAACAACTTGCCGGGTCATGTGCTGCGCCAGTGCGACCCGCCACGACGGATCCTCCGTGCCGTACAGCAGACCGTCCAGCTGATCCAGGCTACGGCACACGTGCTCGGTACGACCAGCCAGCCAGGCGCAGCGCAACCGCTCGGCCACATCCCACACGCTGTCGATAGGTAACGGCAAGGCGGATCATATGATTACGACGGTCATTCGACAAAGGCAACTTGGGGGCGGTGTATTACGGCATGTGTGTCTTGAACTCGCATTGTTGCGGCCGGAGGAAGGATTTCATGCCGAAGGGCAGTGTCAGCAACGCCAGGCAAACCGGCAGATTGACTAGGAGACGTACGTGCCAGCCGACATGCAGACAGACAGACAGACGGACGAGATGGACAGTTGGGCAGCCGGGTGACAGCGGGTGACTGAGCAGCAGCAGCAGCAGCAACAGCAGCAGCAGCAAGCAGTAGAAACACATGCATGCATACATACATACTTTCGCACACACCTGAGCCGATGCAACGCGGCCCATGCTAACCGCATGGTGTCCATGTTGCAGGCGATCGTGTCCTCAATGCGCTCAAAGGTGGCAGCGCCGCCAGCAGCGGCAGCGGAGCCAGACGGCGGCGGTACGACGTCCGGGACCGTACAGATGTTGAGCATCAACACGTCACCGCCGTCGCCATCACCGACCCCACCACCGAAGCCACCGCCGCCGCCGTCGTCAGGAAGCCAATCACACAGGTCACCACCATCACCGTGCTGCCGTACAACTCGTACGACAGAGCAGAGGCAGCAGCTGTTCGAGGATAGACAGCCCGTCGCCGCATGTACCACCGACTGCTGCGCCGCCGCCGCCGCCATCGCTTCCGGCGACGGCGCAAGGACGCCATTTCCATTTCCGTACATATTGCCGTACAGGCTTCCCGGCAGCGTAGCGGGAGCTGTGTCCCGAGCGAGTCCGTGGACTCGTCCTGCAGCATGGTTGGGAAAATAGAAGGGAGGGGAAGCTGGGATATAATACACTAACAGGTGGATATAATACATTAACTCCAGGGGGGAATCGTATGCACGGAAACCAGCAATGAACTGCCGGCGTTTAAAGTACTTCAGTCCAGGGGGGGAGAAACACATGCGAGAAGAGGGAAGTGAACTGCCGGTGTCCAACTCCAGGGGGGCCGGTACCTTTGTAGTGACCGGACGTCCTGTGTGACACCGGACACAACAACTTCACACAGAATATTCCTCTCGGTAACTAACCGGCACGCACACGCACCCATGTCTTTGACTGCCAGCACGGCCAGCGTTTCCGAGTCAAGCGTGTACAGCAACGATCCGTACGGCACCACCAGCTTGGATCCATCGGTGGAGATTCCAAGGTCCGAGGAGGGCCCATCTGCCGTCGCTCCCCCGGCGCTGGCGGCGCCGCCGGCTACCGTGCCGTACGACTCCATGAGCTGCTGTGACGAGCGCTCGACACGCCAGCTGCCAGTCACGGCCCCGCCTCCACCGCCCTTATCGTCCAGCGTCTCTGAGAAGCAGAAAACTATCGCCGGCTTCAACTCCTGTTGCTGCGGGTGTTGTTGCTGCGGTGGGGGGTTGGCCCAGCCAGGTATCCCGGCGTGCAATGACGACGACGGCGATCTATGCGCCAGGACAAAGAGCCGCTTGATTGCAGCACCGTACAGATACATACGACATTGCCGTACGGAAAGCCCCTGGGGCACCGCCAGACGAGCCTGAGGTGGGCGGCGGTGCATGCGATGGAGCGTAAGAAAGAGCTTTAATAACCTGAATCATGTTGTGCCGTGCCATGCAGTGTTATGTCAATTCGTCAATTCCAGTGCAAGAGGAAAGGGATTGGAAATAATGGTATATACTGTAATGCGGAATACAGTGGAGTAGAGTAGGTGTGGACAAAGAAATGACTTTGAATCATACATGGAGGCGCCAGGTAAGCAAGCAGGCAGATAGAGCCAGTCGGGCGAACAGATTCAAAAGCAACGGGGGAGCGCGGCCTCGGAGCCACCTCCCAACGTGCTGCTCTGTATCCGCTCAAGTCACTGCGGCCCATCTTGTCATGATTAACACGAAGACATACACACATAGATACATACATACATACATGCATGCATGCACGAATCTCGGTGAGCAAAAAAAAACGGCCCTTTTCATAACGTGGTACATCCGTACGACATGGTATAATCCTAAAACGAAAAAGATGTATCGCGAAACACTTTCATGGGCTAGAGCGAGTTGGAGAGGACTCGACGGGAAATCCTCGACTGCTGTGTAATAGCACTGCTGTGTAATAGCACTGCGGTGTAATAGCACTGCGGTGTAATAGCACTGCGGTGTAATAGCACTGCGGTGTAATAGCACTGCGGTGTAATAGCACCCCCCGACCGCAGTGACCCCCGCCGTGAGCCCGGGACAGCCGCCTGGAGGCGTGCCAGTGCCAGTGCCAGTGCCCACTCACCGTCATGGCCACGGTCGGCGGCGGCACCAACGGGGTTTCCCGGCACATGGACCGATCCCCACCGCCGCCACCTCCACCTCCACCTGCCGTGGCCACGGCGCCCGGCTGCGTCACGAGCTGCCCGTTCAGCGTAGGATTGCCGCGCATGCCGTACATGTACACCGTATCGCGCCTCTTGCCGTACACCGCCGCCACCGCCAAGCTGCCATCGTGTACGGCACACATGGACGCACGGGCGATGTGCCATTCCGTCGATGCGCCGCCGCCGGGCTGCTCTGCGGTGGCGGTGGCGGCGCCATCGGCGCCGCCGTCGGCTGTCGCCTCTGCCGCCTCCGGCGGTGGCGGTATCCGCACGCTTTTAGAACGATACCAGGATAACGTGTTGGGCAGCTTTGACGCCATGACCCAGAGAATGGTGAGCGAGCCGCTTGCCGTAAGGACAGCTGCGGTTAGCTGATGTGGCCGCGCCCAATGGGGGACTGCCTGCGGGGCGACAGGAGGGCCAAGAGGGCCTCGAGAGCAACATCCAGAGCCTCATCTCTTTCGCTCATCGATCGCCCAATCAGGCTGTACGTGCTTTTTACCCCTCCCCCCCTCTCTCCACCGTTCATTTCCCTTTCCCTTGTTCAAACAACGGCGCCCTTCACCCACCCAAACCCCCCTAAACCACCAACAGGTGGCAGCGCCGCCCATCCCTGCGACACACTACACGTTCTGCAACCTGCAACCTGCACACCCCTCGCTTTCCACGTGTGAGTCTTGAGCCTGCGCTTTCCACGCTTGCTTGCCTGCTCAGCTACATTGCTCAGTCTTTGTAGCTGTCAGGTTTTTCACCCTGACCCTGCATGATGCCGCTCTCAGTTCCCGAGGAGCATGGTGGTTCTCACCCGCTTCTCGCGCATCTCTCAACACACAGCACGTGGACGAGACATGAACAAACCGCACAGGACATGGACACCCGACACGAGCCCTATTACAACCCCTGTGCGATGCCCAGCCGCATCCTTCCAACCCTCCTCACCCCCCCACACCGCGCACCCGCAGCAAACCCGCACTTGCTATATCCTTTACCTAGCTTGTGCGGCTCTAAGAAGGCTCTTGGGCCTACACCAGCCCGTGTGTGGGCGCTCCTCGTTACACTTCCCCATCTGGGTAACTAACGTAACCGAGGTGTAACCCACACACACTTAATTTCCAACACCTACCAACACTCTCCACAGACACATGCACAAATACAAAATACCATTGGTAAGCTGCAGCGGCGCCACTCACCCCCGGCGCCATCGCCTCATCCGAGAACAGCGTGTCGAAACTTTGGGCCGGTTCGGTTCGGCCCGGCCCCGCCGAACCGCCGCCGTCATCCCCCAAGGGGTCAAACCGCTTCATCGCCAGTGCAGATGTGCTCCACGTCCGACCCGCCACCGGTTGCCGCAGCCAACACACTCCCGCTAGCGCGGGCTGCATCCGCGGCGTGGGGCTGCGGTAGGGCTGCTGCTGCTGCTGCGATCGATGCGCCACGTCGCCACCAGGCGTCCTGCCGAACCCTGCTGCTGCTGTTGCTGCTGGCGTGCCGTCAAGTTGTTCATACCCCGGCTCCTGTTTAACATGATGCGGCGTGGAGCTGGCGGAGCCGAAACTGCTAGGACGGGCCCCTGGTTCTTGCTTCACGGACGGCTGGTGCTGCGGCTGCTTGTTGGCATTGGGGTTGCTGCTTCCGGCACCGCCGGCAGCGGCGCTTCTGCCTGCGGGTCCTGCGTCTAACAGCAGCTGCCCGTGCCAGTCGTCTATGCAGCGGGGGGACACCGCATCGTCTTGCCCCTGCAAGCCGTGTACAGCACCACGCGCACGGGAGGCTATCGATATGTCTGTCTGTTTACCTGTGTGTGTGTTTTGATGTATGATGAAACCACGTGCGCATATAGGTTGTAATGTCGCGCGGTGTGATGGAAGGCGTGCGCAGGTGATAGCAAGCATGATTCATTTTTGGAAACGATCCCGACAGCCCGGGGAACACGCGCTCACGTGCAAGATAACTCAATGACGGGTCGGTCAAGCGCAACCGGACCAGGGGTTCACAGGTCAAGGACGACTGACGCGCGCTCCCATTCCGAGCCACGTCAGCGCCTCTAGATGGCGACCCAGATCGCACCTGCTGCGATGGCTGCGTCCAAACCACCACGCGGCCTGAGGCGGTGGCACTCAGCAAGGCCCGCCGCTGGCCGGGCCAGGACCACTCCAGGGAGGTAACCCAGTCAGAAGGACCTTCAGTAAAACACACACGCAGAATACGAGGAACACGCATCCAAATCACACGCATGGCCACCGGGGGACACGAGCTGGGATGGCGCAGTGTGGGAAGTGAAAACGGATCCGTGCTGGCCAGGGGCCCATTGCGGCGTCGAGGCAGTGACTGCAAGGAGCATGTATGTACGCATACGACGTGTAGGGAAAGGCGAGGTGGCGAACAGGAGTGTGGGGTGCTGCGCGACTTGGTCGTGTGCAGCGTGTGGTGCGCTGTGGAGGGTAGGAAAGGGCTGCTCGCTGCCGACAGGCGCAGGGCCCTTTCCTAATGCCACCGTGCAAAAGCAGCGAGTGGCTGCTGCCTACAAGCTGCAGCCGTCGTCTGCACCCCACCCACCGGCCATGGGTAGCTCCAACCGTGTGACATCCTCTGGATAGGAGGGTTCTATGATGAGAATCGGTGCGGTATTGCTGCCCGGTTCGGGGGTCAAGGCCACGGCCAGTAAGTTACTGATGCTACACCATGCGGACTGTGTCGGGGATGCTGAGCTGGCTGGCAGCTGGACAGAGCACAGCTGACCAGAAGCCTCGTGCTCTGAGGAGATGAAGGTGTCGTCAGGGGTATGCGGGGCATGCACCAAGGAGGGGTGTTGGAATGGCTGTGCGGCGATCGCAGATGTCGGGGCTGGGCCGGGCTGCGGTGGATTCCCGACACCAGTGAAAGGCATTCCCGAAGCCATATCATCGGTCCCATAGTTTGACGCATTGTTGTGCATCGCGGGTGTCCTGAAAAAACTGCCTGAGCAAAAACTCAAGCCCACCGAATTTGAGCAAGGACCACCCTTGCCATATAATTGTGAATCGATAAACTATATAGAAGCCATACTTGGCAGCTTTTTGTCGTTGTGACAACACCAAAGCAAGTGAAAGCAAAATACACCTCCCCTCGTAAGCGAAGATGGTTAACACCTGCACATGGACTCAATAGCTGCATGTCATGCGGGGAACAAAGCCAGCTGGCAGCTTCCTGTCCAACTGGCTCCGGAAACATGTACGGACACCAACATGAGAAAGCCAGAGAGCCACACAGTACCGTTTGTAGGACATTACTTTGCTGCACCGGTTTTCAAGAGGCCGGGGTCTCCCCGAAGGCCTATACGCCTCGCTCATTGCCTCACTCTTGAGCTATTGGTTATCCTCAGCGCTTCATCGGGCGTCAGTATCCTACTTTACGTCTGCTGAAACCTGTCGAGCTACTTCTAGGCTGAGGCAGTAGTTGGTTTCCGTCCAGGTAAGCGTCGCCTCACGGTCGCATCTTGCGGGTTCGTCACATACACCGGTGTAGGCAGTGGTTCCTTTTTAAATGTGAAAAGACTGCCTCTCCGTTGTACTGAATTTGAGGTCTCTTAAACCTGCTTGTCTGTAACTCACAAAATGCTGCGCTTGTTATCTGGCGCGTGCCACAGGGCTTTGGAGTAGGTATGGGTGTGGCTTATGTAGCCTACCAAGTTGTTCTCGGTGCTCCGCATTGGCAAGTCCCAAGCAGTAGGTATCCGCTAGTATTTCAACGAGGGCAAAATGCCTTAGTCCGAGCGAACTGCGCATCGGTGGGTGCATCGCTTCCTTCGGGGCGCGCTGTTCCTGCTTCCGATCGTCCTCAGCAGCAGCGCGTGCGCCTTGGTGCATCAAATGGGAACAGCGCTGGCTCAGGAGGCGGTGATGTGCGGACTTCTAACGGTGTTGTTACCTCGGCTGCAGTGGTTACCTCGGTGCCTAGCACGCAGCAGGATTCCAGCAGCATTGTCGTTACGGCTGTGAGGCCATCACCGAAGCGGCAACAAACGGAGCCTGCGTTTGCACCGGTGCCCGAGGACGTGATTGCCGAATTCGAACACAAGTTAGAAGCAGACCTCCAAACAGTTGGTGTTACTCTGCTTGCTATCCTTGGCGTCATCATCTTTTGGCGGGGTGTATGGGCATTGCTGGACCACTTTGTTGGCGATTCGGTTGTGGGCGATATATGTTGCATTATCGTTGGCCTTACAATAGTCCTGTACATCCGGCTTTCTGGGATGAAAATAGCAAGTTTCTGGCCGCCAAGCTAACGGCAAGCTCTGGACCTGTGTATGGGCTGCGTGTCGGGTTGGGTTCACCAAATCGAGTGGAGGGCGAGGGAAAATAGCTTACTGTAGATCCGAAGAACATAGTGAGAGGCCCTGATATCCTCGCGGAGTTGGGAACTAGGTTGCGGCCCTGCGCCTTGTCAGCCGATCGTGTTGGGGCTGAATTGTGTTACAGCTGAGTGCGCAGGCTTAGTGTTAGGAAACAGAGCAGGCATGTTGCTAGTGTAAATATGACGAATTATTTGATGCAGGGATGTCTTCATGTCATACTCTCGGCGTTGTTCTTGTGTTGCGTATCTTGATTGTGTGTCCCAAACCCTTTGAGTTCTTGCCGTACATGGGGCTGCTGCTGCATCGCGTATTTTATTGGGCCTCGAGGCAAGTCCTAAATACTTATGTATCTTTGTCGTTACGACATATTCTTGAGGGTTAAATGTAGTGTTTACGTTGTTGGCCTTGCAATTAAGGCCTATATCAGAACGAGCAGGGGAGAATGGTCACTCGTTTTCCCCTGCGAACGAGTGACCGTTTAGACGTATTTGGGCTTCTCGGTTTGCGTGGTTCTGGTGGTAAAAAAATGGTTATGCCCGACAGGACAGTCCACTGTATAAATGTAATGATCGTAATCTTTTGATGGCAAATGAGTTGTCGTTCAGAAAATTACACAAAAATCGATCAGATTCTTTAACGCCAGTAACCTACAAGGGGGCCCACCAAACACCGCTACTACAGGAAAGTGATGAAGGTTACATAGTAATGTAATCCGCATTACTTTCATGCTCAGTACTCGGACGGGGTCTACCCTACAATCGCTCGGCGGCCACTGGTTAGACAGGTGAACCGCAGACCTGCCCCGATCACATGTCGCGTTCACCCAGGTCAATCCGATGAAGCCACCCAGGCTATGGATTTACCCCACAGCGCATACCTGGGTATATCCCGCATAGACTGCGCCTGTAGCACTGCAAACCTCATTCATTGCTATAAAGAGACTAGAAGCCCAAGGCCCGCCCTACCTTAAGTCCTGCCTGCTCGACAGAGTTCAAGTAAAACATTTGTCATAGTACAAGATTGCCGTGAAAGGCCCAAACACTCCCTCATGCAATTCTCATAACTCACTAAGACCAACCGTCGGTCGTTACGACATCAGGCATACACGGGTAGCTGACTGCCAGGAATCCAAACGTGTCATCCCTGTTCCACAAAAAGACCCTTCAACCAGTTGTAAGCCTTATGCCCTTGTTCACTAAATACTACCCTCAATTCATGAAGGTCACAGTTTATTACATACTCAGTGTCAACCCCTCAATTCACCAATCCGAGGAGCTTCCCATGTCACTGGCCGCCGAGCAGTTTGGGGTCAGCATGCGCTCGAATCCACGGGTCGTTCTCCACTTCAGTGAGTGGCAATCGCTGGCTGGCGTCCTTGATGAGTAGCTACACAAAAAAGGAAAAAAGGTCGGAGGCGCGGAGGGCAAGGTCGCGCTCACAGCGGCAACGGGTTTTGGTGGCGGATTAGGGAGCAGACAAGCTGTGCCGCAAGCAAGGTTCACGCCAGGTAGACCGGCGCGGGAACCTGTGAAAGAGAACATTTCCCCTGGCGCAAGGCATATGACGTTTCGCGGATGCACACCTTACCTTACGAATGAACGCCTTGGCCTCATCGGACACATCGGGCGTATCCGGGAAGCGGAGATCCACCCCAACGATCCTGTTTCGAAGGGAGGCGTCATAGGTGCGTCCAATTGAGTTATTACAGGCGCAGAGAGCACGTTGACTAAGCACGTAACACCGAGGCAAGGCAAGTGATCCACATGAAGTGTAACTGTTACGTTCGCGGGAATACTGCTTAACACATCTTTCCGGGTTATGACCCTCCAGTGGCGTTCAATTGGCTGGAGTTTGTTGGAGCAGGTGGTTGCCTGCTACCTCGTTCGTTCCACTGCCCTACCGCTTGTAGGTGTCTTGGTGCCCGGGCGCCTCGAAGGGTGGGCCGCCGAACAGGAACTCGTACGTGAGTACGCCTAAGCTCCAGTTGTCCACCGCCGTGGTGTGAACCTTCCCCTCCACCATCTCTGGTGGCAGATAGTCCAACGTGCCGCACAGGGTCCGACGCCTAGCACATGAACCGCAAGACATGGACAGATGCCGCTTAGCGCATGGCAGCTTCCCTGGCTGCTTATAGTTTTGCACATGTACTTTCTGTGGGCCCCAACGAAATGTATTTTATGTATGGAAAGTCTAGAACGGAATATTGAAGGAGGAAGGGAGTCACCTGTTGCTAGGCGCATGGACGGACCAGCCGAAGTCGCTGATCTTCAGTTCGCCACCGAGTCCAAGCAGCAGATTCTCCGGCTTGATGTCACGGTGGATGACGTGATGGATATGGCAGTAATGCAGCGCTCGTGCCAACGACAGGATGTAGCTGTACGGCACAAGGCAGTGCAGGAATGATGATAGGTGAGTGGGTTGCCGTAACAGGCAAGTATATGTGGAGCTGCAGAAGCCTTCTGGGCAAGCACGCTAGCTCCTCACCTTCTCACGTGGGATGAGCGTCCCCGGTAAGGCATAGCGCATGGCAAGGTTCTGCATCAGGTGCGGGGTCTTACCTGGCCGACCTGCGCTCATCAAAGTGGGTACAGGCGACCAGCTCCTTGTACAGCTCGCCTCGCGCGGCATACTCGAGGATAAGATACACTTTCTCCTGCAATTCGCCAAGTACCAGAGACAACGGGGCCTCAGCACAGCACGTGCCTGTAATGCTCGTGGAGTACGGCTTCTGGACAGCTCTTGCCTCCATGCAAGCATGGGCTGGAAGAAGTCATGACGCCTGAGTAGTTTGAAGCACGCACACGCACACACACATACGTATGTGTTAATCTCACCCCAGCCCCAAATAGGCTCGCGCCGCATTGCATCGGGGAACATGCGACAAATCGAGGTGATTCCGTGCTTATGCCATACCTCGTCATAGAAGAAACCGTACAGACGCAGAATGTTGGGGTGGCGCAAGTGGGCCTGTATTTCAATTTCCCGGCGAAGCTGATGCTCCACATTTGAGTGCTGTAGCTGGATCTTGAACAGAACCTTTTCAGAGGGTCACAATACAATGCTTTCACGCCTTCATCCTCTGCACAACCAACATCCAACTTTGTGTCACCTAGCTCCTCACCTTCAAGGCAACTATGAACTTGCTTTGCTTTTCCCTAGCAAGGTAGACGTTGCCAAACTTGCCCTTGCCCAGCGGCTTCCCAATTTCGAAGTCATCGATTGTCCACTGCCGGCTGGTGCTAGCTGCGCTGTTCTGGGCATTTTGACCAGTGTCCCCTCGTACTGCTTTCTGATCCCCTTGCTCATCCTGTTGACGCCGTTTTGCGCCCCCTTGGGCGGGTTTGCCGGGTGCATGGACGGCAGTCTTGGCAAAGTTGGATGGTTTTAAAGGTTGCTGCATCCTGTGCCTACGAAATTCAAAGTTCTCTTGCGAGGTCAAATACTGTGAACGAAAGTGCAATTTGCTTTTGTGGGTCTAGGGATACTAGAATCCAAAAGGATGATATGGACAGACGTAGCTATTTCATGAATACAGTAAAACTCTACCAACGCTGATTGAATGTGCGTGTATATAGGCATAGCCAGTAGCAGATTCGGCTGCGCATGCGTCGGCGTACGGATGCCCGAAAGCTGCTAGGCAGCGTCGACAATGTGTTGACATGGCTGCCGAGTGCTTAGAAATATATATCTTTATTGGTTAGGTATCTCATGTGACACTGCTTACCGTAAGCTTCGTCGGAAGGTTGACAAGAAATGTCGGACGCAGGCGCCTTCCGCAACCCTCTTTCCTTCAAGCGCATGCAATAAGCATATATCGAGCTTGCACGGGCATGGGAAGAAGGAGGTTAAGATACAGGGGCCGCCGTGTGTCAGCTCTACCTGTCACGTGGTGCTTCCATGGTACGTGCCTCCCATTCGGCATTGCCTCCGAAGTCAACAAAAGGCATCACCGCCTTACATCCGATACAATCCAGGCTGAGGTTTCATGCCAGTCCCATGCCATGCTCACGGAACCTGCCTGGCGGTACCACCCTAACGCCGATTATCTGTCCTACCTCGTGCCACCGACATCCAGTAGTATGAACTAATTGGCCTGGACAGCTACGGAAATATGGAAACGCCATCGCGGCACATTTGAAAGAAAGAAGGAAAGGAGAGGCCGCGGGCTGCAGCCTAGGGCACAGCACGAAGGACACGCCTGGGCAACGGTACCGTGCGCCAGCCCACGGCACACAAAACCCGGGAAAAACGACATTGATTTAGATCCTGACATGGTAACGGGGTCGTTGAATGCCGGGTTCGCGTAGGACGATACATATCTGCATCAGCTGCTCTGCGCTTTGTTAGGTCAAGGAGGCCTCAAGTTCTCGCCCTCCATGCGCGCATACCCCTGGCTGCAATGCCATACACTAATCCTTCGACGTCGATGTACAGGGGGCACACATCTGGTCTGCCAGACCCCACGGCTGATTGTACGGGCCCCCAACGACATGAATTGGTTGACGTGAGTCCCCCTCACCACGGATGGTCAGATGAATCGTCCGTCCGGGGAAGGAGATGAACGCCTAAAACAACATATAATCATAGTTGCAAAAACATTGCCGCAGCTACGCCCGGAAAGTGGAAAGCATTTCTTCTGCCCACAGTTGTCGTTTCCACTGTGGCAATCAATACCTGTCAGCCCCAAATGCACTGGAACCGCAGAAGAATGTTCGGTGTTGGACTAAGGTTGGTTGCTGGATCCATGCATGGCCTTGACGATAACCTCAGCGCCCCATTGCACCACATCTTATTAAAAAACACGAGGGGCGTTTGCGCCCGGAATGTCTTAACTAACAGCAAACCCATGAAGCATGCCGATCGGTGTCCAAGCAAGCGCCGCATGCGTGAGCCTCGGTGCAGAAGGCAAGCTGAGTACACGGGTGCCCGTAACCACCACAAACAATGATCGCCTTCTCAGCGGTACACGCACAGACGAAACGAGACCAGGTCGGTCTGCAATCCGAGTACTACATCTTCACCAATCGGAGGAGCTTTCCATGTCACTGGCCGCCGAGCAGTTTGGGGTCAGCATGCGCTCGAATCCACGGGTCGTTCTCCACTTCAGTGAGTGGCAATCGCTGGCTAGCGTCCTTGATGAGTAGCTACACAAAAGAGGAAAAACGGTCGGAAGCGCGGAGGGCAAGGTCACGCTCACAGCGGCAACGGGTTTTGATGGCGGATTAGGAAGCAGATATCAGTCGGAAAGACGGATGCCGCAAGGCTAAAGGCCTGTGCACAGATCACATAAATTACGAGTGCAGATATATAAGGATCGCAACGCCCGGCGGGCGCCTCACACACCTTACGGATGAATGCCTTGGCCTCAGGGGATACCTCCGGCGAATCCGGAAAGCGTAAATCTACTTTGCTGATCCTGTTGACGGTGGTGTTGCGAGCGCATCCAAAGGGGGGAATCAGCTCAGATTCGCGAACCCAGGCTACCCTCGAGTGCGAGCCCTCAATGGGTAACGGTTACCATTCGTATGACATAGCTATCATAAGCGGAAATAATGCTACACGCATGGCAAACAGTCTCTGGTTATGGCCAGATCGTGAAGTGATGGTACTTAAATACCCGCTACCGCGCTTCGTGTTTGCCCTGCAAGCCCGTTCGTGCTCCCTGCTCTACCGCTTGTAGGTGTCATAGTGGTCCGGCGCCTCGAAGGGTGGGCCGCCGAACAGGAACTCGTACGTGAGAACACCTAAGCACCAATTATCCACCGCGCTGGTGTGAATCTTGTGCTCCACCATCTCTGGCGACAGATAGTCCAACGTGCCGCACATCGTCCGGCGCCTAGCACATGGATACCAAGGCGCGACCCAACGCCTTTCAGGTCGACATAAAATTCCTGGGTGCCAAAATATTCCGTGCGGGTTTCATTTCGTGGCATGATGCAGGCGAATCCGTGACAGCACGCAATGTGGGTCTCCTGGGAGCCACTATTAAGGTTCACCCGGCGCTCACCTGTTGCTAGGCGCATGGACGGACCAGCCGAAGTCGGCAAGCTTAAGTTCGCCATCGAGTCCAAGCAGCAGATTCTCCGGCTTGATGTCACGGTGGATGACGTTATGGCTATGGCAGTATTGCAGCGCTCGTGCCAATGACAGGATGTAGCTGTACGGCACAAGGCAGTGCAGGAATGATGACAGGTGAGTGAGTGGGCTAGTTCAACAAAATGCAGGGCCGGTTGATGGGAGACAGTTGCCCCTTGCATGCAGATCCTTTAGAAGTAGGGCTCTTGGTCCTCCGCGCCAACTCACACAGATCCCAGAAAGGATGATATTTCGGAGCACAGGCATTGCACTTCACTGCAGCGGGCACAGGGTCTTACCTGGCCGACCTGCTCTCGCCGAAATGGGTACAGCAAACCAGCTCCTTGTAGAGCTCGCCTCGCGCTGCGTACTCGAGGACCATGTACAACTTATCCTGCGCGAAGGCGGCTCCAGGTCACAAACTGACTTTTGCCATATTTTGGCGATCTTTCTGCTTTGTGTAAACCCGGGAGAAATCCGACGGGGGGGAGAAATCCGACCTGTCTACGCAAGAGGCACATCTTGAATCAAGTCTCATACAGCGGCTTTCCGTACCCGGGAGCAAACAGGCTGGTGCGGCACTTGACGGGGAGGGCCAGAGCGCGCGGCGGAGATTTGCAAAATGAGCACATGCACATGACACGACGTTTCACACCTTGTCGTAGAAGTATCCATAGAGCTGAAGAATGTTCGGGTGGCACAAATGAGCCTGAATCTCAATCTCGCGGCGAATCTGCTGCTCCACGTTTGAATCCTGGAGTTGGCTCTTGAACAGTACCTGTCCAAGCGACCGGGACCCAATGCCTTGTCGCACCCAATCTCAGCTTGAACACACCAGCCAGCACTGCGCTGTCTTTTCCGCACCTTCAGGGCGACCACGAACTTGCTTTGCCTTTCCCTAGCAAGGTAGACGTTGCCAAACTTGCCCTTCCCTAGCGCTTTCCCGATTTCGAAGTCATCAAGGGTCCATCGCCGGCTGGTGCTAGCTGTGCTGTTTCCTGTATTTTGACCAGCATCTGCATTTGATGCCTTGAAGGTGCCTCGCTCATCTTGCTGAAGCCCATTGTGTTCTCCTTGCGACAGCTTGGCGGTTGCTTGTGCACCAGTATTGACCAAATTTGATGATTTCAAAGGTTGAAGCATTTTTATGTTTTGCAATCCAAAATTATTCTGTGCGTAAGGACACAAGGGAGTTCGGGGATTGCCTCGCGTAAAGGTTAAATCCAAAAATAGGACTTCGACAGACGTGCTTCTTTGTTCACCAGACATAGAGGTCCATCAGCTTGGACCACAGCTGATGGTAACATATATAACAGATGACAGCGGGACGGGTTATGAGATGAAAATCCAGGTAACGTGACCGTACGGATAGCCTGAAGCTATTACAGCTGACTATGGTATCATCCTGAGAAGGATTCTGGGTGACTTCCTTTTGGTTCCCCATCCCTTTACTTCCCCAGTCGCACGCCCAACGGCATGCCTTCATGCTTGTGCGGGTTGGAAAGGCAGCTTCTCAAGGCGCCTCAGCATGCCCAGTACTACCCGTGCACGCGCTTCTTGCTGTAGACCTACCTCCTTCCAAAGGAGCTTTCTCGCCCATCCTGTGACGGCAACATCGTTATACACAGTCACATACCCAAACCCTTGGCTTCACGCAATCCGTTGGCCCTACTATCTACTCGCAAGCGATGTTGCATTGATTTTTTAAGGTTGTCGCACTGTTGACGGACCCTGCGAATACAACGAGCACGTTCGCGACGATTAGCCCTTAATATGCCCCTGCACGGAAGCCATGGCTTACGTGCGGATACAATGGCGTCCAGGTGAAGCCCAGTTGAATCGGTGACGGTGCTCGTCCGTTACACATCAGCACCAGTTTGTTACATTCACCTATGGATGCACCCTTAACAAAAGCAGGTCAGCAGCAAACGATAAGAGCCTAACTGCAGAATCGCGTGACTCGTTGCAAACATACAGATCCTTAATTGCACCAACATGGTCCCGACTGCCGTACAACACGAATACGGCAGGAAAAGTAGGAGGTCAGATGCATATGAATTAGACACTTTAAAAAATTGCTCATGGTAAGGAAAGCAGCAAAGGATAAGATAAGAAAAAAACATGTCGCCCTGCAGGACTCTTTTCTGTCTGCAGCTGGAAATGCTGTTTATATCCTATTGCCAACCTACTGCTAAGTAGTGCCACTAATCCATTGCTAATGATGCCTCGAAGCCGCTAGTAATATTAGTTCAATCACCCGCCGCTATGCCTTAAACACATCACCCGCACACGTTCACTACAGCGGTGGGGCAGCACCCAGCACAAGTTGTACAAAAAACGTTTTCGCGCCCGTCCAGATACTTCCGCCTGTCAGTTGTTATGTCGACTGCTCTGCGCATCGCCGAGCACTGCTCTCCGCTCAGGTTAGTAAGTCACTATCCAGTCATGAAACAAAGCCGCGACTGCCTGCCCCAGCAACGACAGACTTCCTGGCCAGGAAACGTCCTAAAGCATAACGGAGCGCTATAAATGATCAGTTGACTGCCTGCGTCAAAAAGGGTTCTGCGTCGCTAACAACACCATCAGCAATAAGTAAAAACCCATAAAACATGCCGTCACGCGCCACACGCACGGAATTATGCAGATTCGTAAATTGCCAAGTCGCGCGCATTCTGGCTCCTCATTTTCTCCCGTGTATCAGTCCACGCGCACCTACGTGTACCTAATGCTGTCAGACTCGTCAAAGGAAATAGCATGAAGATGTGCGCTTAAATGCCCTCTGCCCACTTCGCATCCAGCACGTCGCCTTGAACCAGACGCATTTGAGTGCTCAGGATGCTGTGCGCGTACAGGGCGCCTGGGCATCTAAAACAGGGGGACGGACCCAGCTCCCCTACAGATGCGTTTCCCAGCGTCTGTAGGCGTGTCCTTCCCCTCACTCGTGATGCCTTGCGCTGGACTCATTACACCTCACGAGTTTTGCGTGCAGCTGTTAGGAACCGTTTGGACACTTGCGCCGTGATGTCGGTGATGAGCCAATGTTGGAGCTCCGATGTCTCACGGGCTCGCAGCGAGAGTCCACGCTTCCGGTCCGCCGCCGCCCGAGCCTCTGCACAAAGGCTTGTCCACGTCACAGCATTGGATTGTTGCATAGGGACTTGGTGTGTCCGTTCTCCAATCGTGCAGGCGCTTTGGGTCGTTGAGCCGATGTACGTATGCCAGGCAGAGCTCTCTGTCGCTATAGATGCAGCATCTCCAGGTTGCGACGATCCAGACGAGCAGCTGCCTGAGCTGATACGTTTTTCACGATACCTGACCAAGCCTGCCTGTAATGGCCCCATCCGCTGGACGTCCGACATCTTTGGAGTGGAAGCTTCCCAAAATTTGATTGATGCGCAGTTCACCTATCTTCAAGTCTTTGTTGTGTCTATTTAATTGTTATCTTCAGTAAGTGTTGGAGGACAATGACTTGGCAGATACGGTCACGGACTTCTTCCCAGCTTGTGCATTGCGCAATTGTTATGAGCGATGCTTATTATATGTACATTACGGTCTATGCTTCAAAAGAAATTGCGCTTCCTTGGAAAGTCCGTTGTGCTGTCAGTAGCAAACCGAAACGGTTAGTGCAACTGTTGCTGGATTACTAGCTCCCCAGTTGCATTACATTAGCATGCAGCTTGAATTGCTTTTTTACAAGTTTCAAAACATACAATTACAGGGCTACAATCACCGAGCTTGATCGTCTTGTTAGCCTCAGCCGGTACCCTTTTCCCGATGGCGACCACGACTCTTTGAAAACAGGAACCCAAAATATAGTTGGTGTTGTGATGACGTTTGGGCGATGGTGTCTACTGCGACATGCGTGCCGATGCGAAGCACGGGTGGCGGGTTGGCACTTTGCAGTCGTAACACATCTCTAGTGAGGAAAGCGGCGCCACTAAATTCTTTTCTAATGAACAATAACCTCCGCAATTTCTATGGGGCCCTGCGTCATCCTGGCTGCATAGTATATGACTTGCCGGCGCCCCCGTCCACAAAGCCCTACCGCATGAGCGCACCCCAAATGCACGTCATCATCCTTCTTAAAGTCAGGCCCCTGCACGAATTCACAATGTCTGTAGATCCTGCCAGGCCTTCAGCCACAACTAAGGCCAACCCTGTTTACATAGTGTTTCATATCAAGGGAAAATTGCAACGATGTGCTGCACACGCTCCGTTTTGCAATTTCAGGCAGAGGGCATGCCCTGACGTTCGGTTTGAAACCCTAGCCACTGGCGCTGTCTTGTCGCCTAGCTACCTTGTCCATGCGCCCTCGGGGATGGGTTCGCTTAGGTGCCTGTACGATCCCTGTGCCGTATTGGGGAATCTAGCTGCGGAAGGGTGGACGTGGCTGGAACCGTCCCCGCTCCGGTTGCCAGGCCGGCAGGGGCATGCAGGCAAGAAGAACGCAACGCACCGGGACATGGGGTGCCTGGTGAGTGTGTGGCGGGGTCGACCCTGCATGGCCTTGCGTTTCCCAAGCTGGCGCTGAAACGCGGTTGGATGGGAGACCACTTGGTTGATGCCAATTGTATATAAGTTGTATCATCTCGATGCTCTTAAAGCCGCCCGCTCGGTTTTACTACGTCACTTGCTGCGTGAAAGCGAATGGAAAGTGAATGCGTGGTGGGTTTACTTCGCAACCAATCTTAACATACTATCCGTCGCGTTAAGTGCCGTAAACGATTTTCCGCACCTCCTCCCTTACCTGCGTAACCGCCAGAAACAGCCCTGGCATGTAAGGACGGATGTAGTACATGATCTGCGTGCTGCTCACCTCTACCTATGTTTGGGTATTTGGCGTCTACTTTGCTGCGCGACGACATGAAGGACGCATCGCAGCCAATAGTAAGGCCCTGACCCTGACCTTGGCCCTGTGGCGTGGTTCCACAGTCCATGTCCTCTGCCGCTATCGTGAACATTTATAGCATCAGCGCCACGAGATGATGCGAGAGCTACGGTGCGGCACTCGGCCACTTCGTACTGCGGCCGGACGTTTCCACTGCTACACCACACCCCGTCTGTATTTCATTCCTATCAGCGCGACTCGGTCTTTGTGCTTTACCGTAAGCAACTTCCCCGGGAGTCACTTTCTCACACTGGCTGTTCACAGCACTGCAGTGCATGTACTACTACTTATTGGTGGCTGCAGCTTTGGCAACGATCGTATATGGGATAGGTTAATGCTTGCATAGGTGATTGCGTTCAGCGATAATGCTGCTGCTGCTGCTGCTGATGATGATGACGCTGATGATGCTGATGATGATAAAGGTGGATTGAGGATGGACGGATGAAGTCCTACTGTTGTGGGTTGAACGGACCGCGGTTCGGTACATGCTCACGCGCGACAGCCATGAAGTGTTGCACATTTGGACGTGAGCGGGATGCGGTCTGCGCAGCGTCGATGTATTGGAAGTGATGGGAGCGGCCAAGCATTAATGTTGGAAGGCGCGTCCAGCATGCTGGAGGTATGTGTGGCTGACCCTGCAGCTGGGGAAAAGTTCTTCAGAGCCCATACCCGATGAGAGGACGCGTCTGTGTATATGTGCATAAATGTGTACGTGTCCTGGCCTGCTGGCGCGGTGTTAATAGTGATCAGTCCAGTATGTGGGCTACAACGCGTGTCAACGCCTCCCTTCCATTCTTTCTTTGCTTCGCTGATAAGGTGATGGTGGGTGGAGCGCCCCTTTTGCCCCCGGGCGCTGGCACATCGCGTAGGAAGGCGTTGAATCGTGGGTCTCTTTCAACAGCACCAAAGCAGACTCGACCTTCGCGTTTCGCCACGCCTTGCCATGGCTGTTCGTAGGAAGCGGTCAGTTGGGGCCGTTAATGGTGCGTTCAGGAAAATCCGCGTCCATCTCTTGGCATTTAGCGTGCGGATGAGCCCTGGGCGAGAGCACATACGTGCTCGTGTCTGGCTGGGAGGCCGCCCTGTTCAACAGGAATAGAGGAATGACGCTTCCCAACCGAAAGCACGAAACCTTCACTGCGAAGTGCATATCTTAGGTCAACAAGTAGCTGCAGCTATGTTCAACGGTATTTGTGTCATAATTTGTCAGGTTGAATGCAGCAACCCCTTTTTACGGCCCCCTTTTTACGGTAGTTAAGCACTTGCAGTGTAAGAATGCGAACCATGGGAAAACAGAACCGGGCAGCTATCGAAAATATGGCCATACACTGTTGCTTTCGCTGCAGTTTTGGCATGATCGTATTGCTGTACGGGATAATGGTCGCAAACCTGAGAGACGTTCACGACCTTATCACTACTGCAAGAACTATCGCACATTTGAATCGATATCGGCGACAGTAAATCCTTCTCTTCGTTCCAGCAGTTCGGAAATAGCTCCAAGTGGGGCGAGGCATGGAAATGGCGGGTCGCCTCTTGGACCTTGGTAACATAGACCTATGGAGAAGCGAGGAGATGCAGCTGGTGCAGGTGGGCGCGGGCAATGCGGAGTTGCGTGACGCTGTTGCGGTATTCCCATGGCACGGGGTTGGGCCCTTTGGACACGAAATCGCAGCGCGTCATCCTATAAAGCAATCACAGTTCACTTGCGTTGTGATCCGCGTTGCCAATTTCTGGGTGGATCTGCCGCGAGGTGGTCTTCCGGCATGCCGATATCGCCTGCCAACGGCGGAAGCATGAACTGGCTTCTTTCCAATCTTAGAGAGACGTTGTGCCTGATAAACATGGTACTATCTTTTGTGCCCTGCACCTGCGTGATGTGAACTGGTACAGCTAATGATCCCAGCGGATGCTGCGCACGACACTGTGGAAGTGTTGGGTGAAATCGGATTGCTCCAGTTTAAAGACTTGAACGTGGACAAGTCGGCCTTTCAGCGGACTTACGCAAACCAGGTCAGTCGGACGGTCGGTCCGTTCGTCATGCGCACTTTTTCCCCGTATCATAGCTACTAGGGTTGCAGCACTTTTCTAAATTGCCCAATCCGCAGCCATGCAAAGGCACTGCCACCCAGCCAGATACCAATAACCGCATGTCACCGCCTCGTTAAGCCTTCTCGGAGAAACCTAGCTCCTGGGAGCCCACAACCATTTTTTGCGGGCCGCCAAAAGAGCTCCTGCAAGATGTCTCCAAACTGACTGGAATCGATCTTATCCTCCATCAAAAGTCTCCAAACCTGACTGGAATCGGTCTTATCCTCCATCAAAGAACACAGTTGATGGTTGGATCCCAGGACGGGGCTTATGACACGTGAACACCTAGACTAGCTCTAAACTGATGTCACACCCAACGTGCACCCCCCGTGTGACGCCGAGTGGCGAACGCTCCCTTTCCCCCTTGCGCCTGCGTCTCCCTTGCCTTTCTGCCCTTCTGCCTTAGCCGCCACCGCCAGCGCGACCGCCACCTCTGCTGCAACTGACGCCTCCCCTCTTGGGCGCGCGTTGTGCATTGTTGCCGCTGTGTGCGTTTGAGACGTGCGATGTCGGTGTGGCCTTGCGGTCCTCCCCTTGCCATCTTTCTCCTCCTCTACCTTCTCCTCCATCTCCCCCACCTTCGATTTCCTGACGTCTTATGGGGCAGTAACACCTATGAAGATTACTCTTTTTTGTGAAAGGACTTCATGTGAAGTAAATAAAATATTTTCCCTACTGCCTTGTGTTGGAATGAGTTCATTTTCTTTGTCCGCGACGCATTTGGAAATTCTTTTCTCCACCACTATGGTGGTTCGGCAATTGGAGGCAACCCAAGACACGGCTTGACTGATGTGTGAATGTGTAGAATGTGTAGAAGTGCATAAAGACGTCATCCCTTCCCTTCCCGTTCCTTTCCCCCACCTCCCAACAACCCAATCTTTTACTCACCAAACTGGATCTTTATATTCCCAACTGTACGGCGTAGGTCCGGCGCTGTGATGAGCTGGCTCGCAAGCTGAGGTTCTTCCGTGAGCAGGTCCGTTGACTGTGTGTGCGTATGTATGTTTGTGCGTGTACGGAAAGGGGAACGGGTGTGCCAAGTGTGAGATTAGTGTATGGCTGCGGTGGGGGTGCGATTGGGTCTGTGGGGTGTGGATGATGCCGTGTATGTAGGGTGGGGTGCCGTCTGCTCCCTATCTGTTAGAGTGTGGTGCGTGCTGTGTCTTACTTGCTCTTTAGCGGTACCCTTGATGCAGGTTGTTGACGGGGCCTGACGTGTCCCGCACCGCAACCTGACTCTCTACCTGCGCAATGCCCTGCAGCAACTGCACGCACATAAATACATACGTGCATACGTACATACATACATACATTTACCACCCGCGCATCAAGACACATTCCAACACGGCCTCTCACACACGGCCCCCTGGGGCCCTCCTGGCCCCTCTCTTTCCTCACATGGCAGATTGACAAGGCGGGGTTGCCGATAACCAGTCGCTCAATCCTGGAGTCGTCCAATGTCACACTGGACGAGCTCGAGGTACGTCGTATAGCCCCGGGGCAATTGGGTAGCGTTGGAGATAAAGTACAACTTACCCCAGGAGGGTGAGGTGGTCGTGGGGAGTGGGGTGGCACCGGTGGGGGCTCCGTAGGGCCCGCGGAATAGGGATACCGTGATAATACTGCTTCAAGGTGAATGTGGAGGTGGTTTAGGAATGAAGAAAAATAAGGATATGGGAATGACTTGTTTTTTTACGGCTTTTACGGCTTTTGGGGTTTTAGTTGGGTGAGGAGTGGATGCGAGGGAGAGGGATGGAGTCGTGCTTGCTCAAGCAGGGCGGAAAAGGGGATATAGTCAGGGAGAGGGAGGGGGGAGATGTTGGTATATACAGTATTTGGGGGGTTTGGGGAAGCTGACCCGGAAATGAGCACGACACCAGCACCAGGAGGAGCTTATTCGCGAGGCACGGCGCAGTTGTTGTAGTTGTAGCAGCAAGCGGTAGCTACGGTCCGTGAGGTGCGATGTAGCAGCTATAGCAGCGCCCATGAGCAGGCATGTCAGCGAAGGCGTGGGTGGGGTTGACGTGTTGGGTTTCGCGATGCCAGGTACGGGATCGGAAAGGGGCCTCGGGGGCGGGGAAGGAGGTAACCCCTCGGAAGGAGGGATTCGCTGAGAGGAGACGAAGGCAAGCCCAAGTAAGGAACGGCTCGTTGTGGGAGGGAGGGCAGGTGGGTATGTAATGGGTACTCCCCCCAACTCCACACCACTTCCAACTCACTCGACCCCCCCCCTTGAGGGCGGCCTCCCGAAACCTTGTCTTGGTTAACCTAGTCCCATCGGGTTCCTCTCCTTGTTGTACGGATGCCTTTGCCGTACAGAGTTTGTTGGAGCAGTTGGAGCGGGAGATGGTTGAGATGAATGCCAACCATGACAGGATGCAGAGGGCGCATGCAGAGCTTGCTGAGCTGTCACTGCTACTGGATTGTGCGGGTGAGTGAGTGGCGGGTGTTGGGGGGAAGAGGGATACGAGGAGGCATAGATGATGGAGGGAGGGAATGATGGACGACACGTTTAGTTGTTGTAAAGTAGCTGTTATCGTTGCTGCCCAATAGTTTAGAAACAGAACTAGTTTCTACAGATTCGGACATATCATATTTTAGGAGTTTCATATCACAAAAGTTTTCGTAGGCTAGCTGACACCACCTGATCTCATGCGAACACGGCACTTCACTCAATCCATTGAAGTTTTTGATCTTTTTCGTATTTTGACTTTTCGCGTTTCGCGGAGGGGGCTACTTTTCACATTGCGTACGCACACAAATTAATTAAACCCGCACCTTTTTTACCCCAGGCTCCATATCCCCATTTCCCTCCCCCCCCCAATCTTCATTCATTCGTGGTTTGTCTTCCCCCCCCCCCCCAATCTTCCCCCCCTTCATTATCCCCTTGCAGGCAAGTTTTTTGAATCCGCACGCCGTGCCGCCGCGGGTGCGGGTACGGCAGCAGGTGGCCTGGGCGGCGGTTCGGGTGCGGGCGGCAGTGCTGCGGATGTGAGCTCGCCCCTTCTGGGGGGAGGTGGACTGGGGGCGCTGGAGGCCAGCAGCTCCACGGTGGGAGCCTTTGGGGTGTGACTGACTGTATGTCTGTCTGTGTATATGGACGTATGCGTATATGTGTGCATGTGCGCGTCTGTATGTTTATCTGTACGTAGTGTCGTAGTGGAGATTGGGGGGTTGGGGTTTGGGTTTGGTGGGGTGAACAATGTGGAGGGGGGGAAGTGGGTCTTTGGGGGTATCCTTTCCACTTGATGGATTGGGGCGTATTTTGGGGTGTTTCGGGGTGGGGTGGTTGGGGGAGTGGGGTGGGCGTGTTTGTTGTTTGTGTGCATATGCTTTCATAATGCACACAGCGTGTGTTTGTTGTGTGGGGGGATTACTTGAGGGACGGAAGGTATCGGATTTCTGCTGTGTTGTCTGTCTCTCTCTCTCTTTTGTTGATCCCCATTGAGTTTGTGTTTTTTGGTGCTGTGGGCTTCAAGTTCCCCCACCTCCTCCCCTCCCATATCATGCTTTCCCCTCTTTTCGTTTTCCCCCCATTTTTCATTACATGTACGGCACTTACGACACCCTCAGTACGAGCCGAAGATTGGTCGGCTGGGCTCCATTGCGGGCCTTATCTCCCGGGAGCGGCTGGGGGGTTTTGAGCGGCTGTTGTTCCGGGCCACTCGCGGCAACAACTACTTCCGTTCCATGCCTGTGGGGCTGGTGCTGGACCCGGCAACTGGTGAGGCTGTCTCCCCGTCTGGGTATGTGGGTGTGAGTATGCCTGGGCATTGGTGGGCGGGAGGTAAAGAGGGGACGGAGAAATGAAACCTGGGTTGTTTCGGTGTATGTATGTATGTGTGTGTGTGGGGGGGGGATGAATGGGGTGCGTCCTAGGCGTGAGTTGGGGGGTAAGATGAACCACGGACGAGTGAAACAGGTATGAGATATGGCCGGTTACTCCAGGGGGGAAGGAGGTGTACTACGAGTAAAAGTTTCCGGGACGGGTGTACGGCGGCTTACTGTCATTACTTGGTGGGGGGGAATGGAATAGGTGTATGGGCCCGAGCGGGGAGGAGGGGTAATGGAGGGGGTATACGTGTTTTGCCAATAGCGAGCAGAAACGAAACATACTGGTGTTTCCAACGTAGGGATGTACATTCAGTCCTCTTTTGCTACAGGAAGAAAGCAAACATGACATACATACGGAGCCATTGGACGGGCGTGTACATATGCTGTGTTTTCCTTAATGGGCCCCTCTCATCTCTCCCTCCCCTCTCCCTCTCCCTCTCCCTCTCCCTCTCCCTCTCCCTCTCCCTCTCCCTCTCCCTCT
>NW_003307565.1:158144-159958 GCF_000143455.1 Volvox carteri f. nagariensis
CCCTTCCCTCCCCTTCCATTACCTCCCCTCCCCCCGTCTCCCTCCCCTGCCCGTCTCCCTCCTTACGTACAGGTGAGCAGGTGGACAAGGTGGTGTTTGTTGTGTTCTTTGCGGGGGAGCGAGCACGTGTCAAGATTGGCAAGGTGGGTGGGGGAGAATACGGGGTGGGGACTGTGTTGGTATGAAATGGGCGGGAAAGAGTTCTCGTTCGTCTGCTGCTAACTCACCAATTTGAAACACCATGGTTCCCCCCCCCTCACTCCTTTGTGGTTCGTCTTTCCCCTCCTCCATATCACCACAATCACCAGGAGGACCGTGATCTTACGTACATACATACATACATACATACATACATGCATTTTTATTTCACGGCTCGCGTCTTTATCACATGTATATATGCACACACGCATTCGTTGATTCAATATCCCGCGTGCAGATTTGTGAGGCGTTTGGTGCCAACCGCTACCCTCTGCCGGAGGAGCCCAACCGTCAGCGGGCTATGGCCGCGGAGGTGGGGGGTCGGCTCACGGAGATGAAGACGACTCTTGACGTGGGGGACCTGCAGCGGACCAGGTTGATACAGAGGGTGGCGTCGGGTGAGAGTGAGCGGGGGGGGAGAGCGGTTTGTGTTTGTGTGTGTGTCCTGGGGGATGATGACTTTGGGGCGTTAGGCATGGGGGGTTGAGACATTGAACATATAGGGCCTAAGAGCAATCCTGGTTAGGTGGGTCGACAGGGTTGTGTGTGTGTGTGTGTGGAGGGGGGAGAGTATACTCTGAGTATATACTGAGTATATGTTGAAGACTTTCCTGGGGGATGAGGCTCTTTGCTTGCGGAGGTTGCTGGGGCTCCGTCTTTTTAGACGCCTCATTGTGGCCCGGGGGGGGTTTTCACACGACGTCTTCCTCCTGTTTACCCCCCTCCTCTTCCTCACGGGCATATCCACGGGCATACATACCCGCGCCTCACTTCATTTCCCCCTCCTCCGCCCCTTGCATCCATCCCCTTGAAGGTCTCCACTCCCACTGGCCGCCGATCTCCCACATTGCTGACGGTTGACCTGACCTGTCGTGTCCCTGCTCCCCCTTAAAAAAGCACACATGCACATTAACATACACACCTCCCTCGTCCTGCCCCTTTCCTGGCCCCACACGCGTTTTTCCCTGTTGCAGATATTGACTCTTGGACCTGCCTGGTGCGCCGGGAGAAGGCCATCTACCACACGCTGAACAAGTGTAATGTGGATGTGACCCGGAAGGTGTTGGTGGCGGAGGCCTGGGTGCCCTCCTTGGCGAGGCCCCGGGTGCAGGAGGCGCTCAGAGCGGTGGCGGATAGCGCCAACCAGGTCGGGGAAAGGGGAAAAGGAGGGGTTTAGGGGTGTAAGGGGGGGAGAGAGGGTCGAGGAAGTCTATCAGTGTAAGGAGCTGAGCAATGTGGTGGAGGAAGAGAGGGAAATGGTTTGGATCACGATGATGATGGTGATGATGATGATGATGATGATGATGATGATGATGAGGATGATGATGATGATGATGATGATGATGATGATGATGATGATGTCCGTGTACCACGTCCCGTCTCCCTTGCTCCGCCCCCCGTGCCCCGCGTGTTTCATTTTGCATTGTGTAGATTCTCTCTCCGCCTTTTATCTTTCCCTCGGCTGCTGCCACGTTCTCAACACCCCCCACCCCCACCCCCCCACCTCACCACCCCACACGTCACGTCACGGCACGTGGTAGGTTGGCGCCATCCTGCAGCCCCTGGCGACTCACGAGAACCCCCCCACCTACTTTAAGACGAACAAATTGACCAGC
>NW_003307565.1:160205-161104 GCF_000143455.1 Volvox carteri f. nagariensis
CCACCATCATCATCACCACCACCACCACCATCACCACCACCACCACCACCACCATCACCATCACCACCACCACCACCATCACCACCACGACCACCACCACCACCACCACCACCAACAACAACAACAACAACAAGACGGTATCGGAAGCACTCGCTCCCTCCCCCCCAGGTCCCTTACACAGCACAACATTCCTCATGGCCAGCTTCTTTTCCCCCTCCTTTTCCTTTCCCCCGCGCCTGGTTGGTACGGCATCATGCTTGTACGAACGTAGTCCATTGTGGACGCGTACGGCATTGCGCGTTACCGGGAGGTAAATCCCGCAGTGTTCACCATTGCGACGTTTCCGTTTTTGTTCGCGGTTATGTTTGGAGACCTGGGTCATGGATTGCTGATGACCCTCTTCGCGGCCTTCCTGCTTATCAACGAAAAGAAGTTTGGAAAGCAGCAGGTATGTATGCGAGTGCGAGTGCGAGTCAAGAATTTGTCTGTATGTGTGCCTTGTATGTATGTATGTGTGTGTGTGTTTTGTCTGTGTCTGTGATATTTTGGGTTATCTGTGCTGCTTCGCTTCGGGGTGGTGGGAGAGGACGGGATTGGATGTGTGTGGTGGGGGGCCCGGGGTCGGAGGATGCGTGTTTTGGTGTTTTCCATGTTGCGGTACGTGCACATGGCTGTGCCTGTGTCGGCATGGCGCAATGTGGGTTAATGGTTTGGGTCGTGAATAGGAATTGGAGAGGGGGGGTGAGATGAATATGTGTCGAGTGGATGGTGGTGGGGAAGGTGGCGTCAGATGAGTTTGTGTGTAGGAGTTTGTATGTCTGTCGGTCTGGACCTTTCCATGTGTATTCATGTATGTATGTATGTCTAATCCTTTATCGGATTTTCCCACTCTGATCCCA
>NW_003307565.1:161248-212020 GCF_000143455.1 Volvox carteri f. nagariensis
GTAGAAGGGTGGGGATCTTGTACTACACAAACGAGGGCACCCGCATCCTTCTCATCACCCGTCATGAAGGCCGACTCGTGCGAAGGTAAGAGTGAGTTTTCTCGTGTTTAGAACGCTCCACCACCATCACCACCACCACCAGGACTCTGCGACGATGAGCAACAGCAGCGATAGCTTTGCTTCTTGTCGGCTCGCAGGTCTCGATCACTATCACCGGATTATTCATTTCTGTTTATCGGCATGGTGGTGCATCTACCTCCTCACTGACGAGGGTTCGAACCTGGAACCTGCCATTGACACCATCCCGTGCGTCATTATATCTATCGTCGGAATTGCGTGCATGTAAACGTGCTCGGTCGTAAGTCATGTCTGCACGCTTTCTTGTTTGTACCTTTTTGCCGTACAGGGCCGTACCCGTTTGGTCTGGACCCCATATGGCATGGCACCAAGACGGAGCTCCCCTTTTTGAACTCCATGAAGATGAAGATGTCCATCCTGCTGGGGGTGACCCACATGAACCTGGGTATCATCATGTCGCTGCTGAACAACAACTACTTTAGGTGCGGCTTGTCGTGTCTGTACGTGTGTTTGTACGTGTGTTTGTATGTGTGTTTGTATGTGTGTCTGTATGTGTGTTTGTATGTGTGTCTGTATGTGTGTCTGTATGTGTGTTTGTATGTGTGTCTATTGGTTACATATCGATCCAGGCCTGACACTGGCCGAGAGCACCTAACCGTACCCGAAAACGGGAACGACCGCCGAAGTGCTCTCCTCGGGGCGAAGGGGGGGAGGAGGACATGAGGGGCCACTATCCCCTCTTGCTCGACAGAGCGCGTGCACCCCCGCGTTTCCCCCTTTTGTTAAGAGGAAAGAGAGCGCGGTGGCTACCAAGGCCTTCAAACAGCCAACCCCAGCACGCGCGGCGGCACAGTGTGTCTGTGTGTACATGTTTTTTCTTCGTGTATGAGAGGCCATGTGTGTTGACATGTATTGTATTATTTCTGTGGTGGGGCTCCTGCTGAAGTTGCTGCTGCTGGCCAAGAAATCCCTCCCCAGCGCTCCCTCTCCTCTGAAGCCCCCGTCCCCGCCCCTGCTTCCTGGCCTGCTCTGCCCCCACCCCCGCTCACCCCACCTCCCCTTTGATGGGCTCCTCAGGGACCGGCTGTCCACTTGGTGCGAGTTCGTGCCCCAGATGATATTCCTGAACGGTCTGTTCGGCTACCTGTCGGCCCTCATTGTGGGCAAGTGGGTGTCTGGATCCATGGTGGATCTGTACCACGTGATGATTTACATGTTCCTGAGTCCAGGTGGGTGCGTGCATGTATATATGTATGTATGTGCGTGTATGTGCATATTGCATATGTATGTCTGCGTGTCCCCAACCCTATTGCGATTCACTTAACCTTATTCCTACCCTCTTTCCTTCCCGGTCTCTTCCCTCCTGCTGCATTGCACACACACACACACACATACACACACACATACACGTACGCATACACAGGCACGGTGGACAAGGCTGGTTTCCTGTTTTCGGGACAGAGTGGAGTTCAGGTGCTGCTGCTGTTGGTGTCGCTGGTGGCGGTCCCGTGGATGCTGCTGCCCAAGCCACTCATTCTCAAGAAGCGAGCGGAAGCAGCGAGCAAGGTGGGTGGGCTGTGTGGGTCAGGGTGTGTGTGTGGATGTGGATGTGGATGTGGGAGGAGGGAGGGCATGAGAGGAAGTGGGTAGGTTCAAAAGGGGGTCCTAATGAAGGGAGGGGGAGGGGGGAGCTTCCCTTTGCATCGCAGGTGAGTGTTGTACCTCGTGATGAATGTCCCCCACCTCCCGCCCACAGAACCCCCCAAGCGCTCTTTTGGACGTCTCGGCAATGGATTGCTTGGTGTTGCTACCCCGTGTAATGCCCCGCCCTTCCCCACCCGCACATCTTCGGACTCCTTGAGCGGTTTTGGTACTTTGGACGTCAGTGGCAGCGGGATCTTTTTTCTTTTGCGTCTTATATTTCCCCCCTTTCCTCGCCTTTCCTCCCCGGCACCCGTTCCCTTCGCAGGTTCGCGGGGAGTACCGGAGGTTGGACCGGGATCACGAGGCCGCGCACGACAGTGGTGGCGATCACGGAGGTCACGGAGGGCATGGAGGACATGGCGACCACTTTGACTTTGGCGAAGTCATGGTGCACCAGGTATAGCATTCATTTCGCGTGGTAACAATGTTTGTGTTTTGGTCTGCTGCTTTTGTGGTGGTGCGCTTTGGTATTTGTTTTGCTGTCTCTTGCGTACAATACACGCGCGCGAGTGTGTATTTCTCCCATTTGTGTTTTTTGTTTTATGGAACACTTTGATGGGCCACCGTCCTGGGGCACATTGCCGCGTCTCCTGGGGTACAGACGGTTTCGGTCTGTTTGGTGCCCCTATCTTTTCTTTTTCCTTTGTCCGCACCGCTCTCCGTTTCTATTCGGCAACAATCAATCGGCCCCGCCCCACCATCCGCCGTGTGTGTACTGCAACGCAGATGATCCACACGATTGAGTTCGTACTCGGTGCTGTATCCAACACTGCTTCGTACCTACGTCTGTGGGCCCTATCCCTGGCTCACTCGCAGCTGTCGGCCGTGTTCTACGACCGAGTGCTTATGATGACCATCGAGGTGTGTGTCCGTCTGTATGTATGCCTGTTTGCCTGAAAATATACCTGTAGGCGGATTGCATGTTTTTGTGTGCGTATATGTATGTTGTTACAGGGTGGTTAACTTCGCCAGCGGCCCCCTTTCCCGGGGCAGTCCCTGCTCTCCCCTGCTAGAGGGGCACCCTAATCCGTCACCCCATCCGACTTCGGAATGTATTCGTTGGGTTCGGCAACTCACCACCAGCATCCAACCAAATCTAGCGGATCAACGGCGCATCAACTTAGTTCCTGGTCAGCTCGCAAGTTGATATTATCACGTCCTACACCGTCCATATGATGGGGGGCCACCTCCCATTTCATCACTCCTCAAACACCCGAGGAGCCGGCAGGCGGATTTGAACCCGGGTCGACTGGGTCGACTGGGAGCAGAAGTCAGGCCTTAACCTCTGCCAGCCGCCTGCCTATATGCGTATATGTATGTATGCATGTCTGTGAAGTGTCTGTGGCTGTCGTAGATGTTTCGATTCGCTAAGATCTGTCGCACCTAGATTGCTGTTAGCGCGTGTGATGCATACTCCCATATTACCCCGAGTTCCTACCCCGTTAATCTTTTTGCGAACAAACAATAAATACGACTCGTTTCTCACCTTTCCTGGCCCTGTCCCCACCCCTCTTAATAGCCCTCTCTCCCTCCCCTACTTCCCCATTCTCCCCGCGGGCCCTCCTGATGACACATACATACATACATGCATACATACAGCTGAACAGTCCGTTTGCCATGGTTGTGGGATTCTTCGTGTTTGCCGTGGCCACGCTCGGTGTGCTGATGGTGATGGAGTCGCTTTCGGCCTTCTTGCACGCGCTGCGTCTCCATTGGGTGGAGTTTCAGAATAAGTTCTACCGGGGTGATGGATACTCGTTCGCGCCGTTTGCTTTTGGCGACGCGGCGCACCAAGGCGGCGGCGGGGGCTCTGCGGACGAGTGAACAGATGGGTGCCCGCGGCTCTCTGACCGTCCGCAAGTATAGGCGTACATCTTTTTGCAAGTGTGTGCAGATGAGTTTTGGATTTGGTGAATTGCGAGTATATGTGAGTGTGGTCATGATACTGATGATGTTGATGGTTTATGTGCATGTCATCTCCGTATGTGATGTGTGACGTTATGGTAATTTGTATGGATGGGGGTGGAGGCTGACTAGCGGAACAGTTGGATGAGCTGGGTGCTGGGCGGACGTGTGCGGGAGGAGACCGGGAAAAGGATATCCTGGGTATGAGGTGCACAAAACAGGAAATAAGAGCAGGGAAGGGATGGAAGGACATACCCTTCATTACAGTGGGAAGGAGGATTGGGGCGTGTGGCGAACAAGGGCGGGCGCACGACCCGTTTGGTCATTTAACCACGCGGGACGCCTTTTTCGAGGCTTGACTTTGGAAGAAGGGGTAGAAGAGGCCGTGGTGGAGTTGGAGCGGGCCCGGACGATGCCCGAGCGGGCCCGGACGGGCCCGGACGATGTGTGCAGCTGGATTGAGGGATGTGTGCCAAGACAAGGAAAATGGATGTGGTGCTTGGAAGACGGCGGAAGGACTGATAACGGTGAACTTGGTTATGTGCTGGTGTGGTGCGTTGTCCTTGTGAAAGGGAAGTAAACAACAGTGGTAGTTGTGAGGACTTAAAAAAAGTACGTGTATACCGCAAAGAGGTTGGAAAAGAGGCGATGTCCACCCCTGCTCTTTAAGTTATTTTCTCGCACAGTCCGCTCTTCATGCAGCCAACTTGGGGAAGGTGTTGGTAGATGTCGAAGTTGTGTACACAAATATTATTATCTATCGCTTGCAATTGATGTGATATTCGTATTAGTAACACGCGATGGGTTTTGCCAAGTAGCCGTGAGCATGTTACCTTCTCGGCATGGCACGGCACGGTGGTTGGGTGAGAAGCGAATAAATAGGTGAGCTGTGCAGGGATGCGGCAGGTACGCAAGAAATGTCTTTCCCCTCACAACGGAAGATGCCTGTAACGGAACTGATTTGTTAAACATATAAGGCGAACAATTACGACCAAATACCAGCAATTATCACTACACTTAGCGTATACGTATCTTTCGTCTCCAAGACCTTCATACTGTGCCATAATTGTTAAGATGCTGTACATCTCACCTCCTGCAACCGACATATCGTTTTATATTGTCCCTCCCTGCGGAGCAGCCGATGCAGCGAACTAGGCTATACGTACGCCGGTCCTCATTGCCCATGGCTAAAACCCTCCATCTCCATGAAAATGCATCCTACGTAAGCGCGCCGTGCATGCCAGTGATAGATGCGTACGTGGCTGTAACCGCTCACTTGGGGGAAGCTTTTAATCGGGGGTTATTACCCCCTCTCCCCTCCGTGCCTTGCCCCCTGTTTACATATTCCAATTCCCCTGTATGAATCTCATCACATGTCACCCATCCTCTCAGCCGGATGAGCTGTCTTTACCTGCCTGCCTACCAAACTAAAACACTATACACGACAGCGGTCCCTCACCAGTGGGTGGTCCGTCTGATCCCCCACCGGAACCAGACCAGGTAGGAGGGTTTGTTGTTAAGTCGCCCGTCGGTACACGAACAGCGGCGCTCGCGTACGACCTGACAAGCCTGTCAGCGGGCCCTGCTCTTGCACTGCCGTTGCTGCTGCCGCTACTGGGTCCGCAACACTGTCCGAAGCTACGCCGTGTGCGGTAGTCGCCCCATCCGGTCCCGTCCCCCCCTCGCTGCGGTCATGATTGACGACCCCTCCGTCCGCCATCGGATCATCCTGCTGCTGCTGCTGCTGCTGCGCCCCAACAGCCCTACTCGCCGTTGGCTGCCTCTTCTCCAGAGCCATGGCGGCCAGATCCCCAGCCACAACGTCCTGAACGTCACGCGTGCGAGGGGTGGGGACGGCGGGAGGGAACAAGGACCAGGATAGGGGCAGGACAGGGGGAGAGAAGCAGCTTTACGAGGTTGGGTGATGACGAAGTTGGCAGCGATGCATGTCCGTGTGTGTATGAATGTATGTGTGGCGTAAATTACCGGCACTGGGCCCGCAGCTGTAACAGCAATTCGCCAGCACCCCATTGCTGCTGACTAACCGATCGATCCCCAGACGGGGCCTCGGGTGGGTGAGCGCAAACACGCCAGATCGACCAGGCCAGCAGTCAAGTCGGTAACGAATTGGGCAGACAGACAGACAGACACACAGGGGACCAGTCAAGCAAGCGGCGTCCAGGAGCATAAAAAGGTCAGGCAGCACATATCAATCCCAACCCACCACCACCAGCTATCCGGACGTGCACCCGGAGGGGGGAGCAGCCACACGGCACATTTCCCTCCCTTCATCCCGACACCATCCGGCCATCCCGGACGGCTATTCGGAAAGCATCTCTTTCACACCGCTCCCTTGGGCGTCCGGATGTTCGCTACTCCGCTGTAGTAACCGCCACCACCACCAACCAGCCACGATCATCTCCATGAACCGCCGTATGCACATATCTGCGACTTGTCTTCCTGTTTGTCTTACCGCGCTGCAGCCACCATCAACACTTCTGCCACCAATGTTGCCGGTTGCAGCCGCATCCGCGGTCTGGTTGTCACACGCGGTTGTGGCCGAGGGGGTACTGCCGCCGCCGCCGCCGCCGCCGCCGCTGGTGTCGTTGTTGCCATCGTTAAGCAGCGCCAGGGGGTCAACAACCACACGACCCGTGCCGCCGCCGCCTCGCCGCCTGGGGGGGGCCGCCGCCACGGCCACTCTCCCCGGCCCCTCCCGCGCTGAAGACGACGGCTGCGAGCTTTGTGGTTGCGTTTGGTCGCCACCGCCACCGCCTCTGTCGCCTGTTGCGGCGGAAGCTGCGGCAGGGCCCGATGACGGCTGGGTTGCCGCTGCAGGAGAGGGCTCTGCTGCTGCTGCTGCTGCTGTTGCGATTGGTTTTGCTGCTGTTCCCGCTGGTGGTGATGGCGATGGCGATGGGTGTAGCGGCGGCAGTAGGGCCGCGTCCTGGACAGAGGTGGCACCAGAACCGTGGGACGCCACACTCTTTTGGTCTCCGTGACACGTAGCACACACGAGCAAAGAACAAGAACAACAACAACAACAGCATCAACAGAGATAACAACAGAGGCAACGAAAACAAGTAGGCAGTAAAGACCCCTCACGGTGATCAGCAGCACCAGCAGAAGCAGCACCAGCAGTGGCGGGGGTGGTAGAGGAGAGGCGAAGAATACGAAGGTTTACAGGGCCGAGAACCCACAGCCCTACATACGTCCACTCACACTGCGTACACACCACCACCACCACCACACTACATCACCCACCCAGGGACCAACCTGAGGCTCTCCCCCCAGCGCCACCGCTCCGAAACCGGGCCCCGCTGCCAGGGCCAGCACAGACACCCCTGGGCCCAAGGGAGGGCGCATCACGCAGCGGGGCTCACCTGCACCTCCCCCACCTCCCCCACCTGCCCCACCTGCATGCACACACACACACACCGGCGTGTGATCGGATGGTCCATCGGGTGATTCAGGGAAGGCCATAAGAAACACACGTCGTCTCAACGGGTGTGTGTACTCGTACATTTTGTACACTAACAGGAAAGTGTCCTCGGGTAATCCACGTCCCGGCAATTTCCCCTCCCCTTCACCTCGTTGCCCTGGCTCGTATCCGTACACTGCGCCGTCCCGACATGCCACCAACCACATGGGTCGCTCCTCCTCCTCCTCCTCCTCCTCCTGCTGCTGCTGCTGCCGCTGCCGGGTGTTTACCGGGAGGCCTTGTCGTGGAGCTGCTCCGTCACCACCGGATGGTGGTGGTAATAGTGGTGGTGGTGGTGGTAATGGTAGTGGTAATGGTGGTGGTGGTGGCAGGTAAGTTACAGCTAGGGGTGATGCAGGAAGCGGCCGCGACGACACCAGCTCCAACATGCGCACGTCCTGCCACCGGTATCCGCCGGAGGTTGGCGAATTGGGTTTTAGGTGTTAGGGTCGGGTGGGGTGGTGGGAAATATTGGGGGGTCTTGCGGTGGGGTGTCTGACTGGGGTGTGTATGTGGGGGGGGACATATGCCAGGAAGTGGAAGTGAACTGCCAACGGAAGGCGTCCAAGATTTGAAACTGCCCAGAGAGTCCTAAGCAGCGATGAAGTCACCGACGCATGGTTCCGGAAGTAAGGGAAGGGGGCGGGGAGGAGAGGGGCTAAGCTAGGGGCTCCCCAAGTAGTCCGGAAATGGAGGTAACCACGCACACAAAACACGCACTCCTGCACACACGCGCACACGTTCCCTTCAGATTCCCCCCCACCCCGCATCCCACTTCCCCCCACACACCAGCTCCATCAGTCGGCCCTCCCGGGAGCAAACCCCCAGCAGGCTGCCGTCGTCGGAGAAGGCACAACCCGTCAACATGGGCTGTCCAGGCAGGGCCAGCTGACCCGCCCACTCCAAGTGACCCGTGGGTCGCAGACTCCATAACCGTACGACACCGTCGCAGCAGGCCGCCGCAACCAGGGAGCCCGCCCCCCCGGCGGGTTGGCGGCTGACCCCGAATATGTAGGCGGGGCGGACTCCGGACCTAATCGCGTCTGGAGAGGCAAAAGGGGGGGGCCGAGGATGTGTTACCCTTACCCGTGTTCAGAAGGGGCTTGTGGGGGTTTGTGTGGGACAGGCATTATGGGTGTCAGTACGAATGCGGGTACGTGGGTGCGTAACAGCTAGGGTTATGTGGGTGGGTGGGGTGGGGTGGGGGGAGAGATGGGGCCCGGTAGCCGACGTGTTTCATGCAAGCATATGGACAAGAACATGTCTTGCAGCGCGGATACCCTTTCCAGCCTGATCAGCATGAAAGTGAATCAGCATGACTGACCATCATGCCCATCATATCAACATCTTGCGAGCTGACCAGGAACTAAGTTGAGGCGCCGTTGATACGCTAGATTTGGTTGGATGCTGGTGGTGAGTTGCTGAACCCTCTACTACACTGCGGCCGAGTACCAATGCCATTTGTGAAGCGAGTGCCCGTTGTGGTGTCGCACGAAGGGAATCAAACAAACAAAAAAACCACCTCATCCCACCTCACCTTGCGTGATGGTGCTGCCAGATGTTCCCGGCGCATCTGCTTGCTGCACCACCGCCCCCTCCTGGAGCGACCACACGAACAACGACTCGCAGCTCGCCACCATCACGTGCGTTTCAAACGGCGGCAGCGGAGGAGGCGGACCAACGGCGCCGCCGGCGTTGCCGCCACTGGACGCGGCATGTTGCCGTACGGCTGTGGCGTTCAGCGGCCGTGCCGCCGGGTCCACAAACTCCACATAGTAAACCTCCTCAGGGTGACCATCCAGTACGGCAAGTTCGCGGCCTGAGTGTACGGCAACCAATGTACATACGGGTGGTGTACGGCAAAGAGAAAGACTTTGTGATAAACCTTGTGGGAAAGAAGGAAAACCCCCAGCCTGGAAGCGTCCGGCTAGTGGCTTAGTGGCTGGCGCGGAGTGACATGGCTTATGCCGTACGTACGTATCACTAACCATGTACGAATAAAGTACCGACGCACCTGTATAGTCCTGACCCTCCAGATCCGCAGCCCACAGCCGTACGGTCCTGTCCGCAGAACCTGCGTGTGGAATAACTACTAAATACATGAGAACATGCACCACCGATGTGCGAATGAACAAAAGGCCTTTGTAGCCTTCGTGCGTGCGCAAATTGCGAATGGATGAATTTCGACCTGTCGTACATAAGCACGGAGGCCAAAGACAGGTGGAGGCAAGTGTTGATGGGACCTAAAGAGAACCGGGAGAGGAGGGAAGGGAGATCCCACACAAGGAAATATGGATGTACGGATGTACGGATGTACGGATGGCAGGGCGGACGGGAGAACGGCCTGCCAACAAAGGGGCTGGGTGGGGTGGTGGAGGCGGGGCAGGCTGGGGAGAAGGGTGTGCGGTGTCTCCCCCTCCCCACCTCCCTCCCTCCCTCCCCGCCCAGCAGGCGGCTTCCCCGCCTTCTTCCTGTATTTCGCCTTCATGCCGGGCTGCCCTCAACTTCCAGTCCTGGCTGCGTGGTACGGCGACCTGCGCGCGCACTCCATCCAGCGCAAGCCTGTGTGCCCTCGTCCTTGCACCTAGCTGGCGGTGCAGCCCTGGACTGAAAGGCCCCCTCCAAGCCTTACTTTTGTTGTTGTGCGCTCATGCGTGCGCGCATGGCCCCAAGCCTCACCCGAAGCAAGGAGAAGGCCATTGGCCGACCAGCAAGCCCGCAATGCTTCAGCTTTATGTCCCAGGAAGGCCCTGACCTGCAGTGGACATGTGAAGAGGCTGGTGACTGAGGGTATCTAAAAGGACAGCAAGTTGGCTAACGGGCAGGCGTTGAGGCGGTTGATAATGTCGGCGGTACGGGCGGCCGCAGTCGAAAAGAGCACCGGGGAAGACACGGTCGTGGGAATTGAGCATGCTGGAAGGATGCAGACACCGGATGCCTGGGAGAGTGGCTGCTTGCCTGCTTGTAAACGGCCGATCCATCGGCCCTTCGCCACATACGCACGCTGGAGTCCTCAGAGGCTGTCAGGACAACATCTTCGCTAAAGGGATGGAAAGCGACATCAAAAATCCGTTCCCCATGGCCATATCCCTGGTTTAGCTGCCAGGTTGAGCCACCTGGGAATCGGACTGAATGCATTTCCTTAAAACAATAATCCCATAACACTTTGTCCAATATAGATAGATATTATTTTTAAGCTGAGATATATTAATTAAAGAGTATGTAGCACTTCATTTCGCGCGTTGCCTTTCGGACGGCGCGAAATTCACAGCGTTAAACACATGTTGCCTTGCCGGCTGAAAGCCGCAACTTATCATCTTCTTTATCGTAGTGCTTGGAAATTGCAATTTGTTTCCGATGGATTATTGCAATCCTGTGCTTTCCGACAGAACTGTCTCCGTGCAGTAAAACAGTACGTATTCACAAAACTAACTGCAAGTACGGCACCAGGAACGTGCAATGCAGCACCTTCTGCTGGGTTCATGCATGGCCCAAACCAGTGCAACGACAGGCAAGAGTGACGAAGCGAAAAGACGTACCGAGCATGAACCTGTCCATCCAGTGCCTCCCTTCCCTCCCTTCGCGGGGAATGCCATAATGCCCTTCCAGCGCCCTTTTCCGACCATGAAATCGCCTTGGTTAGGGTGAACAGTCCGCTGTGCCTGTACGGCTAGTGACCGACTTGGTCGTTGGTTCCCCTTGTAATACCTTCCTAGGCGGCTTAATCTACACGCCTAATGGTTACGAAAACCGTACAAGCACCAGAACAAGTCAGAACTTTAGAGCAAAGGCCAGGGTCAGGGCTAATACGATGATTGCCCCTCTGCCACCTCGAGCACCATTCGCTCGTCTGAATTCATCGAATCAAGCGATCCGTTATCAGCGGAATCCTGAATGTCCGGTGGTCCGCGGGATCATGAGGGGCGACGAAGACGTTCTTCCACACGCTGGTTACCGTTTGTCTGCTCGCAGTCGCTTCCTGCAGTCGCCGTCTCATCGATCCCAGCGAATGCCCGCTCGCTCTGGACGCTCATGCACCCGCACCCGCACCCGCACCCGCACCCGCACCCGCACCCGCACATGCATACATGCATGCAAGGGCGCATGCACCCATGTCGCCACCTTTTGCTTTGCACGTCCAGCATAACAAAGGCCCTGTCCTGGACAGCCTGCTACTTAGCAGGGTGAGGGAAGCGAAGGCCGACTGAGTGAAAGCATCTTGCGACCGACGCAAGAAACAGGGCGCTGTTAGGGGCCCAGATACCCATACAACGTCGCGTCATATAACTGTAGCCTCAACAAAGCATGTGCGTACGCATATTCACACTGAGATGTTAAAACCAAAGAGGAAAGACGGTAAATAGGACGTGAGACGCGGAGATTGTGTGGCAAGAATGTACCCGCTTATACCCCTCTGCCAATCTCGCCTCCAAGATCTCTCTGCCTGCCGGAACCACGTTTTGGTTCCATGTTCCCATTCTCACGATATTCATCACATGTGACAAATGCCGTATGCTGTACGTACGGGCGGGCACCTAGCCTCCAGGTGGGGCCCTGCATGTGGGCTGTAGCTGCAGTAGTTGTGTTCCGTGGGCAGCAGGCCCCTCTTGGTGGAAGCGGGGCATTAGGCAGCGTACGTACTACGCACAAATGTTTTGTCGATGCTACAGCCATATGGCGCGACAAGCGGTGAGGGCGGCGACATTGCCACCCATCCCTTAGAATGCCCATCTCTGCGGGAATGACGATGAAGGTAAGGGTGGTGGTGGTGGTGGTAGTGATGGTGCTGCGGGAGGCCGTTTACGGCAGGTCTGGGAGCGAGTTGTCGATCCCGGCATCGCTGCTGCCGTATTGTTGTTGCGTGACGCGGCTCTGTTAAGGCACCGCGTACGGCCCCCTCGCCGACAATGGGCCCGTTGGCGAGTACATCACCTTGGGGAGGAGGAAAGATAAAGTTCTAGATGCGCTTCCCTTAGCGCGCCAGCTGCTGCTGGGGTGGCACGAAACCCGTGGCGAATGGGCCGACCAGCGACAAAGTGATCGCCGAAAAAGTCCATATGCTTATGGACGGGATTTTGTGACTGCAGAGGCGCGGGTACGAAACCGGGTGGTACCAAAAATGTTTGAGAAGTGCAGTATGTCAGTATGTCAGTAGGGTCCGAGTCCGGCCCCCGAGCAATGCAGGGGGCCTTTGCCATGGTTATATCAACAGCCTGAGATGAGCACCCGATGACTCCTGAGATGGTGCTTTGGAGAGCCGGGTTTATTGCGCATCCAAGCACGTGCCTGTGTACGGTTTCGGTAGACTGTCATTATGGACAGGGCCCGCAGGCGTATACCTGCGGGAAAAGCATGCTAACGATCCCTAACCCCTCCCTCGGTGATCCCCTTACACGCCGGTACACACACGGAGGTTTGTTGGTCCTGGGGTATTTGATATACTTTCTATTTGGAGGTCATGGCCAGTAATGAATTGTAGTAGCTGGCTGCTGAAAAGGCCTCTCGGGAGGCTGGCGGAGCGCTTAGCGCGTATTTGTAGGCGTTATGTGTGCCGTACTGTGTACCAGCTACTACATGCCTGAGGCCTCGGAGCTAGTATGACCATCCCTCTACACAGTGTTTTTTTTAAGTAATATATTCCTTATAAGGAATAAAGAGGCCATTTTGGCTTTTGGAAAAAAGGAATGAATTGAGGCCGATCCGTACATTTTCATTCCTCCAGCCAAAAACGTCCATTGCTGCCAGATTGCTCCGTAGTGTGCAGAACTTGGTATTATCGATCATAGACTGGATATGAGGGGCCGTAAGAAGGTCAAGCCCGTGAGTCAACGCGGCATAGCAGAATGTATGACCGGTCCTCACATAGCCAAACACGCAAAAGGCAACGACTTGAACGTCGAACAAACACCAAAACAGCAAGATAAGCCTGAAATTTTTCTTGATAAAGGCCTTTGCTTGGTCGGATTTACTTATTGCTCACAAACAGTGCCAGAACTATCTATGCATGTGCTTGAAGAGTGCGCACATGGACGAAAACGCGCCAACTCAGTGCGTGAATCTTGGTCTATGAGGGGAGTCGTAACTTATCGGGGGGAGTCTGGGGGGGGCGTAGCCCCCCCAAGCGCCCCACACTTACGGAATAAATTACGGCGACCCTAGCAACTTTGTTACTTAGGTCGGAATAAATTGAGACCCCCCCTAAATACTATTCGCCAGGTAGGAGCATGCACAGTCCTCTCGCAAGGTCTGTGCCCGAAAGCTTCAGCTATTTGCGCTTGCGTATAATTCTCATCGAAATAGAGGTGGCAAACACGTTCGCGCACCTGTTTGCTGTAGTAGTAACGGTTCAATACTTCTCCAATTGTGAGATCCGTTCTACAAACGGAGTCATGTATGCACACGTATGTATTCGCATAAAAAGAATAATAGAAATTTTGCGTGTTCCTTGCGCGTTGCGAGCTGCGAGCTGCGAGTGACGAGTTGCGAGTTGCGAGTTGCGAGTTGCGACTTGCGAGTTGCGACTTCAGAAGTAAGCAACAGTGCACTTCGCCTCGCATCCCGCAATTTGTTATGCAAGCAGCCATAAATGTAAAACAGCGAGGCAATGTAGAATGTTTTGGGACATACTAACTGAAAGCCGTTTGTCGTCGTTAGGCTAACGCAAGCCGGTTTGGGGGTCCTCGCTCGAGGTACGGCCCTCCCTGGCCCTTTGTATGGACTTGTGAGTTGACAAATTGTCAGACTGTCGATGACAGTGTCTGTTTCCCTTATTAATTTCAGCACTTGTCGCGCGTTTCTGGTCAGATCTATAACAGGCACATTTTACGCTACAAAATATCGGCAGATTTGTGAGAGAGGATAATTTATTCCTTAACTTAATCCGTAACAGTCAGTTGAGTTTTCGAGACCTTCAACACTTTTGTCGGTCTTTTGGCCCAAGAGAGTTTTTCCGGTTTGTCTACCGGCGGCTCATCGTGGAGTTCTGCGATGGGGGCGATGGGAGCGGGGTTGACGACGGGGGCGATGGGGACGGGATCGTGTGTTGTAAAAGGAGACGCGTGAACGTGCTCCGGGATCTCAGCGGACCGCGAACGGGAGCGGTCGCGGTTGCTGGTGGATGTCGAAGGAACGAGGGCATCAGCGGAGGAAGACGAGACGAAGACGAAGATGAACAGCACGGAAGCGTGTAGGCAGGATCGCCTAAGTCGTTACCAACTGAAAAGGAAAGGACTCCGGTTGTAGTTGGGTTGTCAAGATAGTTACACCGAGGGCCGAGCGACTTAAGCCTGCTAGCATACCACAGGATGCAATAAAGATGACATAACAACCTAAACAACAATAACGACTTAAATAGTTATCCAGAGCCCAGATGGCGCCTAAATGTCATACAACATCTCTGATCAAGGCGCGCGTTCGTGAGTCGAGCTAACTACTCAACAACTAACTAGAAAAACTAACATTCATTGTTATGAAGGACTGTCTGGGGCTTCACATCGCCCTTCACGTCCCCCTATGCTCTGGCGTCGTTGCTCTTCCTCGGAATTGATCTGGTATATCAAGGCTATGGAGCAGCTGCTCCATAGTCAGCTGCAGCTCCAAGCCTTTCTGAGACGACGCTTCCAAAACCAAGATGGCCCCACACTGCCAGTGACAGGATTTCGTCGTGTTCCGCGTTTCGTGTGTGTTGGTCTGAGGGTTTATACTTCGCCCTTTGTGTGTTTGAATTTAGTCGCCCTCGTCGGTCTGTGTGAACGGCTCGGCGTGCTTCGCGGGTCCGTCTCGTATGGTAGGTAGCTGCGTTCCCGTCTGTCCGGTGGGAGCTCTCTGTGCGATCACTAGGGCTTCTGGGTACTGGTGGGGGACTGGGCGTTTTGCGTCTTGGAGGTCCGTTTGGCTTTTCTGGGGCGAAGGCTCGCATCCGGTTTTGCCAGGTGGTATATTCCTTGGTAAGGCTATGCTTCGACTTTCTTATACGCTCGTCCTGGGCTTTTATCGCTTGTGTCAGGTATGCGCCCTGCCCCGATCTAGCTGGACACTCAGTGTGCTGATGCACAGTGTCTGTTACAGGCGGTTTGCTATTGTAACCAGCCGCGTACTGCTTTAAAGACCACTTTCTCAGACGTTGAAATTATCGTCCTTGTCAACTTGCCTTTTTCTTTTTTAGACGGAAAACATGAATCCTGACGGAGGTCAGAGTTGGGATAATTTAACGGCGGACCTTGTCGAGCGTGTTGTTAGCTTCCTGGATCCAAACGAGGTGGTATGTACCGTCAAGGAAATCAATAAGGCTATGGCGAGCCAGTTTCGGGAAAAAGTAGCTATCCGGCTGTCGCAGCCCGTACCCCATCACGCGTTCAACAGGCACTGGAGCCGCCCGGAGGCAGTTCACAACTTCACACGAAGTAAACGCCAAGAGCTCCTACTCCTGACGGCCCGCAGCGGCAGCCTGGCCAACCTACAGGTCGCCGTCAAGACAGCGGGCTGCGAGCTCTCCTGCGAGGTCTTCTACGCAGCAACCCAGGGCGGCAATCTTGAGATGTGCCAGTGGCTGCAGGAAGAAGACTGCTTCCACGTTTCTGAGGAAGTGGCAGCAGCAGCTGCCCGAAGTGGCCATCTGGAAACGGTCCGGTGGCTACTGCAACAGGAGCTTTGTTTTCGACAGCTACGGAATGTTGGTTCCCAAGCATATATAGCAGCCGCCTGTGCCGGTCATCAGACTGTGTGTGAGGGGCTCCTGGAGGACGGTACTCCGTTGGATTACTGGGCGGGTCTTACTGGCGCCGCCCGCAGGGGCCATGTGAGCCTCACACACTGGCTCCTTCAGCGATTTGAGCTAGAATACGGGTCAGTGTCGAGAGTTAGAAAGCCGTGGATGCCCGATGTTGTCACGGGAGCTGCATATGGCTTCGACCTGGCGGCATTGCAGGATCTACACCAGACCTTCCTGAGTTACGGTGGTGGTAGTGGCAACTATGCCAGCAGGCTGCTAACCCGCACCACCCTTGCGGAGGCCCTGGTGAGCCCCACCCCCGACTGGCGGGCCAAGGTGGAGTGGCTGCAGGCTCAAGGCTGCCGCCTCCACGGCGAACAGTACTTCGATTCGGGGGCCCTTGTCAGCCGTCCGGATGCTGTGGAGCGGGCACAGTGGCTGCTTGTGGAGGTAGAGGGAGAGGAAGAGGATGTCGTAATGGATATCTTCACCTGCGCCGTACATTTTGGTAACCTGCCCCTGATACGCTACTTGCGAGTGGGGAGGGACTGGCTTCTAGGACGCACGAAGGAGGCTGTGGTAACAGCAGCCAGTGCCGGCAACAAGGCGCTGCTGGTCGAGCTGGTGACCTTGGGCTGGCGGCTTGATGGGTGGACTGCGCAGGCTGCAGTTGAGGGAGGTCACCTGCACATTCTTAAATGGATGGGTGCAGGTGTTGTTCGGAAGCGCATCCAGGAGCTGGCGCAGCAGCACCGGACTCTGTTGAAATATGCAACATCGTGTGGTAGTGTGGAGGTCATGGAATGGCTGTTAAATGAGATAGACTTGCCCTGGAGTGGAGAGAAGTTTTTCAATTTAGCGGTGGCGGCAGGCAGTCCAGCAGTATTGGAGTGGCTTGTGGCCCGGGGCGTCCCCATGGGGGTGAGTGGCTCGCTTGCGTGACTTCTGTGCATGTTCTTGATGCGTGCTGCTGGTGTTGCTCAGCTCTACCGCTTATCACTGAATGTATGCCACGCACTGTCTGGCGTCTGCTGGCGTCTTGGCCGATTGCGATGTGAAGGACTCTCATTCTTGTCTTTCATCTGGTCTGCATCATTTCTGCTGCTGACCTCTGGACTGGATGGTAAAGGACCTGTCACTAGGTTTCCATTTGACTGTCTGATGATCTGCATTTATGTATTCGGAATGTAGTAGTGATCGTACACTCTGGTGCACGCAGTCAATTCATACACATGCTGGGAGCACATTTCCAGCATCTCGAGAGGCCTTTTCAGCCGCCATCTATTACGGCTGTTTTCTCGGGAACCAGCTTCATAAGCCTCGCTCGTTGCTATGTTGCAGGATGATGGTGAGCTTTACGTAACGGCAGCACACCATCACGACCTGGTCATGCTGCGTTGCCTGAGGCGGCTGGACTGCCCCTGGGGCCCTGGTGTCTTCAGCCGAGCGGTGTACGACAGGGGCAGTACCGTAGAGGTCCTTCAGTGGCTGCACGCCGAGGGCTGCCCGGTGGACTGGGAGGAGGCCAGGAGCCGGGCCAAGACCCGAAAAAATCAATATGTGAGGGATGCAAACGCTGTCGCTGTTCATGCCTGGATTGAGAGCATAGCGCCGAGTTAGCTGTTGGGACGAGCCAGCGGGGTCTACAACAGTTGCAGATGTGCGTATTAAGCAAAGCAAATAAACAGAAGCGAATTTCTGTGAGGGAGAGGAAGATTGAAGTCGGAGGGGATGTGGTCCCACCGCAAATCTATCGTTCCCTTTGGTCGTTAGTCTCCTTTATCATTTGCTAAGTCTGAAGTGCGAGTTAGGATGGTGCTTATGGGCGATCTGGCAGCCCTTGAGCACTTGGCTTGTATTGGGTTGTTTGCAGGTAGTACGGGAATGCACCCGACGACCATGTAGCACACACATACAAACTCAGATTCCTGATTGGAGTAAAGTGGAGGGGCAGCAGCGGAGGGGATCATAATGCAACCATTCCCGTTTTTGTTCAAGGTGCTGTTCTAAGTACCAGCTGCTACATTCCTCCCCCTTTGAAGGGATCCGTCTCGGACCCTTACGGCCACATACACCAGCCTGTGCCTACGTTCGCCTACCCGCCTGCGGGCTGTGGGTGAACAGTGTACATCGTCTTTAAGGTTTTCAGGCACAGAGTCTTGCCACGTAACCACAGCTACTTTATCACTTCGTGCAATTAATCGTCTGACCCGATTTTCAACATGTGTGGATATTCGGAGGGATGACTTCAGGATTGTTTACATGTACGAGGTCTCGGTACCAATTGTAGTGGCTGGCCGCTGAAAAGGCCTCTCGAGATGCTGATGAAGCACTTCGCGCGTATTTGTGGTTGTTCAAGGTGCCGTACAGGGTACCAGCTACTTCAGCTCCCCAGTGCTCCTTCATCGGGTTGATGAGACACACACACTCCCTCACACACACAGATATTACTGCAACTGCTGCACAACCAACTAATACGATTGCCACTGCAACGGCAAGTCGAAAAGGTATTTTCAGAGGTAGCAGAAGCAATAGCAGCTGCAGCACATGTGCCCACCTCCTCCAGGGCAAGATGACCGATGTAATGTTGGGCCGCCGCCCTCTCGCCCCCTCTCAAATCCGCCGCCCAGTTGATAACATCGCTCACAACATTCCCCCTTCGTAAGCAAGCAGGCAGGCGAGCAACACCTCTGATCGCCCACACTTTGAACTTGAAAGCGCATTGAGATTGCACAAGGCGAGGCACTGGATAAGGGGGGACAACGCTGCAAAGAAGGACAGGATCCAAAATTGGTTTCCCGTTTGGGCTTGTTGCGTGTAACCGACAGCTCAGCAGGATCAAGTGGCTCACAGTACTGTACCAGCTGTACGCGGCATAAATCCATCGCGCGCAACGAATTTTGGACATGAGTGAATCATTGCATGCGAGTGTCCCTGAACTCGGCAAGTTGCCAGCAAGTATAGATTAAGGGACTGCGCAAGCGCAGGAGCAGCAGCAGCAGCAGTAGCAGTAGCAGTAGCAGCAGCGTTTCGGTCTTGAGGATCCATTACCGCATGTAGGTCTTCCGTTGGTCGGCGAGGATTGGAGGAAAATGCGACATGAAATTTGAGGGAGAAGGTTGAGGGAGAAGTGATCATTAACGGTGATGCAACAAATCAAAAGGAGGCGGAGGAGGTAAAGGAGGAAAAGGAGAAGAAAACGGAAAAGGAAAAGCACCAACCCTCGCGCACAACAGAACTCAACAATCCGCAGGACACTCTGCCGGTTCTCAATTCGACCTTTTTTCTTCTGTTTTCTTCTTCATTTTTTCTTCTGTTTTTTTTTTCTTTTTAATTGTCCCTGGTTATTTAAAATTCCATGTCGCTCTGTGTGTCGCGTGCACGAAATATAACGCTAATGTTCAATAACTTAATTAGCTCGCCTTAACCCGCAAAGCCCTCGGCGGCCCACGGAACACCCGTCCCCATTGAGCCCACACAGATAGTCATCTCCAGGTTTGGATTCCGAATTTCAAAGATCCAGTTGACCCACATCAGATCTGTGTCCTCACTATCTCACCCAGCCCCCTGGACCTTCCTTTTCCGCCTGCTCCTCTTCCTCCTCCACCATTACCTCCTCTTACCATTGTGTTGACCCGAAGTTTCTGTCTCCTGGAGAGGGACTTCTCGGTGGCCCTCTTCCGCCGCCTCGCCTCATTATGCTCTATGCAGCAAAGTATCCTCCGCCACCTCTGGCCTCCTGTCGCTCACAGTTGTGTGGTGGCGAATGGCGAATGTGGCGGGTGCAACGACAACGACAACGACACATGCAGGTCAGAAAGCCTCTGGTACTTTGGTATTTTGAGCGGCGTTAACTCTGCAAGCAAATCAAGTCCTTTCACGATCCCTTCCTGCCTTCATGTTGGCGATGCCACAGGTCGACCTCATCACCACTCTGCCCCTCCTGAGCCCCTGCCTACCCCAGCTCTGTCTGCGAAGGTGCACAATGGTGATGGGGTCGACCAGTGGCATCGCCGGTTTGGACACCTTGGCATCGCCAATATGAAACGGTTGGTGCAAGAAGGGATGCTGAAGGGACTTCATTTGTTTGCAGAGTTAACACGTCGCTCAAAATACCCCAGAGACCCTCTTTGCACCTGATCGGTTTAATGTGCAACAGGCCCTTCCAAATTGTGGCCCACTTATCCTCAAAGGTAATAACTCGGAAGCCCTTATCCGTCAGCACACCTGCGGAGATGAGGTTTGCTTAAGCCCAGGGACGCAAAACACATTCTCAACTTTTACGTCACGAACGCAGGACGGATATACGGTTAACCATACCCCACGGCTGGCAATACTTGCCCACTGCCCACCTCGATAGAGATAGAGACGCCATTAGCCAAAGGGGTGTAATCGTGCAAAAAACACATTTGTCCCTCGTAATATGATACCTACTGCCTGAACCCAACCACCATGACGACCTGTTGCGTACGGACTTGTGTCGTTTATCTGTCGCAGCAAGCGACAGCGCTGGGGTTACTTTGGGTTTTGCGCAGCTACATACGCCCTAGGCGCCGCACTGCAGCGGTTGGTCTGCTGGCCGCTAGTTCTGTCGCTTCGGGGTAGCACGTATGTTGTTGTTACAGTGGGCTACCAAACTTCTATGCTTGGGAGCACATAAAGAAGCCGAGCCAAAGGGCACATCCCCTGACGCTGCATGAAACAAACATCAGAAAAAGGTTACTGATTGATCCGCAACGACATCATGCACAACAGGCTCTTCAACAGGCTCAGTATAAACAAATACTGGACTAGCACTGATACCAGCACGGGGAGTTTGCCGATATGACATCCCTATTATTGACAACCTTGCGCCGACCGGTAGCGGTAAGTTTAGGGCAGTGTAATGCGTCCCCACCTGGCCCTCACCCAGCCCTCACGAAAATTCCAATAGTTGTAGGTTGGTTCTTTGTAACGGAGAGGGACTCCTCATGAAAGCACGTGAGCGGCTTACATAGCGAGAATCAGCGGAGCAGCATAAACGTGCATGCTTTAAAATGCTAAGTTTGTACAATGTACGGTGGTTATAGTTCATAGGATCATCATGAAACGAAACCGCGCCGCGAACCCGCGAATCTTTATCCTCGCCGTGCTCGCAAGGACTCAGACACGGATCTAAATGCTGACGATTTTATGCCGGATTTATCTGCGCAACAACTATAGACCCAGGATGTAAGACGCGCACGGGCGAGAAGTTTCGCGCGCGATTACAACCGTATGACATTCCGATGAACACAAAACGACATCGACATTGAAATTCAGTCGGTCTTGCCTGCTTTGGAGATATTTTAATCCTTTACTCCTCGGCATACTAGCTGGTCTCAGCAAATGCACATAAATGGACCTTCGCGGAAAAACAGATCACAATAACCCGCCACACCGTCCTGTGGCCGGAGCAAAGCCTGTTTCGGGGCTTCTCATTTCCAAAAACAAATTCGCGTATCAATTTTACAATGCATACTGAGATAGGAAAGCAATCAGAAGGAAAGGAAAGGAAACAAAACGGCATGTCGGCATGACACCGCTTCCGCAGGCGCGACGACAATAGGAAATCCTAACCAAAGTAAAATCTTCATTTCATGCCAAAGCATTAAGTCCAAGTAAGCAACCACGAGGCAACAGCACCATACATAAAAAATCCCGGGGCGGAAAACGCGACACGCAATAACGTGCCCGGGACCGACCGATCGGGGGTCGGCGTAAGGTTCGCTTCTTGGCCGGCTGACTTTTTTTCAACACAAATACATACATACACAAATAACATATACATCACGCATACATGCAGAAATAGAGAAAAAGCGCGGATGCGCGCGTGCACACACAAGCTCAGACGAGTGCCATTATCCGTCATGTCTTGGGTGTCTTTTTAGCACCAGGCTAGGGTTCAAACCTAAATGGCAAACAAACTGGCGAAAACCCTTATAGAACAGTATCACCAAATAAACTGACAAACTGGAACCAAACGCCCATTGCACTAATCCCGCGTAAACCGAACCTGTCCATCAGCATAAAAACGAAACGACTCTCATAGCTCATCTTTGGGATTATGAAATGAATTTACCTGCCCTTACGCCACAAGAGGGCGTCGAATATTGGTCACCGTCTCAAGACCTTTCGCGGGCTGTAGATCAGCCGTATTAACATGTCAGCCTCAGGTCGTCCTAACCACTTCAGCACGTGCCATGCAACTGGTCATCCGCAAAAAAAACACCAACGACCAACCGGGCCGTGCTGTAATGGGTATAAAGATGAACGCCTCCGCAACAGGCAGGCCACCAGCCCGAACAGAGGTGCCCGCAGAACGGCACGGCTTTCCACCTAAGCACTAAGCACGGCTTTCCAGCTCAACGCCGACGCAAGGCAGCCCGAGAGGAGGAGAGAACGAGAAAGAGAAAGAGTATCCCCCAGGACGCCTGCACATGTACTGCAACTCGTCATCTCGCCCTAACACTTAACCCTTTCCCCACGCCCTATATGCGCATAAAACCAAAGTCCAACTAAAGGAGCCTTATGGACATATACCATATGCTTACAAGAGTATCAATCTTTATGGCGCGCAACACCACATAAGCAGCGGCTAGGAATATAAGTAACAGCGACCAGGAATTGTAATCCCTCAGACACCCCTCCCCACCTTCACTGCCATCGTCGTCGATCAGGGTGGTGGCTGGCACCCGCGAGGCGAATCTAAACCTCCTAGTGCGCCCCTCCCGCGCTCCGAAACAGAAAGCACATTGCACATTCCGAGTTGTGGATTGTTAAGCTCACATATCGCCATATCGCGCCTTCCCGTTGGATCGCGTGATGCTTCACTTGGGGGGTGTCTGTGGGTTGCACCTAGTACCGGAGGATATCCTCAAGAGCTAAAACCTCAAGGGAAAGAAACTATTAAAGCCCAAATGACTAAGAACCCGACCAAAGTGCCACACCGACCATTGCGCACGTTTGCTCAGCAGTCAGATCGGTGGCGCGAGAGCAAAACTGGACGAGCCAACAAAAACCCACAAGCCGCTCTTCAACAAACGCAACGACAATAATAGTAAGAACAACAACACGTAATCGCCAAGTATCTTTTTTTTGAATGACGTTCTGTTAATCTTGGCTAGTAATAGTAGTAGTATAGTAGTCGTACCGTCAGACGGTACATATCCCTGAACTCCATATTAGCGATCTCCAAGACCTGCTCCCACAGCGCCTTCTTCACATACGGAACTTTCCATCCAAAAGCGCTCCGCGCCGCCGTCGACGTACGGCCCGTTGAACGTAGACTGTGAGTACGGCTCAGAGTACGGCCTCAAATGCTGCCGCTGTACAGGTCCTTGCGTGCTGCTGCTTGGAGCTAGGTTGCCGTACGGGTGGCCGAGCACAACGGAGCGCAGGGGCCATCCCTGGGCCCTGCTAGGCGTGAGGACCCATGCGCCGTCAGGAGAAAATTGCATGGTCTGTACGGCAGGTACGGCTAAGAGAGCCGCATTAGGCATTGCTGCAGCGGTCCCGACGGCAACTGCATCCGGAGGTATGCGACCAGCAGCGGCCTGTACGGCAACGTACTCATGACCACCGGGGAAGGCAGCCCATGCCGCTGCGGTCGCTGGCGGAGCCTGTTGTGGCGGCGGAGGGGACGCATGTGATAGGATCGGCGGCGGCGGCGGCGCCGCCGCCGCGGAAGGGTGCGGCTGCCGCCGCTCGTCCTCCCAACGTTGCCGCTGACTTGAAGGGTACGGCAGGCCGTACGGCAGCGCGCGGGTGACTTGCTGCCGACGCATTGCACCGCCAATGCCGCCGCCAGCACCATACTCATGATCTGCCGCCATGGCGGGGTAGCCGCCCTGTCGCGATACGGTGCCGTGCATTGACGGGCGAAGCCCATGTACGGCACTGTACGGCCGGTCGTAGGAGCTATGCTGTAGCCCAACCCGTTGCTGAGCCAGATGCGGCTGAAGGGGGGAAAACACCAAATGTGTATTCATTTGAGGCACATGTGGGGCGGGTCCCCCAACTGCCCTTGGTGGTTCGTACGGCACCTGCTGAACCAGCAACGCAGGTGGCTGCGGCTGCGGCCGTACCGGTACGGCTGCCGTCACCAGGGTAGGGACACGTGGGATGTAGCCTTGGCCGTGCAGCAGCGGCGGCATGAACATTGGCACAGCGTGTGAGTACGGCGGTGGCGGCGGAGGCGGCGGAGGCGGCAGAGGCGCCGCCACCATATTGTCGTCGCCGCCGCTGTCAGTTTCCGCAACGCCGGGATGCAGCCGATGCGCCGTGTTTGGCACGCTGTGCTGGGTCGAGGTACTGCCGCCATGCCGCCAAGCGGCGGCAGCGGCGGCGGCCGCTGTGTTGGCGACAGGATTCGTACCGGGATTCGCTCGTCGTGCAACCTGATGGGGCGGCATCGCCTGCGGCGGCACTGCCCAGACCATGTCCTGACCACCAGCGTCGTACACCGTGACGTTGTCATACGCAAGGATTCCGTCGCCGGCCGATGCAACGGCGAGATCTGGAATTTTTTCGGAATCCAGTACTGGCACTTCGCGTCTGGGGCGGCGGCGGGCAGAGGATGCGGCGGTTGGTGCAGACGCTGCCGCTGTAGCCGGGGCTGTAGCCGCGGTAGGGGGCTGTTGTGGTGACTCGCGTCGCTCCGGTGCGTCGGAGACGACCTGTGCGGGCTGCAGTACTGCTCCATGCTGCTGCTGCTGCTGCTGCTGAGGCATAGCTGGTGATGAGGCCGGCATAGTTAAGCGGGCACCGCCGACGCAGCCAGGCACAGCTGGGTTGGCGGCCGGGGCGGCGACGGCGGTGGCGGCGATGGCAGCCGCTGTCGGGGTGTTAACGGCAGCGGCGGCGGCTTCGGCAGTGTAAGGGTTCGTACTGTACGGCGTCCGTTGGGCAATTTTGCTTGGCTGCACCACTAGCGGCGTCACTGCTTGAGGCCCGGTGGCGCCGCAAGGATAGTCGTCGCAATGTACCCCGTGGTTAACAACACTCTGCAAGTTACAAACGGCGGCATTGCCGTACAGAGAGCTTCCGCCCCCAGCCGACGGAACTTCGGCAATAGCTGCACCTGCAGCTGTGGCCGCATTCGCGCCGGGGGCCCCGTGGTTTGGCTTCTGCAGCGCAACAGATGTAATAAGTGTCAGGCCCCCGTCGTGTTGCTGCTGCTGCTGCGGCGGCGGCGGCGGCGGCTGGAAAGCAGCCGCTGGCGGAGGCGGCAGCGACATGCCGCCGCCAGGTGTAGCGGGGCTGGCTGCCGCTGCCGCCAGCGAGACGGTGATGTACGGTCCCTGTCGCGTGGCCTTGTGTCGCGACATCGGAACGGCATCACGGTCGTCGCCGTCCCTTTGGCTGCTACTGCTGCTGCTACTGCAATATCCACCCTCCGATGCCGTCCGATCCAGGCAACGCTTCTTGCCACCTTGAGCATCGTCATCGTCCCGCGGGAAAGATTGAGCTTTGGGCGATATGGCGCCGCCGGCGGCAGCGGCAGCGGCGGCAGCAGTTGCGGCAGCGGCGACGGCGGCAGCGACCAAGACCTGAGGTGAAGACGGGCGTGGTTCTGCTACCGGCGACGAAACCTTGATTACCTCAAAGTCGCCGGCGGCGGCGGCGGCCGCGGCGGCAGCGGAAAGGCTGGCGGCGGCCGCCCCGTTGACATTGCCCCTGGCCTGTTTGCCCGATCTGTCGCCATCCCCCGCGGCTCTCGCCACCGCCGACGCCACCGCATTGGCAGCTGCGTTGGCTGCAGCCATCGCTGACGCGGCGGCGGAGGCTTGAATGCTACTGCCAGCGGGCGCGAGCAACGCCTCTTCTGCAGCCTTCCTCGCCGCCGCCGCCGCTGCGGCGGCGGCTCCTAAGCCTGACTTGACGACGCTGCTGCGGCCGGGCTGCTGGCTCCTCGATTGGTTGGGACCAGTACGACTGGGACCCATCCACAGCGGTAACCCTACTCGCGTGAGCCACTCGCCCAGGGTCTCCATCTGGCATCCGTTGCCGCTAGCCCCCTGCTGCTGCTGCGGTGGCGGAGGCGGCGGTGGCGACGGAGACGGCGGCGGCGATGGTGTCAACGGCGACGACGCCGATGGCTGCGGCGGCGACGACGGATGCCGTTGCTGCGGCGATGAGGTTTGAAGCAGCTCGCCACGGCCGTTGCTACTGCGCCTGGTCGTCAGACCGACCCATGGGTCCGTGTCGGCGGCGTCGGCGGTCGCGGGACCCAGTACACGAATTGAGCGGTACCATTTCGCCGTGCCACAGCCGCAGATCTATCAGGTTGGGAGAGTTGGGACGTCAAGGGGAAGTGCAGGCGAAAGTGAGGCGTCCAGGAGGCGTTCATTTCTACGTTAAACACAATATATGTATACATATAGCCCAGAAGCCAACCACTCTGTAACACTCAATTGGACAGAAAATCAAAACTGCAGAAACGCACTGGTAGGCACTTGTAGCGCAATAAGACATGGACGCAACAAGATGCCGAGATGAGATTTCAAAGCAGGAGGAGAAAAGGGGCATGAGGGGGGATACTTCTTGGTGTTCTTGGCGTTCCTTACGCCAGCCCTAAAACCCTAAGTTAACAGTTTTTACCCTTATCTTCTCAACGGTCCTCACACCGAAATGAATGCAGCAGCGGGCCACAAACCCTAAGACCCCTGTGTGCGAGGAAAGTTCCAGACCTCCAATTTGAACATGTAATCTCCCTTTTTAACGACCACCACGAAGCTTGTGTTCTTTGTTGTGAACTGCTACCCAACCTCTTGCATCAAAAACCGAAACCCGATGCAAAAGGCAGGAAAAGTCCTAAAACCCTAAAACCGCAAAACCTACCCTTTCGAAATGGCTCCGGCTGACCCAGGTGTTTGGAGAGCAGTTCAGCAGGAAGATGCAATCGCGACGGAGAAGGTAGCGCACCGGATCAAACAGCCCCACAACTGAAGCGGCGGCGGCACCAGGAATGCCGACAAGCACGGGGCTCGGCAGGGTACGCTCTTCCGGGGCAGTGGCGGCGGCGACGACGGCAGCGGCGGCGGCTGTAGCGACCGCTGCTGCCGCCGCCGTCACTGGGGATTCCGCTCCCGAGGGGCCCCCAGACGGCGCCCCCGCGGGTCCGTTGTTGTTGCCATTGACGACGTCCTCAGCGGCGCCGGGAGCTGCGGCGCTGGCAGTAGCAGCGGCGGCGGAGCCGACACGCCTAGCTGCGTTAACGCCGGAACCGCCGCCGCCGCCGCCGCTGAATCCACTGTCCATGCCGGCGGCCCCAGTGCTGGCGTCGCCGCTGCCGGCGCCGCCGCCGCCGCTGCTGGCCACGTTGAGATGTCGGATTGAAGGTTGCCGCACGTCCTGCTGAGGCCCTGTGGCCATTGCTGCTTGGGTTGCTTCCGCTGTTCCCACACTGCTGCTCTTCATGTCGCCGCAGGGGGGCCCACTGAGAGCCCCAACGGCCGGAAGGGGCAAAACGCGGGGACCGCCGCTGAGGCCGTTGACGTCACCTTCCTCTTCTGAACGGGCCCCGTGGCTGATGGCGGTTGGAGTAGTGACAGCAATAGCAGTAGCAGCAGCAGTAGCAGTAGCAGTAGCAGTAGCAGCGGCCGGGGCGACGGAGGTGAGGCTAGAAAGTTCTGGCACGTCAGATGTGCCGCCAGCTGTGGTGGCCTCTGCCGCCGTTGTTGCACACAGCCCTGTTGCTCCTGCTGCTACAACTGCTGCTTTTGAAGCCACGTCGGATGCTACTGCCGCTGACCTCGCAACTCCCTGTGCTGCTGCTACTGCCGCTACGTTCCCACAACAAGTCTGCTGTGTCTCTCTGGCGTCCGGGAGCCTGCCGCTGCTGTTGCCGCCACTGTACGGCCCATGTCCAGGCGCCCCCTGCAGCGTCTTGCACACAGGATTCGTTGTCCTCGTCACCGCCGCCGCCGCCGTCGTCGTCGTCGTCGTCGGCGGCGGCGGCGGCGGCGGTGTAGTCGTCACGATTGCCACCGTCGCCTCTGACGCGGATCGAACCGCGTCCCCCTTCACCGCGGAGAGCAACAGCAGCGCTTCCTCCAGGGTTGGTGAGTACGACCGCAGCGGCTGGTCCGGCGCGGGGGCCTCGTGCCTAGAACTGCTGTTCACAAATCGCAGGCCCAGCCTCGGACCCTGTGTCTCCTGGCCAGGTCCAAGCCCCATGCCTGTGCCGCTGCCGCTAGCCTCCTCATGCCCCAGCGGGCCCTTGCAGAGACCGCCGTCGCCGGAGTGGAAGGTCGGAATGCGTACGGCGGTGCGTAGATGGTATTGGGCGATGGGGGTGCTGGGGAAGTGAGAGATGGGCGTATAACGTGGCGGCGGCGGCGGCGCCGCCGCCGCCACCGCTGTGGGCGGCTGCAGCATCGGCGTCAGCTTCTTGGCGTCGCTTCTGTCGCCCTGCTTTAAGACCTTGTAGTCGTCATGTTCCCTTCCAAAGGTGGCAGCGGCGGTGGCAGCGGCGGTGGCAGCGGCGGCGACGACAGCGCCGGCAGCGGAGCCGCTGCTGCCGTCGGGGCCCCGGCTGCCGTTGTACTGCAGGGGATGGTACTCGTTGATGCTTGGCTGGAGCGGCGTCAGCGGTGTCAGTTTGAGCGGCTCGATTGTAAGGAGGGGGTAGCTGCCGTTGTTGTTGCCGTGGGGCTTGCGGACGCCGGCATTAACCGCCGCTGCTGCCGCTGCGGCGATGTCGGCTGTACGGCGCATTCCCAGGCGTCCTACCTCGCTGGCGGCTTTCAAGTTGCCATGTTCAGGTAGGGCTGCGGCGGCAGCGGACAAGCTGGCTGTGGCGCCCAGTCCTAGGGGGGCGTCTCCCACACCTAGCGTCCGCTGCATTGGAAAACGCTCCAAGAAAGTGCCGGAAAGCTCGAACGGCAGTCGGCCACTGCTTGCCATTGATGCGCCTTTCCCGCCCATTCCACTGCCAACATTGGTTTCCGTAAGCTCCTGATCACCGCCGTCACCGCCGTCACCGCCGTCACATGCATTATGCATTGGCGTGAAGGTGCATGGATCCCCATGGGTCCGACGCGCCTGTCCAGTTCCTAGGACATGCCTAGCTGCGGGAACGGCAGTAGCATTGTGCGGGAAATGACAGGCGGGCGCGGCGGGTGCAGAGGGTACGGCGGGTGCGGTAGCGGGCGCGGTGGTGGGAGGTAGTTTGAGGAGCTCGGGAAGTGTGGGGCGGACGGGGATGTGCATGGATGCAGGATGCCTGTGTACGTGTGCGTTTGCGATGTGCAGTGCGGGAGGCAGGCCGGCTACGGACGCCAGCAGACGCGCCAAGGTGGGGCTCAGGTCCTGCTGAGCGTCCTGATTAAGATCTAGCTGCTGGGTTTGCAGGGGCTGCGGGCATCTGCGCTTCCGAAGAGGTTCTGTCTCCGTTGCGTTGAAGCCGTCGCTGACGTCCAGCTGGGTGGTGTCCGGCTGCGAAGACTCGGAGATGCAGCCGGGGCCCCGCTTGCTGCCGGCCTTGGTGCTGTGATGATGGTTAGCCCTCTTGCTGCTGCTGATGCCGTTGCCCTTGCGCCTACTTGCGCGGTTGCTGGATGGGGGTGGCGGAGGAGGGGGTGGAAGAGGAGGAGGAGGAGGAGCTGTTGCGCGAGTTGGAAAGACCGAATCCGGGCCGAGGCTGGTAAGGTTCGGGTTCTTACGTACCCTCTCCCCCAGCGATGCGGAAGGCGAGGCTTCATAGTCTTGAGAGGTTGAATGTAGTCCTGGTGCTAAAACGCTGTCCATGCCAGGCAGCAGAGCGCCGGGCGGCGCAACGTTTTGGTGGTGGCAGGTGGGGCGGCTGGTCGCGACGAGGAGTTGTGCCAGCGCGTCTTCCAAGTTGATGGATGTTTTCGACAAAAATGTTCCTTCTTGAACTTGCGCCTCGCGAACCCAGGCGCTGAGGGTGGCGTCCATGGGATGCAGTTCGCCAAAGTTGTCGCTCCTCGGTGACGCGAGGCTGCAAGAAGCGAAGGCGTGGAGTTGTAAGTTAATATATATCATACAAGATTGCGTTGCAAGTTAACCACGTTGGGCATGCTTGCAGTATTAGCGGGCAAAGGACGGAAGCACGGAAAATGCGGTCGCATGCACCAGTATCCACTGATTTCCACCAAAAGCAGGAGTTCCAATAGCAGCCACTGTGAACATATTGCAATACTAGAGAAGCTGGTCTACCAGTTCCCGCCCACCAACTGCGCCCACCATGGCGAGCTTTCGATCACAGATGGACCATCTTTTCATCGCAAGGCGATGCTGAACCGCGTGCTTGACACCCAGATTCAATATGAAATGCATCAGACGCGAGCACGAGGCCAACGAAACGCTTCACAAGTGGCCATAAGGGGCAACTGCAGTGACGCAACGAAATCAAAGGGGACAAGGACAAGGACAAGGATCGCTCGAGAGTTCAACGCGATTGTTGGTATGAAGTACTGTTACGAGCATTAAACAAAAAATGGGCCCCAAACCGGCATGGAAGGTCAAGAGCATCCATGCTTACTTGAGATTCTGAAGGGGACTCGGCACTACGCGGCACGATTGAAGTTGGATATCCCTCTCCACTATTGGCGATTCGCAGCCAACAGCCGACGACGTTCAAGCTGTTCTCGTTACCGACATAGCGGCGTCACGAAGCAGGCAACTAAGTATTACCTCGCGTAGCTGCTTCCAGAGTGTATGGCATTATACATTATATGAGAAACAATGTTCTATGGCTTCCTTTATCCTATGAATGGTGCTGACAATCCTAGCCGTACTCGCAACAGCATGGACATGCGCAAAGCTCGCTGATATTAATTGGTGTTTCAAAGATTAATATATACTACCGTGTCATGAGCTTCAGTATGAGTGAAGCTCAGGCCGCCGTGTCGCTTGCAGTACAGGCTCATTTCGCCCAACTCAAGCGCTAGAGCCGTGGGGGCGACTCCCGAATACAGCTGTGCCCCTTTATCGACGTGGGCAATATAGATTACCTGATATTGTTCAATGAGTAGAATAACGCACTGCAACGAAATGAAAACTGTCTGGGGAGATTTTTGAACTGTCACCGCCCTATGTCATGGACGTGCGGACGGCACGCCAGAAACAGATAACTGCCAACTTTGCATCAGCGACTTTAACAAGCGTTTTTTATTTACAGGTATACGCACTTCTGCTCACTGTTAGGATTACTTTGTTCATCGGCTTTTGGCATCTTGGCTAGTCCGGGTCTGGCGCAAACCCAAACAAGTAGCTGAAACAACCTACAGTGATGTTGACAGGGATCATGATTGTAATTAAACGGGCTATTAGCGACGCGTGCCGCGCACAAGTTGCTTCAATGCGGCTCCTCAAGCCGCCATGGAAAGTGCATTAAAGCGACGACCCACGGACGACCTCTTATCACATTCAATCGTAACGCGCCATCATGCAACTACTAAAAGCGTGCCGGGCGCAGCGCCCAACTGCTTCACTTCGGCTCCTGCGTAGCGTATTGCCCACTCGGCCGCCCACCGCGCATCTAAGCCCGCCTCGCCTCGCCGCAGCAACAGCAACGTAGCTGCGACCCAAAGAAAACGTTACCCACCCCACCCTTGCGACCCACTACATCCATCCACAAACTCCACATGACAGCAGACCCCCAACACCTATTGCACATTTCCTCCAACCATTCCACCATCGACTACTTCATATACAGCAGCCTCCCACCCCGCCCGATGACACCCACACATGCACAATTCCCCCACCCGCCCCGGCACCCGCAACAGGTGCCCGTGCGCATCCACGACACTTGTAACGCACAACACCCAGCACCAGTGTACCAGTCCTCCCGAATTACAACCAACCACCAACGTATCAATCGCCGCCGCCACCGATCTCCCTCGCTCAGTCCACAAGAGCATTCAATGATTCCGTGACACGTAACGCATACATACGCATACACACACAGGAACTACAAAACCGCTCTATCCGGGAGCCTGCTTCACCAAACTTGATAAAAATACTTCTGTTTGAAAGCTTTTCTGTCGGCGGCAGCCGCATCAGTGTCTCTAGCAGCAGCTCCTTCCGCCGCAAAATCATGCAAAACCGTTCATCTCGGCCGTGCATATTTTGGCTTCCTAGGCCCTGCTAAGGGATGCGATTTCGACTGCTTTCTTTCCTGCAAAAGCTCCGGGATGGCAAGCACGACCCTTCCAGAGAAGTTTTGGTGCGGAGGCAGGTTAGGCAGGAAGCTTGGTCGGATTGGTCCGAGGGATTGCCTGTTTAGGCTGCGCTTTGCTGCTGCGCGCCCCCAAGGCTGTTGCGTGTGCTGCCCGGCGCGGCGAAAGTCGCAATGTGCGCACCTACTGCAATATTTTCGACGGGGAGTTCCTCGAAAAAGGTGTTGATGCGATAAGGGTCCAAATCTGCGTTGCGAAGACAAGGGGATTTACGAGACGGTGTGAGACTGGAAGATGTAAAAAAGATGGGAAGTCGTGTGGACAGATCGGTGCGCACAAAGGTTAACAGACGTGCGACCGTTTCTTGGAAGAGGTCTCGCACGAGCGCTTATTTCCGCAACAAGAGCTTGTGGGCGCATTACTGTCTCAAAGGAAAGGTTAGGTACGCTCAAAGGACATCTTCACATCGTCCCCAGGAAAACGGACGAACGGGCAGGCCATCGAGCAGCGGTGAAATTTTAAAGACGTATCTCGAGCAGTGGGGGAAAGACGATTGAAGCACACACGATTGAAGCTGCTGCCAGTGGGGGAGGGGGGAAACGGACATCATATATGCAGAATGCAAAACCACGAATTCAGCTGCCGGCAAGGTAGGCAAAGAATGATATCACGCTAGAATGATATCACCCTGACGCCCCCAGATGCCGGATGGTCGGGAAGAGGTCCGGTCACCGACGGAGGGGGGTGGTGCGGGCCAGCCGAGCCCCAGGAACCTCTCGGACGCAGCTCAAGGGAAGCACGAGCGGCTCAAGGAGGAGAACCAGTTAAGGTGAGTGACTCTCACTTCCCCACATAAGCGTGCGCTCCAAGGACGTGCGCTCTCTGCGCGTGTTGATCCCCAAAAGCTGCTCTCTCGCGTACAAGAACTCGCTGTGCTAGCGAGAGCTAACGTAGCGGTTGTAGCAGCAGCCAGCAGCAGCAGCAGCAGCAGTAACCAAGTGAAAAACCCTCCCAGCCAGCCCCAGGCCCCCGAGTTGGCAAGTGGTTCACCTCTCCCTACCTGGGGTAGGGTTGCGTCTTCCTTCTTTCCGTAATCCTGTTAATGCGCTTACCTGTCAAGAGGTGCAGCTCAAACACCCCCTCCCCGTTTTCCCAGAAACCCCACATTCGCAGCTATAGGTACAGCGGATAAAGCCCATCAAACGTGTGCTTAAACTTATCTCGCCAGCACACCTTCACCATGAAACCCAAGCATACCTGCAAAGGCCGTCGTCAGGATGGCGACCATCTCGACCACAAGATTCCGACGGGCTTCTGGAACAATCTGCTGTGCGCTGCTCCGAACAGTCACCTTTACAAGAGATGGTGGGCGGCCATTGCGGATTCGGAATCCAGGAGCCGACGGCGGCAGCAGTGGGCCGTGAAATGAATGGGCCGAGGGCGACCGCCCGCGCCGCAATGCAGCGAAGCGGTTTTTGGAATGATGTAAAGGAGGCAGAAGGAAGGACACGAAAGGTGAGCAGGGCGGGTTGGGTTTGGGGGGCCGAGGTAATGGCACGTCAAGCGAACATCAAGACGAACGAAAGGGGGTCGTGTGGGTGTTTAGCATAGTGCGGTTTGCTACGTTTGGTGCTATGTTGTGTAGGACGCGGATGAAGGAGCGCGCAGCTCAACCTAATTTCACAAAAAGCACAAATTGTTTTCCCTGCGAACTGGGTCCGGAGAGAAGCCCAGACAAATGAAGCCACACCACGAATATCGCGCCGCATGTAATGCGGCACCAGGCCGTATGTGCAAGTGTAATGTCGCGTAATGTTATGATGTCAGATGAGAGCAAGTGTGCCGAAATGACGTAACCGTGAAGGCAGACGATGCAGAAGGTTGCAGGAGGAATCAGGAATGGCTGCTGAGGTGGGATGGGTGCGGCCGCCGATTCCATGGCAGAGTTCAAACGGCAATGCCGAGAAAGGATGGGCAAATCCTGACGCGATTGCGTAGGTTCCTTGAGCGTGCGGCAGCAGGGTGCATGAGCAACAGGGCTGGAAAGCCGAAAGGCTTAAAGGGTTGCGGGGTTAGGGCCGCGGGGACTAGATAGCTTGATTGCGTTTCGGCCTCTAGAACTTCAAAACTTACATATGCAGCAGTTTTCTCGTAGTTATCCCCAAACGAAAAGAACTGGTTATCGAGGATGAGGACATGGACATGACCCTGCGGCACCTGTGGTCGTGCGAGGTCACACGCATTACGTCACGGTACGTGACAGGAGAGCACAGCGTGTTGATGGTGGAAACTAAAGTGTTGTGCAACAATTCCGATCAAGATTCTCTGTGCAAGCACCGAGACACCTGCGCAAAGCTGCTCCCTGCGAGTTGAGCATATGCTTGGATTACTGCAAGTCCTTCAGAGATAGGAAACACATCATTTTCTTCGCTCGGAGGTAAAGCCCCCAACAGGGTTGCCGACATCTCACGTCCACTAAATGCAACGCCCCACGTAACCAGTTTGGAGACATCAACTGTCATGATACGTACCCTGCATTCTGCCGCAACAATCTCCGTTAAACCCTTGGCCACGGCCTTCTTTGTGTCAGGGCTGGCTTCCTTGTTCACAACAATTTGCACGACCGGCATTGTTGCTTTAACTTCTAAAAACACCGCTATGACTGAAGTGTTGTGTGCGCAGATGACGGCGATATAGAAAGAGAACCTCCTCTTGGCTTGCAAATAGATTCCGCAAGTAAGTGAACCTCCGACCTTGCTTTTCCTAGTAATCTGTGCAATGTCGTTGGGCTTGGACAAATCACCTCCGGTTATCTATCTTGATTACCGGGTCCGGAAGAACTCGTAAGGCCCAGGGTGCCAGGTTCATGGACCGCAGGGACGGCATCGCGCCAGGACAAACGAGTTCTAATTAAGTCGTTAGGGTCCAGCGTACATCACCAAAAGTGGGTAGAAAGCAACGAAAATGAATGGAAAGCGAGCAGCTGCAAATGGACATGGAGCGCGGGGAATGGTTCCGCTCTCTTATTATATTTCATTCTGTAGTTGGAGCCATCAACACCCGTAGTAACAATGCATTCCGGTCCACGTCCAAAGCGATGACGCTAACACGCACGTCACAGCGCAAATGCAATGATATATCTGTAAGGACAGGCTTAAATTGCTTATATGCAACGAAACAAACATTGAAGGCGTCGCTATGTCATAAGTGATAAGCCGTCCTGTGATGCTTGCGATGGTCAACGGTCGTGACCAAATTCACTGTTACTAAGATGTAATCGAAAGCGTGAACTTGAAGGTCTGTAAGCTCAAAGAGCAAAGCAAGGCTTGGGAAGCGATGCTTGAGTTTCTTGGCTCACGCCATCAGGTATCCGAAGCTGCTTCAATGCCGTAGAACTCAAAAATCTGAGTTGATGTCCATTCGTTAAACGCTATAGCTTAGGGAATTGATTCTAAAAGAGGTGACGGGCTGTGCAAAAGTCCGTCCATCCGTCCGTGCGTCCGTCTGTTTGGGTTCTGTCTGTCCGTCTGTCCGCTTCAAGCCGTAGACCTCCTCCACTGTGTTTCATCCATGCAGCTGCTAGCCCGGCTTTCATCTCGATGCCTGCGACTGGTAATAACGCTTGATGCTGTGATACTAACGCTGGCCATGCTTGGCCGGCTTGGCTCTCTCTTGACTTCTCTGTCCTGCTCCATCTTGTAATCAGGACCATGGCAGCGGGTTGCAGCAGCGGGCACGAGCTCACAAGGCCGCGTAAGGCTCAAGACGCCAGATAATGGAAGGAGCTTGGAAGGGAACGCTAGGCTGTGTGAACAAGAGGGCCCCGGAAGCGGAAGAAACGCTGCAGCCGCACGACGTTCAAATGAAACGATTTTAAGCTGAACGAAAACATGTTGAGCCAAAGGTTCTTCCCTTACCTTTGTTCCGTACACTTTCACACCAACAGGCAGCCACGTATAATACGTTTTGGCCCCCTTACGGAACTAAAGGTATAGGTTAGTAACGAGGCAAAATAAGCAAGCATGGCAGATAAGCTGAACCCTAGCAAGTACCGGTTAATGTGTCCCAAAGATAACTGTCCTTTGATATCTGGCAAGCGGTGCGCTTGGGGCCGCTGGCAGCCGCCACCAAGAAGGAGCCCAGGGGAAGATGTAGTACATTTGAAAAGGTTACAGGAATCAGATTATTTATTTATCTTACAATTGTTGAGTTGCTTTCGTGGTATATTGCAATTACGGTTGGGATGGTTCCTTGACCACTGCTTAAGCCGGCGCCAACGCCCGCAATACCTCATCAAACTAGGCTGAACTTGGTTTCGGCGAATTTTGGTTGGCATGTTTTGTCGTCAGCTTTGATATGGTTTGCGATCATTGACGACCAATATTACTCGGTCGTCGCGTTACGCAACTGTAGCAATGTTTATGATCATGACGAGCGGGTACTAGTTTTATAAACCTAAATATAATCATTTTTTATGAAATGTGTTAGCAGGGATAGCTGCTTCCCTATATGTAGGCATGCTACTGAGATGAGGCCGCCTGTTCAAGCTTTACGGGCGGTTACGGGCAGATAACCTTCCTACAGAGCTAGACTCGGAAGCCCAATATCACCCACACGTTGCGACCTGGTCATAATGGAATGAACCTTCCCATTCACCTCCTTAAATTCTATACTTTTAATATTTTTGCAGGTCACTGCACGATTGCAGAGGTTATTGAAAGATTGAACTTAACTCGCTGCGTCATAACAACCTCATGCAGATTCCCAGCCATACACAATAGCAGGAGGTATTACTGATAACAGCTGTGCACATTTGCTCATCTGAGCTGCGTTATGGCTGTGTAATGGGCTTGAATTATGCACGCATACGAAAGAGTACGCCCAGAAAAGAACCGGGCCGCTTCGCGATTGTGTGTACTCTTCATATCATCAGGTCTCAGCGTAAACTGTCATCACTTCGCAGTATGAGTAACTGCGACGCCACTTGATTGCAATTGCCGCAGCACAACGCGTTAAACTACCACATCTATAATCAAAACACAAAGTTCTATCCTCATTTTCTCATTTTTCGTAGAAGTATAATCTAACTGGCCATTCTCGTGTTTGGAACTCCTGCACAGGTCTCAAGACTTGCCTGTCACTCGAGAATGTTCGCAGCATACGCATACCTTCCAGCACGATTCAAATGTATGTGTTATATGTATAAGCTATTTCCACTCTCGTGTGCGGCTTGGTTGCATGCGGGTCGGATATGCGATGCGATGTCGTCCTGGCGGCAGCGGTGTTAATTTCGGGTCACTGTCCCACCCACAAATGGCTGGAAGCGCATAACTCCTGGAGCGCACGACCCGACAGTATGACTTGACCGCGCCGCTTATCCTCGCACACAAGCGTCGCGGTTGACGGCTGGCATGACATCGCCCGAGTAGTGGCCTCGCGGCAATAAGGCGACCCTTTACTAAATCGTATGTCGAATTTGCTTTATGCCTCTTATTTAGCTCGTGGTGCTGGCCCTGGCTGTTCCTGTCGCTGCTTCTGCTGCCTCTGCTGCCTTTGTTGCCTCTGCTACTGCCTTGTTCCCCCGATGCTGTCGGATCAGAATCCAAGAAACCGCCGACCCAGGAACCGCCTAGCCGGCCTGGCCCCCCAGCGCTGTGGGTAAAGGGACTTCGTTGGGAATATCGTCCAGCCCTGCTCCCCACCCATGAGCCGCTTATGGAAGTGCCCAGTTGCGCAAGTGCCGTGAGGGAGCCTACAGCCCCCAGGCAACCGCGACAGGTGGGCGACACCGGGGCGTAGCTCTGGCTGGTCCCCTGGCCTCCCCTGGCTGTGAACAGTTCCCCTGGTAACCTGCTCGCCCTAGCACCTGTCCGCAAAGGATGTCGATGACCCCTGAAGCTAGCCGAAAGGATGCAGGAACGTGCAGCGAACCAAGCGATTTCAAGGATAGGCATGGCCAGATAGGCCCAGGCAGGCTACGGGGCATAGTAAATCAAGTTCCGCGATGTATAATTGCCCCAGCCATTGAGGTCACCAGGCACATGGATCAGTACATTGGACCCTGTCGCTGGCCTGGAACATAAGGATCGGCGCAACACAGCCCGTAACAGGCGTGTGTCCTCCACAACACACGCAGGTCTTTGTTATCTTATAAATGAAAATAGCAATTTTGTCATATCATTACATATGTACTTTTTCAGCTCTATCATGAAAGATTGACGCTTTTGGCATAGCTGCATTGAACCCTTAAACGCACCGACTCGCTCCAACCTTTTTTGTACTGACAGGTTTGAGCATCGATTGATTTAAACATTATGCTTGCCCTCAGGAAGCAGTCAGCCCAAGTCGCTGGTCATGCTGCTTGCGGTAGGAAAGTTGTGATAATCGATAGATTGCTCTTCGTTTCGGCTCAATCTAAGTTATATAACGCGCAGATGTGATCTCTATCAGTCGCGGCGGCTGGGTGCAGCGGACCATTCATGCACCGTCACCCCGCCCGTCGCGGCCGCGTCGCTTCACTCTGGCTGCTGGCATAGGCAAAGACGGTAAGCGGCGCAGCCTGTTACTACGGCCCAACGGAGCAAAGGTCGCCTCGGTGGGGTCACGTCACCGTCCATCCTTGCACCCGCAGCGGTCGATGGCTGGCTTGACCTTACTAAACTGGTCGCGGGCAGCAGCGGCAGCAAGACGCCCTATGAGGAGTTCGCGTCTGCCATTGGTGCGTGCGTTTTTCTCCGCTGCGCCTGTTCTCTCACATCATGGCAGCGCAGCTTCGCCCTCCTTGCCTGACCTATCAAATAGCGCTAAGGTCACTTCCAGATGCGGCCGTTCAACTCCAGGGCTGCTGGCGCTGCTGCTGCCCCACGTCTTGCAATTGCTGTTGTTGTTTCCCTTTGAGCTGGTGGCTTGCATTGGGTAGTAGCGGATTGTGGGGGTGTTAGCAGGTGGGGCGGCAGGGGGCCCAGCACGCTAGATCCAGCACCGCGCCGCACAGTACAGCACTGAACAGCGCTGTCGGGGCCGCTGGTACGGAAGATTAAAACCCCATTCTCTCCGAACTTTAAACCCGAAGCCAGCCCTTTTCCACCCGCAACCATACCGTGCCACGCCGTGCCATGTCACATTTACGGTCTGCCATCCATCCCATCTGCAGGCCGTGATGTGTATGTGGATATCGCCGGCTGGCACCTATACCTGCGGGTGAGTCCTGAGTCCCGTGTCCCCGGCACCACACCTTTGCATCCGCGAACACGGGAAAGCGCGGACTTTGGGTGTACGGCACGGAGGAGTACGGCAAGAGGTATCCCGGGATAATAATGTCCAGAGCAGAAGAACATGGAGAACGGTTGCGGCCTTCACAAACATTCAGAGGAAACCCACCTGGCTAGGACTTGCACAGAGTATGGAGCAGTACGGCCGCCCCAGTACGACAATAGTACGGCACTCTTTCCAAGTCTACTCCTCCAGAAACCAGTTCTCAGATCCCCCTGCTGCGGCCTATGTTCACCCCTTGTCCACCCACCACGTCTATCCATCTATCTCTGTTCTATCTCTGCTTCATTCCCCTAGTGGTTCGACTTACCCCCTTCCCCCACCCCCATATCGACTATCCCCCTATCTTATCTCTCAAAACCCCGGACAGCATCCTCTTCCTCCTCTTCCCACTCCGCATCCTATCAGGACATGGGGACGGGCATCTCCGGCAGCAGCCTGAAAATGAGTCAGGCTCTAGCACAGCAGCTGGGGCCGCAGGTAGGCACGGAGGGATGCGGGGGAATGTAAGGATGGGGGGAGGGGGGATTGTAAGAATGGGGGAAGGGGGTAAAAATGCGGACCGAGGACGGGCTGATGTGTACCAGGTGGCGTTACATACTCTCCCCGCCAAAGGTGGAGAGGGGTATAGTAGCCGACAACACAACACAACACAACACTAGCAGCTGCCAAACCTACTACTGGGCAGGGGGAAGGAGGCGCGGGCCCCACACACCGGTGCCCACTCGTCACATCGGTACTGACGCAACAACGGACCCAGCTCGTGGGAGAGCTATAGCAGGTATTATACCTTTTACAGATGCACGGATGTATTGTAAGTTGGTTGCCAGCTCTGTCTCCTCTCGACTTCCCTGCTCTGTCTCCTCTGCCTCCTGCCGGTATCTCCTCCGCTGCCTTGCCGCCCGTCAATGTCCTCGTCCTGGTGTGCTCCCCACAGACCCTACCTTTTGCTGTTCCTCAGCCCTACCTCGCCGCCCGTGGCGCCTACCTCCCTTCACCGGTTGTCCCACACACTCCAGAAGGCGGCGGCTCCCTTAGCTGCGCGAGCTGAAGCTGCCTTTCATCCGCTTCCTTGCATCCAATCATTCTCCCCACCCTGCCCGACACGGTCTTCATCTCATGGCCTTCCTCATCACCGCCTTTCCCTTCCCTGCTCCTCCGCAGCTGAGCCGGGGCTTAAGGGAGTCAGACGTTGAGGTGCTTTTGAAGAAGATTCCCGTAAAGTTGGGGGCAGGAAAACTCAAGGTGGGCGAGGCGGCGCAAGCGAGAAGGATAAAGGAATTTTATGCTGCCAAATCAAAAGAGGGGAAGACAGCGGCCGGTGTTCGAAGCTGCAAATTATGCTGTTGGATATTTCGCTGAGCATCTGTTCCGATCAGGAAAGCTCGTAGACTTCCCCCGTTGACTTCCGATAGCGGACTTCGTTCCAAACCCCAACTCCCCCACGCACACACGCAAACACACACACACACACACACACACGCAAACACACACACACACACACGTATGATCCGGCGTCCTCTGGCTGGGCTGGGACATGCGGCCGGAAGTGAATCCACTCCTTTTCACCAGAGCCAAAAGATACCCAAATTTTCCCCGGATAGTAAGAAGTGAATATATTTTACCTCAGAACACACACTGCAAACACCCAGAAGACCATCTGCACGTGCAATGAGAGCAGCTTATGTATGCTTGTGTAAAGCATGTATTGGCGTCTGTCCGTAGGTCTATCTAGTAGATATCTAGGCTCGTCGGAGGTACAAATCCTGGGCCAGGACCTGGAGAGACCGTCAGCTTCACACAGCTCACCGAGCAGCACTTACGCTCATTTGCCTAACCATATGGTTAGGTATAAGAGGATTCTACAACAACCCGCTGAAAGTTCTCACCGTCGCGAGCTCGCGGGCGGTGGCCTGTTGGCTTGCGAGTGTGCACAAACCAGAGGCACGTTTCTAATCCACACACACCGAGTCCCCACAGCCCGCATTATCGCGGTCTGCTGCGCTTACTGCCCTTCTTTACCTGTAACGCCTGCGTACCTTACCTTGCCCCTCTCCCTCCCAACGGTCTGTCCCCGCGTTGGCACGTTTCTATGTACGGCAATGCTATGCACGACATCAGGCATCCCTGTACGACGTCATGCCGTCCATGTGTGTTGGAGACCTTGTGCGACTTTGTGAGGAGTACGCTCGGCGATGATGAGCTGGGGGCGGGGAGGGACAAAACAATGAAGGGGATGTAATGTAATGTAATGTTACAGAGTGGGAGGCTTCTGGGCCGCTTTATCACAGGGGGGATGTAGAGACGAGGAGGGGATGTAGAGACAAGGAGTTCCGACCTCCGTGCAGTCCCCACTCACCCAGCCTTAGCAGAAAAATGTGTACGATTTGGGGGGAAGGGGAGGCGGAGGATGCAACGGGGCGGGAAGGATCCTGGGGTAGGTCGGAAGTGGGGAGCGAGGGTTTTCTGGAATTATTGAATGTCTGTCTGTCGGTCGGTGTGGTTCGAGGGGGTCTCGGAGCGAGTTGAAGCCGGGCGAGGAATGCAGGTCTATCACCACTTCCTCATATAACATGTCCCGTTTGACTTGCTGATAGAACAGAACTTGTTGAGGAAGGTGCATTGATGAAGGGACCTTGGTAAAGGTGCCGACTGCCAGGCTATCGTAGGTTCATGTGCTTCTGTGGTATCGGTGCCGTTATGGGCTGGACTTGCAAACTGTCGTGAAGTCGCTGTGCAGTCGGGCTTCTGCTATCAACTGTGGTTAGGCGGACTAAGCCAAGCTTAGGGTTAGCCTCCACAGCCACAGGTTTGGGGATTGGAGGGCGAGTTGCATCATTGCCAAGATGATGAATATATAACTATAAAAAGTAATGAAATTTTTGTAAGATAGGACTTCTCCTTATTTAACCGCATCTTATTTCGCAATGCGTGTGTGTATATATGTGTGTGTGTGTGTGTTACATGGTCGTGGGGATGCGTACCCCGTACCTGCAAACCGCCCAATACTAGCCGAGAGCTCAAGGGCTGCCAGATCGCCTATAAGCACCGTCCTACCTCGCACTTCAGACAAAGCAAGGAGACTAACGACCAAAGGGGACGAAAGAGTTGCGGTGGGACCATATACGTTCCAGCATCCTTGCCAGACGTTCAGGTTCCCACGGACGTCATAGCGTCCTTCATATGCTCAAAGCGCGGAAAATCCATATTAGGACTGATTTTGTCGTACACCGGACAGTCCAGCAAAACGTGCTTCAATATGGCTTTCAGTACCGCAGCGGGGGCGTACCCGCTCCTCCCTAGGTACATAACGCCGTCCCTTGCGCGTTCTGTTCGTCACCAATGCCCAACAGCAAAGCCTAAACTGCATAAGCTTGCGATTCGCTGAACACGGGATAAACGTTACGATATGCGGGAGCACCTCCTTCCTGCCCACTTGTTCGGCCGCCAGACCCATCCGATGCTTAGACTTCGCCATGTGAATTCCTGGTTGCTTGCCGTCTGATGGGTACACGTCTGGCCTAACATCTAGACGCGTATGCTTCCAACCACTCATCAATCGACCCCTGAACTCCAATACCACACCTTCTGGCGATGGCCTGTTCATCAGTCATTCCACTCGTTCGTCTACCCCACGTAACCTTTGCGGGGCCTCTTTCTATGTGTCGTCTGCCAGAAAATAAAAAAAAGAAGATTAGTGTTCCCCATCCAGCCTCTTTGGGGTTGGAGAGGGCCTCTGCGATCTCCTGTCGCAAAACTTGGTGTGCCACAGACCCACGCTGTAAACGAACATAGTTCCAAAACCTCGCGATCTGCTTGAAAACGTGGTAGTGTGGGGGTGCCCGTGACAATTCAGCGAACAGGATGCGGTGCGCTGGTCTGGCAGCTCCCACAACATGCCGCATTTTGCAATGCATAATTTGCCTGGAAGCGATCCGGATATTTGTTAATGCATCCAGACCTAAGTTACGAGTGCATCTGGAGTTCTGAACGCATGGAGTACCAGCGTACAACTGCTTCGTACCTGGGAGTGCGATGACATTTGCTTTTACTATTACTTAGTCACGCACGAAACAGGCATTTTGTACTCCCAAGAAATGTCTTTGCTACGTGTTGCCGCATTCTTGCTTGGACAGAAGACAGAGAGTTAGGAGGGACAAAGGCAAAAGGATGGAAGAAGACGGAACGGCGATGGCGGCGGCGGCGAGAAGCTGTTGACAGGCTCTGACAGGTACGTTGCTCAGCCCTGACTAATTCGCCGTAGCCCGCAGTGAGCTTCTTCAGTTGCCACAAGCACTGGACACACCAGCAAATTATTAAAAATATTTGCATCTTTGTTCCTCAACGATATGCCCTACCGTGCAGGATACCATGCAAGGGCGCCTCACGTACGTCGCAACCCCGGAAGATGCGAGGCAGCGCACCCGTGCATAGCTCCAAACAGAGGCCTGTGGAGTGGAGACCCTGCAAAAGTACAGATGAAACGGCTAATTATGCCGATTCAAACGATTAATGGTGGCGTTGAAGCACAAGCAGCAGCACACCTCCTATGCTTGCAGCCCAGACTTACCGTGCAGGATACCGCGCGAAGGCGCCTCACGTACGTCGCAGCCTCGTAAGATGCGAGGCAGCGCACTTCAGCTCTTAGCAAAACAGCCCGACAAAGGAAAAAATTTCAACTCGCGTGGCGGAATGCGGTCGATATCGATCGTAGGCGAGTAAATACGGAGCGAAAATCCGAACCCAACGTCAAGTGCACGCACAGGCCATCCAAGTATACAACAAAATTCAAGTGCATTCCTTAGAGCCGTTTGTGTCTTTTAGTTCCTCTTCCCAATGCTCCCCTTCAAGCATTAGGGGCCCATCATAAAGCTGGCATCTAACGTTCACCAAATTGTTTTGGAAGCTGTTAATGGAACAAGCAGGCGAGCACATCAACGTTGACTGCAGCGCTGGAGTTTGTGTAGCAGATCAGTAATTGTTGTTGGGGCCATGCAATCCCCCATCCTGTAACCGAACCCCAAAACCATCGCACTTCCTTACATTTGGCTGCTTCGGCCACTGCTAACGGCGTTGCGGTTTTCAATACCAAGTTATTTGACTTCAACACCGATGAAGAGGCCATGCCAATGTTGCGGTATGCCCGCCGTCATGCACCTGTGCACCTGCAAAAACCCATCCGCGAAATTCTGCTGCTGATTACTCTTTGTTTACCAGAACGCTGAGAGAGCTTTGCTGATGGGGAGTTGGGGCCGCCGTTAAGTTGGGCTCTTGGACGCTAATTTCATCTTATCCTGCTAGTGCGGTACTTCTTTCTTGTGGCTTTTAGGCGTTCAGGCCTTGCCCTTGAGCCTTCGGCTCTTATGAGTAATTCTACAGGTACGGGGTCACGCACCTTATTTTTCAATATACTTAATCCCCAAAACCTAAATATGGATGACAGGGACTGCTCTCAAGTTGCTTTCGATTTAGGAGGGCAGGAGGGCGGGCGAAAAGACCGGTTTGCTATCTCCTACAGCCGCCTGCTACTTCGCCATCCACGAGCTAAATAGACGGGGACGGGGCCGGGTTAATCGGGAACGACTCCGAACGCACGAAGTCCAAAGGCACCTGCTACGCGCTTCGCCCAAGCGAACAACGCTAAAGTGGAGACCAAAGCACAGGTCCCAGGCGAAAGCAGGGAACACCGCGAGGAGGGGGAAGGAGAATGCATTTTCAAGCGGCGAACTCGCGTCCTGAACAGTAGGACAGGCTGCCCCAAGGTAGTAGTTTCCTGTTCCCCTGGATAGACATCTTAAGGCAGCGAACCCAAACCAAAATTGTCAACGATGCGCCATGATGCAACAAACGCCATGAGCCATGAGCCACGCACTTCATCACAGAGAAGTAGGACCTCGTTCCAAGGATCTCCGCCCGCAGAACTCGACGCATATAACAGAATAGACAGACGAGAGGACCCCTCTGCACAACGCGAGGTGAGCCCCTCAGCAAGAGCCGAGCACAGAAAACACGCGCGATGGACCATAACCGTAAATTATTACCGACGCCGCTTTCAGAAAGTCACGCGCCCTAATAGGGCCCCAAAGCACCCCAGAAATCGCCCGCCGATTCTTAACCACGAAGCATGCCAGGCACGCATGGAATAGGCGAGGAAAGCGCCCCATTGCTTTGGAAGTTCGCGGCGTCGCACAGGAAATGGCTCTAGGAATGGAAACCGGAAGTAAACTGGGTATTTAAATTTTGCTGCCGCGGCTCGATGTGGTGGCGTGCGGGCCATACTTTGAGGAAAAATGACGCATAAGGTCCCGAACAGATAGGGAGGGCGTTCCTCGAGGCTCATAGCTGCCGATGCGGGAGGCCGTTCAGTTTTTGTTCGAGATCAGTCGGACCAGCGGACTGCTGAGAAGCTGCACGGAGGACCTGGGGTTCACGAAACGAAGAGTCCATACGTATGGCAAATGAAACAAAGCTTGACGCGATCCACACAAACGTAGTAGCGGCAAGCTGAAATCGGGAGTGTTTCCCGCGGGAATGGAGTAACATGAGGTTGATGGGCCGCTTGGGCGCATGCAATACCCCCAATCAAGATAATTCGTACACGGGAATCGACCGAGTCGTTATGCAGTGATGTTTTAAACTTATTATAATGATTTAAGTAATCAAATTGCCCTATAATAAATCATTATTTCTTTTGTTATCGGATCGCTTAGAGCTTTTGGTTAGATGGCGCGCGCGCAGTGACCCAGGCAATATTACTGTACGCACACCTTTAACTCAGCAAAAATTACGGTAGACACAACAAGATAGTCAGGTAATACATTTCAATTTCATTCGACCATGTTTTTTATCTCAGTGTCTTGGCAGGAGATTTTAGCGGCCAGGGCTTGTCCTGTCGTACTTCAACCATTGGCATTCCTCTGTCGTCCAGGGCCAAGTGCATGTAAGGCGGACGGAACGAGAGAGATGTAGTTATGCTTAAATGCATTAATAATTGAAAAGTCCATACCAAACTTGCAGATGCCATAAACATCCTATTTCAATAAGGTCATGGGCGGCTGCCTGTTGCCGTAGCAAGGACCTTAACCGCGCTTATACCAGGTTTTCGTTGCACCTAGAGTATAAGCTTTGGGTTACATTGTTGACGTTGTTTAGGTCAGGCGACTGGCAAGGAGTTTGGTGAACCGTGCGTAGTCCTGAACGACCAATTCGTCTTCCTTGCACGGCGAGCCCCAAAATGCGCGATGAGATGCTCCATAACTGCGTCGACATGAAAACGGCAACTTCCATGGCCAACGAGAAGGAAGCCAGCTTGTCTGGTATGGCACTTCATGCGTACAGATCCAACGCGAATGAGCCAAGGTGAGGATGTAGGCCCCTAAATATTTTCCAAGTGCTTCATATTGCTTTAGGTGCTCATTTCAGTAGAACACATATGTCGATGAGGACCGATCCTGTCACCTTGGCCTAAAACCTCACATCCCACCTTTGCAACAATATCGATTTGTCTTTCAAGAGGAAAAATTTTTATCTCCTAGTAAATTGTTGCACGACCCAGGCACGTCGACGGGCTTCGACGCCGTTTGCGGGGTTTCACCGAGCAGCTGTAAACCGGTGCCGATCTCTGACAAAATTGCCATGATTCAAATGAGCCTAGCAGACCCATCTAGATGACCATAGCATGCGGTCGTGCGTGCTTGCATCGCTGATGGGGGATCAGGCAACTACTTGGCCGATTCGTTTGACTGCGCAGCAGTCCTAGCACGCTGAATCAAGCAGTATTTGACTCTTATAACATGATGTTTTCCATAATAGTACGTTTTATTTGGTCATCCTCTGTGCATCTGAATAAGTATTCAATTGCAATACCAGTTCAGTTTGCATGTCACCTTCCTATATTCATCGTTCAACCATAAACTTTTTAAGACGCAGATCACCATGATATACTGCGTGTATTTGATCTCACGTAGGCCCTTGACTGCCACTTTCCAACTGGCTAGGCCACAAATGAACAGCTAAAGTAGCTAGTTTACATGCCACGTTACGTTAAGACTTTATGGGAAAAGTGGTCGGTTCGGACATGGTAACGGTACGTTACCGGTAAAGTAGACGAAAAGTCTAAAGTGACCGGGGGGGTTGACTTTCGTCAAACGTTGACCCCTCGTACCGTTACCTGAATTGCGTCGCCAATTTCGCGAGTTATAACAAACGGCAAAGCCCAATCGCTTATAAAGACCACATATATGACAATTTGTGCGTGCATTGAACTCCGACCGCATTCCTTGTCGCACCGCTGCCGTTTATCTTAGAAAATGAACAAGGACAACGCCGCTCGTGTTGCTCGCCCGCTAGCAACAAGAAATATTACAAGCAGGCAACCAAACGTAGTATCAGGGCTGAAGCCGCTGGGGAAACAGCAAGTCGGCCGCATGGGCAGCGGCATGGGCAGCCCCGCACGCCCCAGCATCAAGCAACACGAATTTATTCCAATCCATATGGGAACATGCTGAAGTTTTGGCCATTGAAATCCATGAAATGGAGATGGTCTACACAGCTCGCGCCAGCGAACACAACGTCGTCGTAGCGTCCCATGTAAACCCTAAACTGGGTGACTTTCTCAGGCCCACTTTTACCTAAAGGTTTTCGCAACGTAACGTAGCATGTAAATCCAGTATAATAGGCAGGAGTATAGGCTTGCCAGACCACATCTGCCGCATGCGCTCTAGCTTGTTAATGTATTTCATGTTTTTCATTTGAACTACGCCGACCTGCCTCTTCCCAGCAGTGGCCCTAGGACGCCTCTTCGACCTTGCGAGGCGGCAAACATGCCTGTACAGTATGGCCATGGCTCCGGGGCGCAAGCTCTGACCGCAGACAATACGGCTTTTACCTCCGCCTCTGCGTCTCCATCCGACTCTGCTTATGCATCCACATCTGCATCCGCGCCAATGGTGGCAGGGACAAAGGCTGTCGGCTGCATATCCTCAATGTTCTTCAGAACGAAGCCAGCTGCAGCTACCTTGTCCCCCTCCTCCTCCACCGCCTGCGCCACTGCCGAGCCCTCCGGGGTGCAGCTGCAGCAGCAGTTTTCCAATATTGAAAGTGGCGACGTCGCCATCCGGCCCGGCGAATATTACCGCTCGGATGCTGCACTGGCGCTAAGGTGAAACGAGAGTGGTGGAGGGGATGGAGGCGAGGTGAAGGGGGTGGAGAGGAAGGAGGAAAGGAAGGCGGAGAAGGAGAGAGAGAGAGGGAGAGGAGAATGTGAAAGAGGGGAAAGATGCCTGACTGGAGCATGTACTGTGTTCGTTGCCCTAGTCCATGCGTCGCATGCCTTCATACGCTGTTGAGCTGCTGCTGCTGCTCTACGCACAAAATGCTGATATCTCTGCTTGGCCGCGAGACCAGGTGCGCTCAGCCAGACCAGGTAACCCGCAACTTGCAGGTAAAGTTGTTCATTGTGTGTGCCGGCGTGCACCTGCCATATATATATATGTATACACTGGCTCGCAGACGCCAAGCGCATGGGACTCGTACTCCCCCGTATCCCGCGTACCCCGTGCACAGGAACATGTTGGCACGGCAGCGAAGAAGGTTTAAGCCCATGGCAACAGTGTCGATGATGGCGATGACGATGGCGAGGGAGAGGTCCGCCTTTGCACCCGATCTGCAGCCATCGCAACACGGCAACGGTCACCAGCTGGCCGCCCCGTCCTGCTTTTCCTTCTCCGCAGCCGCCGCCGCCGCCGCCACTATGACGGATCAGGAGAAGCAGCAGCAGCTGCAGCAGCAGTTGGAGCTACAGCAACAGCAACATGTGCGTTCTGTTGTGGTTAGCTGGATGGTGGAGGTAGCCGCCGCATTTCGACTTTCACCTGCCACGCTCTGTCTAGCCGTTGAGCTGTTCGATTGCTACATGGATAAACAGGTATGAGCGGGGCATCATCTTTTATTATTATAGTGCACTGCGCAGCGAAGCAAGTTGTGGTATTCGGGCGTTGAGGTACCGCCTTCTGCTAAAGTGTAAAAGCTCGGGAGTTTCCACTGCGCCGGGATCAGCGCCGGGATCAACGCGCTAATCCCGACCCTTAATTCGCACTGGAAATAGGCCCGAAGTATTATTTTTGTTATTTACATTATCTTAATATTAGTACTGTTACTGCTACTGCTAGTTATTGGTACAGCAAAAGTAGTTTAGAGCAAGTGCATTTACTGATCATCAGTAGTATTGTTCCTAGTAGTACATTGGCGACTGCCTGCTCTGCCTTTGCATGCGGACAGACCACCCAGGGAGACAACAGAACTAGAGAAAACAAGGCAGTCCGCCGGCCTTCCAAAATTGTTTGCAGCTACTACAATACAAAACCCATTGCCCTAAAACCTCCGCTGTCCGCGTAGAATCCCCCTTCTTCACATCTGATGACTTTCAAAAAAATCCCGAAAACCTCTCCCGCAGGCGCAGCCTCCTCCCCACAGCATGATGCAGCTCCTGGCCCTCACATGCCTCTCCCTGGCTACTCGACTGGAGGATCTGGACCACCGCTTTACGTTGCGAGACTGGGCTAGCCTGGCACTGGATCGTCACCGTGGTGTGTTGCTGTACGAGGTACAGTCGTACAGATGCTGCCAAGTCATCCGCATTTGATCCACAGCAAATATGTGTGTGTGTATGTGTGTATGTGTGTCTGTGTGTGTGATGACCAACAAACAAGCAGGACTCCGCTTCCGGTTTATTGTATTGTGGTTACAGTATTTCCGCCGCCGACGCGGCGGGTGCCCTCACGAGCCGTGAGGCTCCAGAGCACGCTGTTGACGCTCATCAAAAACCTCAGTAAGGAAAGTAGCGATTTTCCTCGGATTGGTATTAAGAAATACCTTGCGCATATCAGTATCTTCAACGTTAATCAGAAACCTATTACGCAACTCAGTATACGCCTCACACTCCATGAGCACATGGTATTCATCCTCAACCTTACCCGACGTACAGACCTGACACGTACGGCACTCTCTCGGCCTATGGTGTCCTTTGTTGACCTCCAAAGGCCAACAACAAAGACGGAATTTGGCAACCATACGCAACTGGTTGGCCGGCAAATAAACACGCAAATAGCCTGTGGGATCGGAGCCCTCTCTTGCTGGTGAAGGGGAGCCCATCCAGTTATGATACCTGCAAAGCGAAACCCCTTTACCTTGGAACACACGCGGATCACCCCCTTGGCTGAACTGATCCCAGTCACTTAAAAGGAACGCAGATAACCTCTCCAGAACCTCACCCACTCGAATCAACTGAGACGAGTATACATCTACCTTCTGAGAAACGGAGTCACACGCCGGCCACTCATGGCCCAACCAACGCAAAATGATGAGCACTTTAGACGACCAGCAATCCACTTTGAGATCAGACAGAAGAGCCAGACGGAGATCATCTACTAACACGTCATGATAGACCGACCCACGGG
>NW_003307565.1:213308-221859 GCF_000143455.1 Volvox carteri f. nagariensis
CACATTGCATCTGGACGCTGGCTTACCGTTCAGACGTTGCCATAGGGTCTTCGCATCCCGTTTGCATGTAGCTATGAATGACTCCAAGGCTCGCAGCCGGTGATCCCGTCGCGCGTTACGTTTAGCACGATTAAACTGACGACGTAACTCTTGAAAACTCGTATGCCCCATAGCCGGGGCAGCACACCCCCACTTCATCACATCAGACCGATACTGCAACATGGCCTGCTTAGCCGCAGCACACTCATGATTCCACCACGCCGCCTTGCCGTTAGAAACCGGCCCGGGCCTGAAGGCATCACCGAAGCAACCCAGCAAAATCCGTTCGATAGTGTCCACCGCCTGGGTGACACCAATCTGGCCAGCACGCAGGGAATCCACAACCGCCCGGACACCAACCACAGGGGGGGCCTCCGGGTTGTAGAACATGTCTGTGTACCTGTGCGCCTCAGAGACAAGAAACGTCGGCTTGGGTTTACGCGTGGGTGGCCGGTCCGGCCTCCAAACCGACGCGAGGTGAAGGGACACGGGGTTATGATCACTCATGCGGCGTTCTTCCGGTTTATGGCCATGTCGCTTCTCCAAGAATGTCGTACTAATCTTCATCGGAATCAATCGCTGCGTTTCCACTACACGAAATTGGTTGCATGGATACATGCACACGTACCGACCTACAGACAGACAGACAGACAAACCTACAGACAAACAGACAAACCTACAGACAGACAGACAGACGGACAGACAGACAGCTGTGTACATTCCAAAATCGAACTACGCTTCGCTTGAAACAGGCAGGGACGCAAGAGGACGAGCCCTGTTGCGTATGTGGGTGCATGCGTGTATTACGACATCTAAGTGTAGAGTGTGTGTGTGTGTGTGTGTGTGTGTGTGTGTGTGTGTGTGTGTGTGTGTGTGTGTGTGTGTGTGTGTGTGTGTGTGTCTGTCTCTGACAGCTATATCAAGAGCTTTAATAGTGGATGGCGCTGATAATATGCGTGCGCTTCCCGTATCGTAGAAGTCAGGGTGCCCGTATCCCCGTGGACCGTTGTGTCGGATTGTGCGCTTGCCTCCCCCACTCCCCTCTGCCTCTTCCCTGCCATCTTCTTGTGGCTCTCCGAGTCTCCTTACCCCGGGCATCCATGCGTGCATTCACGCATGCAGGAGGCGGACTTCGCGCGCATGGAGTGCCTGCTGCTGGAGACCCTAGGCTGGCGAACACTGCTGCCCACCAAGTATGGCATCATGCAGCACCTGCTGCATTGCGTTGGAAAAGACCCGTGGGTCGCCCAGCAGTGCGGCATGCCGTCCGCGCACGCCAATCCAGGAGCTATGACAGCGCTGAAAGCCATATCGGAGTTCCTTGTTGTGAGTCCTTTTGATTCGGGTCGGCCTGGCTGACTAGAGCTAGGCTGAGCTCCGACTTGTGTTCTCTCCACTTTTCAACCCATGCCATCTTTTTGCCATGCCTCCCCGCATTTTGTGGTAATATGATTAGATTAGCCAAACGGCTGGAGTATTGGGGGTTTCTCATTTCCATGTCGGCAGGCTTATCGTGTGGCCATGTCATCGAGCAACGGGCCCTCACACTTACCATTGCTCCGTCAAAACCTGCCATCTGCTTTGCCGTACCCTAGGAGCTGACGCTGCCATGCAGCGAGCTCGAGCGCTTTCAGCCGAGTACCGTTGCGGTTGCGTGCTTCGCCTTGGCAATGTGGCTTATATCTCCGAGGCAACCGAGTCGTGGTGGCGGCGCATCTGCTGCTGATACCGACGGTGCTGCAGTCGGCGCCGGTGCCGCTGCCGCCGCCGATGGCGCCACCACCCTGATGGACGTCAACGACAGTGTGGATGCTGGCGATGTAAGCCGCGCCTTCGCCGCCGTACCTGCACCAGCAGCAGCTGCCACCACTGCGGGCGGTGGTGATGGCGTGGCGGCGGCGGCAACGGCCGCCGCAGAAGCGGCAGCGGCAGCGGCAGCGGCGGCTGCTGCCGGCCCCATTGCGGCGGCCTTAGCGGCAGCGGCGGGCGTGGATGAGCAGGTATTGGCGCCGTGCCTTCGGCAGTGCTTTGAGATGTTGGAGTACTTATACGGCAGCGCCATGTGGTGGGTCGCCCGGCGCACGTCACAGCCGGAAGACGGACCGCCGCCGTCGTGGCTGTCGGAGCAGGTCATGCGCCGCCATGGGGCCGTCATTTCGGTATTGCTATGCGGGGCTCAACAAGGGGCTCCTCCCGACGAAGTTGCTTAGTAGTCATGTCGCCGAACGACAGGGCGGTAGCGGCACCAGCAAAACTGCGACGCTGGCTGACTCCCGTGTAGCCGCGAACGGCTTCCCGGCTTCTCAGCTTCCCGGCTTCCCGGCTTCCCGGCTTCCCGGCTTCCGCATAAGCCGTGGATAGTCCTGAAGCGCTGCTTGTGGACGAACTGGACTTGGTGGCTGTGGGTCCAGTTGTCAGGCAGCTGGGGGCTCCGCGCCGGAGTCGACTGGACGTGGAGCTGCGGACCTGCATGGCGGGGTGGGGGTTGCGGTCCGGAGTGCTGGGGGGGGCTGCCGGAGCATGTTTGATGTCATGCGCACTTCACCCGTGCAGATGAGGCCCTGTGCGGGTCTGGGCTCCCTGCGGCGGCGCCGCCGGGGCGGGGCACGAGTAACAGCACTACCTACCAACCCAGGGATGCCGCATCGTCTGCGACAGCGCCGGCATCGTCTGCGGCGATGGTACCCTTGATTACCGCGTACTTAATTTTAGACATACAACATAACAGGAGCAGGCGAAACATAAGCGACACTGACATAAATACGGACTTTGCATTTGCGAAATCTTCAGAGGCTCAGGTCCAAACAGACTAAGCATATGAAACACGACCCCCCCCCGCGACCACGAGAGCGAGTGAGTGAGAAGTCGTTCGCTCTCTTCTCAGCTGTGTAGCTCCCCTGCTAGCAGTAGCAGTAGCAGTAACAGTAGCAGTAGCAATAGCAGCAGCTGTAGCAAGGAAAGCAGGGACAGCGGACTGGCGGCTCGGCGGAGATTTCGCACGCCCTCTCGGCGTTCACACGCCCTCTGGTGTCGACGAAGGAAATATCGGCCCGTGCGTGTGGCCGTTTTAGGGCCTGTACGCTAAGGCCGGTCGTCACACCGGCCTGCCATACACAACAAACATATACACGGGTGCGTGTGCGTGTGGGCGGGTTTTCTCCTGCACCTCCTTGTGCGACCCCCTATCAGCTTACCCCTCATCCAAACGTTTTTTGTAGATGGTTTTGAAAAGAAGAAGACTCCTCCGCAGAAACGTTTTCGATTCGGATGGACTGGAATTCAGGAAAATAATAGGATGTCCGTTTAATTGTGTGATTCGCTGTGGGGGGATGCCGTATGTGGTGGGCTGAATGGTTGATGCGTTGCTGTGCATTGAGGTCTCACCTGGCGGTGTGATGGGGGCTGGGCTGTGCACTTTATTAAGTTAAGCAAAGCACGGCACGATGGATGGGGATGTTGTGGGATGTGGTGCTGCGAGGAGGAGGAGGAGGTGCGCCCGAGGTGTCGAAGGATGGAGGATGCTCCTCCTCGCTTTGTCGCTTGTGGATGTGGATGTGGATGTGGATGTGGATGACAGCTTCTAGGCCCTTCAGCGCAGAGGTCCTACAAGGGGTGCTGTCGGCCTTGCTTCCGGGCTGCACGTGGTTGCGTGTGTTGTGCAGTGCTTTAATGATCTAATGAATCCTCGTGAAGGACGCGCTGCCTGCTGTTCTGCGCTATCTTTCTGCGTGCTTTTGCGATCCACTTGGTCCCCAAGGGAATCGTCGTTCATGTCGCATCGCTTACAGAAGTTTATCATCTCTCAACCCCCCGGAGCGAAGTCCTGCCTGTCGTTCCGGCAGAAGAGCAAAGCGTCTCTCCCCGCGTTGCCTCAGCCAAAGTGTCACACAGCGCTCGGGGTCGAGGAGGTTGAGGGGCTATCATTTCCGTTCTGTGCGGTGCGGTGCGTGTGGAGTCGGTTGTTGCGATCGTAGATGTCCACTTCTTGTGTGCCTGATTGGATGTCCGGGACGTAGGGAGCTGTCTGTGTGTTTGTGCCGGTCAGAGTCCTAACCGTTCGCCCTTATCAACGCAAGACGCCGTCACCTGTTCGAATCCTCTAGCCAGCTACATACACACCAGCTCAGATTGCCAAGCTACCTCTGTTCCACCGAAAGCGCATCCTCTACAGCTGCGCCATCTGCAAATGCACTCACACCGGTGCCAATCGCCACCCTATCCTTACGAATCCTGCCGCCGCCGCCTGGTTTCATTTTCCAACCACCATCGGGTATACAGCCTGGTCCAGGCCCTGTGCAGGATTAATCCTCCGCCACTGCTCTGCGGCAGTGTATAGATTCGGACTCCTGATTTGCGTTGTGTGTGTGCGTGTGCGCGTGTGCGTGTGTGTGTGTGTTTGCGCGCGCGCGCGTGTGTGTGTGTGTGTGCGTGTGTGTGCATACAACTGCCTTCCGACTCGTTCTCTAGTTGGAGGCTGCCCTGGGGACCTGGCGGTCGTGAGGTACTGTACTGTACTGTACTGTACTGGTCAGGGATGGGGGCGGTTGGATTTGCAAGGAAGGGCATTGGGGTGGGCATTGGGTGGGCATGGGTACTGCTAGAAAGCCTGGAGGAGCTGTGCATCACCGAACAGCCTCAACTGCCGCCTTCTAGTCGACGGTCGTTATTATAATGCTTCCTTCCGAAGCGATGCGGGTAATCATGAGATGACGACTAACGTCCAATGAAGAAGGATGGGGGAGGAGGCGGATCGCCGGTATTTTTGGTTGTAATTTAGTTTTTTAGTTTTTATACCGCCTGGATGCGGTGGCGTGGTGCGGCGTGTGGTGGTGGTATGCGATTTTGCACCTTGGTGCACATGGCTGTGGTGTCAGTCAACGGCTCAAGCGGAAGAACAACGGACAGTTGGGCTCATTTGACCGCACTGCTCCGGGTCAGCGGGCATGTGCTCGTGTCCCCCTCGCCATGGGGTCATGGAGTCTGAACGTTGTTGGCTGGCTGGCTGGCTGTTGGTTGGATGATCCTCTGTCTGTCTGTCTGTCTGGTTGTCTAAGCCTGGCTAAGGCTGGCTGGTTAATTGCTGGTTAGCGCAGGGGCCGGAGGGGGTCGTTCTGGTTTATCTCCCCTGGTAGTTCGCTGCGGGGGAGAGGCTATGGTGGGAGGCAGCAGTGCCGCCTGGTTACGGGTATGGACTTCGTCACCTGGGTTTGGGGCGCGTGAGGATGTTGTAGGGCGTTATGGGTGTTGCGGTATGTGTGCGATGTACCCCCACCGGGGGCGTGACGTGGATTAACACATCACGTTGAGTGCTCAGCTCGGTGGGTTGGGTTGCGTCGGGGAGCTAAGGGGGGGCAGTTACCCGCATGGCCTTGTCTACTCCGAGGCCGCGTAGCTGCCCTTCGTTCAATATGACGATCGCGCGCGTGTATGTTTGTGTGTGTGTGTTTGTGTGTGTGTGTGTGTGTTTGTGTGTGTGTGTGTGTGTGTGTTTGTGTGTGTGTGTGTGTTTGTGTGTGTGTGTTTGTGTGTGTTTGTTACAGTGGGCTCCAGGCTCGTGAAGAGTAGATAGAGCCAGCGGGCCAGCTGGCCGTGTGGGCAGGTACGAGGTTTCGTACGGTGCTTTCATTAGGAACCTGTCCGTCCTCGGCCCCTTTTTGGCAGGATGTACGCATAAACGGCGCCCATGCCTTCTTTTTGTGTGTGATGCAAAAAAATGAGGTCCTGGTCCTGCAGGGGGATATTTTGATGCCGGGGACTTTGGGCAACAGTTTTGGTGTCCAGTAAAGGATGCTGTACGCATGCGTATGTGTGCGATTGCTGCTGTAACTGCTGCCTGCTGCTGCTGTTGCTAATGCTGTTGCTAATGCTGTTGCTGATGCTAATGGCGGTGAGCAAAGGCTGCTGATGCTATTGTTGCCTCTGCTCTGCTGCAGATCGATTCCTGGAAGGAATGTTTTCGTTGTCTGCTGCAGTAAAAAAGCGCCAGCGGCACGCCTTGAGGATTCCCTTGATGTCTTTTCATCTAAATCTGTTGACGAAGTCGGGAGTTATTAGGTGCGTAAGAAGATCCCAGATAAAGGTTTATGGCGCGAGATTTGGAGATTTAGCAGGAGGTCGTTATTAAGCAGGAGACGTTTGTCTCAAGCACAGAGTAGTTGTGAGAGAGAGCTCGTGAGGGGTTCTAGCTCAACGCAGTTTGTTAGGTTTAGTTACAGTTATTCTGGCTGTGCAGTTGATGAATGGCGAGGTAGGCATAGGCTGGTGGACAAAAGCCCAGATACAGATGTTGTACCTTGGTTTACTATGCGCGTGCCGCTACGTGGCGATGGGGGATTTGCTGGTGTGGGGGCCCCGCGGGGGGGCGTGCACGCATACACACAAGCCCAGAAATTTCTTCCCGCGGCGCAGTTCCAAAGGATTCACAGTAGTACAGGAGGAAACGGATGCCAATCGCGTATGCACATACGCGCGATCATCTGAGTCGTGCTGATGGCTGGTACCCGCCAAATATATATAATCGCTGTAACCGCCGTTTACAGCACTTTCGTACAGCAGGCGGTTGTACACGGTCGGGTGCTCCGTACAGTGCCATGCAGCACTTCCTTAGCTAACAGGATGCGCTTGTGCGTTTGCTGCATGTTATTGCCAGTAATGTCGTTCGTTGGTTCGGTAAATTCGGTTAGTCGGTTAGTCGATTAGCATAGCATTCCAGAGATGGGAAGCGAGTCGCCCAAAAAATTGAAATCTTTGTGTGAGTGTTCGTTGCGCGTGCTGGTGAACGTTTTGGGGGCAGAGTTAGGGCTTTGTTTTGGCGTTAGGGAACTGCTGGGATTGATGATTGCAACGTCGACTTGTGCGCATCTGCAGCTAGGGGCAAAAGAGAGAAATCGTCGCTCTAGACGCATCAACCAATGCTGCGCTGGTCAAGCTTCGGTTTGGGTGCTGCACACCTGCAACCCATATTTCATTTAATTATCACTAATCACCTTTCAATGATGCCCATCAAGCTAATTCCATTATATTGTGATTGATCTTTGGCGATGGCTGATCTCTATGGCTTCGCGCTGCCGTCCTTCTAAGGCCAGCTTGGCGATGAGGCCCGGTTTTGGTTTCGGTTTTGGTTTTGGTAGGCTTAGACCATAGACAGACAGACAGACAGACACGTGCGCGCGCGCGAGTGCACACGCGTCGGAAGCGTCCGGAGGCTAAGGCTATAAGGTGCTTATCAGGTAGTTGTGTCCGTCTGTCCGTGTGTCCGTCTCTCTCTCTCTCTCCGTCTACATGTTTATTTTTGTTTGTCTATCTGTCAGTGAGTGCATTATATATGTGTGTGTGTATTACATGGTCGCGGGGAAGCGTAACCCCGTACCTGAAAACCGCCCAATACGAGCCCAATAGGGCTCAAGGGCTCTAGCGCATTATGCGAGGAGCCAAGGCCTCGATAGTGGCATGCAAGGCGCGGGTTTTCATTCCGTCGGGCACTCCGTCAGAGGCACCCTCTTTTAGAGTTGTTGTTGTGCCCCGTTAGCCGGTGGACACCCTTTGCGACGCGCTGGGGCGAAGAGCTGGGGAAGAGCATCGTCCACCTTGTCAGTCAGTGTGTTTCGTGCGGTACTTGTACTTGTCATATTTTCTTTTTAGCTACTACTGGCTGCAAAGTAGTCAAGGACCTGACATCTCGACGCACCTAATCGATATGGATCGAAGGAGAGCTGGAAAAGGACTCCGTCTCTCGTCGGAGTGCTGGACGGTTAGAGCTGCGGTACGAGGGCGCTGTACGGAGGGCTAATGGTACGACAAGGAGTTGGCGGTCTTAATGCACGTTCCTTACCACTTTCCTTACCGCATTGCGCTTGCTCTAAGGTCTTTGCATTTATTATTAGGAAATCTTTTAAAAACCAGCGCCCCCGATCGCTGAGGGTAGCGGCAAGCATGTGTTGGATACGTTATTGTTGGGGACAAGGTTTGTCATTCCTTTATCATCGTTGTTGCTCGTTTACGGTAACGTGCACAACGGTATTCCGTACACTTACAGTTGCTTGCCACGTGTCTTGTGGCGGCGCTGCGACCAATTTATAAGGGCTCTCACCCTCAATTGGAAAACTGCGTGGACTTCGGCGGCTGATTGATATCACTTAGAGGGTTACGGCTCGGATCTGGCAGCAGTTTCCCCCTTTTCCCCAACCCCCAAGGCCACGCCCTCTTCTCCAAATCCTCCTCCTCCTGCCCGCTTTCTGGTGTTGGCCGGCCGGGGTGGCGGAAGTGGTTGCTGCGGCGGCTGGGGCTCGTCACTCGCAATCCGTGTCGTATGGCAAATACCCCTCCAAAGCCAGAAGCTGAAGGCATGCTGGCGGTTTGACTTTGGTTGGAGGCTGTGTGTGCCTTAATTTGAGCTTATGTACGTGAGCTGGTAGGGGGTTCCCGTGGTCCCGTCTGGGGAGGTGGTTGGAAGTAACAGTTAGCGGGGTGGTGGAAGTAACAGTTAGCGGGGTGGTGGAAGAACAGTAGCGGA
>NW_003307565.1:222745-227089 GCF_000143455.1 Volvox carteri f. nagariensis
GNGGGAGGGAAGGGGGCGGGAGGGAAGGGGGCGGGAGGGAAGGGGGAGAGAAGGGAGGGAGGGAGGGTGGGTGGGAGAGAAGGAGGGAGGGAGGGGGGGAGAGAGGGAGGGAGAGAGGGTAGGGGGAGAGAGGGAGGGGAGGGGAGAGGTGGCGTGGCGGGGATGCAGACCGGGGCCAGTGGACCGTCTGGCTCCATCCGAGCCGAAGCCTGGGGGGATCCCCATCACTACGGCGCAGGTCGAGGCATTCTTCTGCAGCTGCGCGGAGGCTACCACACAAGCGGCCCTCAGGATAACGTTGTCCCAGATGTGAAAAGGAAAAGGACATTGCACAGATAGAGAGCTTGCAGAAAGGCCGAAACAATATAAATTGTGGGTATGAATGTATGCCCTTGTAAGGTTATGTTCGGTCGTGTGTGCACGCCCCATCATGATGCAGTTTTTTAACCATCGATGTACTCGTGTGCAAGTACTGCATGGCTACCAAGGGCGCCGGCTGCGGAGTGCGGCATCGTCGGGAGTGAGACACGCATACACCGGTTTGGGCGCACAGCATGCGCCCAGCAGATTGTATATTTTTTCTTGGTGCTTCCGAAATTGCGGTTCTTCTTGTCGTGTGTTGGGTATTACCTGTGTGTATGTGTGTTTGTGACTCTGCTTGCGTGTCTGTTTGTGTGATGTGTGGGACAGGGGGGTCAAATCTTCACGCTGTGGCCGCTATCCGGCCGACCCTGCCTTCCCCGCGGGTATTTCGGGGCACCATTATCCAGTCACCCTAACCAACTTCTCAGTGGATCGCGCAAGTTCAACATTCACCACCGGCATCCAACTGAATCTGTCGGATCAACAACGGCTCAACTCCGTTCCCGGTCAGCTCATTGGTCAACTTTATTCCAGGTCACCACCGTCCATCGACTAGGGGCACTTCACCTTCCACCATCGGAAGGATTTTCGACCCTGTCAAGTCTCGATCCCGGAACATCAGTGTATGCTTTGTCAGTAGTGCCTCTATATGTATGTATGTCAGCTTACGTGTGTGCTCGTTTGTCTGCCCGTTTGGGACATGAAAGCTTGATCATTGGAGGTGACGGATGCGGCCCCGGGGCTTAGATGTGTTCGTGTGTTCATGTGCATGCGCATACATATGCATCTACGCATATATGCATGCAGGTATAGATGCATTCATGCATTCGATATGTATGTATGTATGTATGTATGTATGTATGTATGGGTTCTCTGGAGGATGTTTACAACATTTTTTCGGTGTTTGATAACTGCAGAGGAGTGGTACGCAAAACCTCCGTGGATGTGCATGTGTATGTTTGTCTGTATGTATGTATGTATGTGCTGGTGTGCTGGTATGCGTGTGTGCCCTGCATTGTTGTCCGACCGGGCCTGGCGCGCACGGGCCGTGGGTGAATGCCTCCGGTACTGATAATGGAAAGCCCGCCTAAGGGCATTTAGGTGCGTTTAAAAGTACTGAGCCAAGGGGGACAAGTTGAGGTCCTGGCCCTGGACCTGGCCCTGGAGAGCAGCTTCATTGAAGGAGTTGTGACCTCCTGCGTTCGTCTGTGTGCGTGTGTTCGTGTGTGCGTGTGCGCGTGTGTTCGTGTGTGTGCGTGCGTGTGTGTGTCTGTCTGTGTCTGTCTGTGTGTGTGTGTGTCTGTCTGTGTGTGTAATTGCATGCGTTTAGAGGCGCACATCCTTAGGGTATCCGGCCCGGTTGTAGGGACATAGATAGCACGTCTCCGTGTGTGAGAGAGAAAGAAGTGGATATTATCTAAATATATTTACGTGTGTGCAGGTGGGGCCGTCTCGAGCCTGGTCCGCGTCCTCGTCCTATCGAGCGTGCACCCCGAGTAAAAACACCCGAGTAAAAAACATGCTGTCCTTGCTAGCCGCTTCGCGTTGCCACTTTTTCGGACGTCACACCCCAGATGTCTGGTCGATTTGCGTCATGTGAACTTTTGTAACCGTCTTATGCTCGGCCACTACTTCACACTATTGCACATTTTCCCGGTTTCTGCGCTTTGCATTTTACCTCTCATGCTTCCTCTCTTATTATTGAATTTGAACACCGCGCTTCGGCCCCGGCCGCAGCGCCTCTTGTTACGACATTCTTGCCGAAGGTGGCGCGAAGAGTATTTGTCTCGTCCAATTTTTCCTCAAAAATCTAAATTCTTGCCCACCTTTCGGGTGGCTCTTCATGTAATGCCGCTGCTTACTGACACACTTGCACATCGTGCCACCGTGTTCCCTTCAGTTCGCCTACACAGTCGTGCACTGATCATACTCTCCCCGTATATCGCACACTCCACTCCACTCCATTAAATTGCACATCACAATTACCACATCACAATTACCACATCACAATTACCACTCTACACGCCACCTTGAGAATCAAAACCATATAAAAGAACCCGAACCCCCGGATGATCACCTTGCGCGGAGGTCGAGGAGGCGTCGAGACACTTGCAGTTCTGCAGACCCCTCCTCTTCGTACTCTGGCTGCTTACGAGTTACGAGTGTTTTTCAGACTCCTCTGTTTTTCAAGGTACACACGGCCGCCCCCGTGGCCGTCCGTGAACAGGCCGCGAAAGCTGCCCTCTTATCCGCCACTGACAACATAAGCGCTCACAGAAAACCTCTCCAAGGCGGCAAAAGAGAAAAGTTCACACAGAGTTTTCGACGCAATTGAGTAGGGAACCAACGACCTACGTTTTTTTCCAGACTGCAGGGATTATCAACTTCAAAAATCCTTGGGACCCCCTTTTTTAGTTTAGTAAGTAAACCCACATGGCGAGGCGCAGCAGGGGGCCACCGCGGCGAAACCTCCCCCGCCCGCAATTTCCCCCAAATAATAAAAAAGGAAGCCAAAGAAAGCGGAGAGCAAAACTTGGACATCGCAAAAAAACACCAAAACTTGGACATCGCCGCAACGGCTCGCAGTGCGAAGACACTTGTGCTCGTGTGCGTGTGAAAGAGCGCCTTTGTTCGGCTTCCCAAAAACTAATTCCCAAACAGGTACAAGGTTCCCGAATGCCGCACACAGACGTTGACGGGGCGCAATTTGCATTTTCTTTGTGCATGTGTGAAGAACCCCGACCTGACCGCTTCGGTGTAGATGTTTCCGATCTTCGACCAGAAGTCAAAAGTCCAGATTCACCACCCAGATCGCTCCAGGAGGAAAAGAAGAAGATTGGCTCAACGGTCATTGATCAGCGTCTGTCGATGCAACCGACTTGCACCGACAAACGGCAAGAGTGCTCTCGGTGCATATCCCACTGAACGTGGAGCGCATCCCAACGCTTCACATACACACATACACACATACATACTCAGCACACAAGGCTAACCGACTTGTGCTGTGTGCTCCCGACCCTTGCGCTGTGTTTCGGCTTCGGCCCCCGGCTCTCGCGGCCCACAGTGTAATCTAAGTCGTACTCACATGCATATCCACATACACATACCCACATACATACATATACACACGTACTACACATACACACATACATACATACATGCAGCGGCGCATGTCGCCACACGCCAGGTCAAGGGCACAGCAGGCCCTCTTTCACACCCCCTCCCCTCTCTCTCACGGCCGCGTCGCGAACAGTTCAAGCCACAGCGCAACATAGCAGACATAAACACATGTACATACATACGTAAATACATACATACGTAAATACGAACATACACACAGACAAATGCATATCCCCACGCGTCGGTCGAAACCGACAGCGGCACGAGACGCCCTCCTCTTCCTCCCCCCCTTCTACCCCCTCCTCTTCCCACAGCTTCCTCGCGGCCCCCAAGCCGCCCTTCCGTCCCGCTCACCCCCCAAAGTATTCCCCAAGTGACCAAAACCAGCTCAACCCAATACCACCACACCCCGCGCAATCGCAGACCGCATCAGAGCTCACCACACGACTTTTCAAACGGCCGGCTTTTCAAAGCCGAAAAGGGGCTCGGCCCCGGTGCAGCCACTTGACCCCCGTTTCATTCGCAGGGCAGTCCGTACGGCATAGGGCCCGAAGTTAATCTAAATCTTTATTATCACTACCACCACCATTACCACCATAATTATCATTACCTCTGCTACACCGCAGAAAGCCGCACGGCACGTCTGCTGCCCCACCACCTGCCTGTCGCAGCTGCAACTCCGCGTCCCTTTCCCTACCCACCGTCCTTCAACCACCCCCTCACCACCCCCACCCCCACCCCCACCCCCTCACCATCACCATCCCCACCCCCTCACCATCACAATCCCCACCCCCTCACCATCACCACCCCCAACCCCTCCACCCCCACCACCTCCACCCCCACCCCCACCACCTCCACCTC
>NW_003307565.1:228843-231755 GCF_000143455.1 Volvox carteri f. nagariensis
GCGGTCATAGTGCTCGTTTCGCGCAGGCCGCTGGGCGCATGTACATACGTACATACATGCATATAAGCAATAAAACATAAAGCCGTGGACAGGGACGGATGGTGGGCGCAGGCTGTGTGTGTGTGGAAGGGGGGGGAGACCGTATCCCCCCATTCCCCGGGACCTGAGATTTCCGCTGTACTCATAGGGCCCCCCCCCCTGGACATCATTTTCAACCCATGTGCGACACTGACCCGTACATTGACACACAACACAGACATACACACATACGCATCCAACCCGATTTCCGCACCCTATCCACCGCGCCGTCGCCACCGCTCCCTGCGACTAAAAGTGTTTATCCGGATGACCATCGCCCTCACCATGCGCCCGCTCCGCCCTCCCTCCCCCCTATTCTTCTCCTTCCTGCTACTGCCGCTCTCCTCCTACGGCTGTTGCCCTTCTCTCCTCACAGGATGGCTTGACGTACGCCGTACGTACTGCCGCCACGTCACATTCAATGGCCGCCACCAACGAGGCCACGCTCCACGCTCCACTCCCACTCGCCCCTTCAGATCCCATTCCAATCCCGTTTCTCCCGCCGTCAGCCCCTCATCGGAAATGTCAGAGAATTGTTGCCCATCCTCCCCCCCCAGAAGAGACGGCCCCGCTCATCATCGTCATCAACCTCTGGCTCCCTCCCCATCCTCCTCCCCTCCGGCTCCTCCCTCTTCCTTGACATCCTGCTCCCAAAAAAGACATTAATAATAATAATAATATTATTATTACTATCTTCGCAACCCTCAGAAACGCGGTGGGGTGGTGACGTCAGCGATGCCGCCGGTGGTGGCGGCGGCGGTGCCGCCGCCGCCGCCGGTGCTGGCGGCACCTGCGAAGCTGCGTGAGGGCTGCGGCGTGTGCCGCGCGCTGGCGGAGCGAGCTGTGACGGGGCCGACGGGGCCGTCGCCGCCGTGGGGCAGGCTGTCCGACGCTAAGGAGGTAGCGGGCTGTGGAGGCCAACAAACCGGGAAGCGAAAAATGAAGTTGGTGTTTGTTGTTGTGAGTCAATGTGTGTCGATATGTGTGTACGCTTTTGGGGTAGGGAGGGTTTATAACCTCGTGGTGGAGGGGGAAGGGGAGGGGGAGGGTTTTAAAACCTCGCACTTCGCCCAGCAAACCCCCCTCTGACCCGGTTCATCACATCGGCACTCCGGCAACAACATATAACAACACAACACCCAACCCACCGTGCTTTCAGCTGTGGGGAGGACATTGCCGGATCGGCCCTTCGAACCGCCGCTACCGCCGATGCTAACGCTGCCGCCGATGCCTGAAAGCTTCCCAGTGAAACTTGACTGCCGCGGCCCCGTAGTCGTACCCGTAGCGATGTCAGCACCGCCGTTGGCACTCGTCCTCGATATCGACATCGACACGGAGGACGTCGGAGACGCACGACGAGGGGCACTGGGGCTGCACGGGCCGGCGGTGACGGCCGCGGTGGCGGCGGAAGCAACAGCAGCAGCGCCGTCGCCGCCGCCGCCAATGCTGGAAGAGGAGGGTACGGAGGTTGTGTACGGGTGGCCCCGCAGCGGCGGCGGCGGCGCCATGTTGGGGGGCCGCAGAGGAATTTCCTGCCGTACATCAATCAGCTTGGCGGTACGGATATCTAGATTGTACAGCCGAAGGGTGCCCAGCAGCGCCTCCGGGAGCTCCCAAGGGGTAGTACCTGTGTGTGTGGAAGTACGTACGTACGTACGTACGTACGTACGTACGTACGTACGTACGTACGTAAGTAAGTAAGTAAGTAAGTAAGTAAGTAAGTAAGTAAGTAAGTAAGTAAGTAAGTAAGTAAGTAAGTAAGTAAGTAAGTATGTATGTATGTATGTACGCATAAGCATATGCATTAAAATAATCTGCATCACCGCTGTGCAGTACGCTCTGACTGTACCTTGCATCGACTCAAAATTGTCAGCCGGACACCAGCCGAGGTGTGCGTGTGTGTAATGTAATGTGTATATATGTCTGTCTGTGTGTGAGAGACCCAAACCCAGACCCAAACCCAGACCCAGACCCAGAGAGACAGAGAGAGAGAGTTGTGTGTGAAAAAAATCTGGGCGGCCCCCGGTATTTCAATACTATGATAAACACGCTCCGAAACCCACAAAAAACTCACCCTCCAGCACGAAGCCCATATCAATCACCAGCGATCGCGTGGCGCCGCGAACCAGGCCCGTAACGTACGATGCCACATTGTTAGCTGAGATGTCGATGTCAATCTCAATGTACTGCAGTAGGGACAAATCACATGATAATGCAAGAAGCGAAGAGCTAATTACTGCCAACGTCCACAGGGGTGAGAAATGGGGTTACCATGCCCCCACGTATACACATGCATATGTATACATAACCACGCCATCACCCCTAACAAACAAAAAAATGAGATACTGAAAATCGCTAAAAAAAGGCTAAAAATTAAAAATAAAAACAATATAATCACAACAATTATAATATAATACATATAATTACAACAATAATGCTAATAATAATACACCTCACAGACCTGCGGCGTCTCGTAGTAGGTCGTCTTGAGCTGTTTCCCCAATATGACCGGGGTGGTGCCCACCGACTGTTTGATCATCCAGGAGCCGTCGGCGATGTGCGGGATGAGTTTGAGCATGTGATTGCGTACGGCGTTGGAGCTGGTCATGTACCTGAACGGGAAAAAGTATAGGGGGTGCGAGGAAGGGAGCAGAAAGCGAGAGGGAGGAAAGGGGTAAAGAACAATAAACTTACGACGATGCCGACAAATGGTTTAACAGTTGTTGTTGAAGTCAACAGCATAATTGGAGTACGGCTGGGGAACAACACAATGTCACCAGATCAGCAGGGGTCGGTCCTTCCCCCTTTCCCACGACAACCCCTTATCTTAAGCC
>NW_003307565.1:231933-238248 GCF_000143455.1 Volvox carteri f. nagariensis
TGCAGTACGAAGTCGAATGGCTCCCAGTCATGGTCATCCTCCATGGGCTGTGCGGGGGGAGTTCCCAGCGTGTTCGGGTGGCGGTCCGTCACGAACGTGGCCACAATACCCAGCAGGGGAGTACCCGGGATCACCAGGTGCACCACCACAGAGAAGGGGGCACCCGACTGCCTGCCGGAGGGGGTTGGGGGGGTGGGGGAAGAGGGGGATGAGGTGAGGGGGAGGGGACACGTCACCGGGGGGTAGTAGGTGGGTGGGTGGATGGACAGTGGTAGTGGGTGGGTGCTTTGTAAACCGACGCAACGGCCCGGTGAAGTACCCTAGCCTAGCCCAAGTGCCGTGTGGGCAAGACTCCTCCTCGCCTTACGTACCCACCCGCCCCCTCTGCGATCCTAACAGCCTCTGCAACCTAACCAGCATGTGAAGACCCGCCAAACCCAGCACCGCACCGCCATCTCCTCATCCCGATAACCCCCGTCCCGACACATAGCGCCCGGCAAAACACACACGGCAGGGAGTTCTAGCATCGCCGATTTTTGCTGCTCTGACAGCTATGACGACAACAGTCTCACCCCCACCAAACCCTCCCCCCTTATCCCCTCTCTTTCCCCCCTTCCTCCCCCCCCCACCTCACCTGATGGCAGGTATGAACCTGGCTACGTGCTCATGCAGCACACCGGGGGGCTGCTGAATGACGTCCATGGACCCCAACACGAATTTGCTGTTGCCCGCGGGAATCTTCTTACGGTCCTTCAAGTAGGTGGGGCCACGGATCTGGCAGGAGGGGGAGCCGGAAGGCAGGTGGCAGGAGGGGGAGCCGGAAGGCAGGTGGCAGGAGGGGGAGCCGGAAGGCAGGTGGCAAGAGGGGGAGCCGGAAGGCAGGTGGCAGGAGGGGGAGCCGGAAGGCAGGTGGCAGGAGGGGGAGCCGGAGGAAGAGACACGGGAGGGTCGTGAGGTCGTGGGATGGAGGGGAGCAGGAGGATGCGCAACTCTTATGCAAAAAGCAGGAAATCCAAGGGGTAATAATGACGTTCACGGCCTTTACGGTCATTTTTAGGAGGGGGGAGGGGACATGTGTGGACAGTGGGTTGAGACGGAAAACCGCAAAGCCCCACATCCCCCCACCTCCACCCCCATCCACATCCACATCCAACCATGGAAAGAAGAACGTTCGATGTGAAACAGTCTTCACATACACACACTTACACACACATACACATACACACACATACACACACGTACACGTTTACACGCGCACAGACCCGTCCTCGACTCCCTCCCGGGTACCTTGAACGGCGCGTCCTTCTCCGGCTGATGCAGGTTATCCCACACCGACACATCCAGAAGCGACAGACCGCGCATGCGGGACAGAACCTGAGAGGTCCAGGGGGGGAAAGACGAACCAGGTCCAGGGGGGGTTTAGGGTTAAGCAAACTCAAACTTCGTTTTGCGGTTTATACTACAACACCCATTAGGATTTGGGTGACCCGGGGAAACAGTGGGGGCAAAAGGAAGACGAACCACGAAACGAGTGACAGTGGGGATTGGGGGGAAAGATACGAACCACGAACGAGCGAAGCTGATGCCACGGAAAGACTGATGCGCCAGAAGTAAAGAATTGGGGGAAAGGACACAAACCACGGACTAGTGAAGCTGATAGCAGAGGGATAGGGAGGAGGTGGGGGGTTCATCATATGGCAGGGATACGGGAGGTCAAGTAAGTTAAAGAGTTTGGTGGGGTTGGGTGGGGTGAGAAAAGATTGAAAAATAACCCAGCTGCAGCCTCCGAATCCGCAAAGAGCTGCTAGCGGGAGGTCATGTAGGCGGTTACCAGGCGACGCCGTGAAGCCATTTTGCAAACTCACTGTAAACACGTGAGGGGGGGATAGCGGGGTTGGTTGGGACTCATCAAACGTGTACCACCCCACCCCCTCTTTCCTCTTCCTTTCAATTCCGCGCACATACACATCACCCCTAGCTGGGCGGGGGGTTGCCATACACACACACACATGCAGGCGCGCGCGCGCGGGCACTCTTGTTGCTCCATAACCATACACCACCACCCCAAGGCCCCAAAACACACTGCAAGCAACTTTCCCGGCCCCACCCCGGGCGAACCTCTTCCATAGTCTCGTAAGCGGGTGCCGTGGTACGGTCGGGACCATCCGTCAACACCGCTGCTGCCGCCGCCACCGCAGCGCAGCAGCCGCTGCCGCTACCGGCCACAGCCGCGCCGCCGTCAGACCCATGCACCCCGACTGCCGCCGCCGCTGCCGCCACCGCCGCCTCTCCCTCCTCCCCTTCCTCGCCATCCACAAGCTTTCCCGTCATCTCCACTACGCTGCTAATGCGAGTACGAGAGCTGACGTTGGTCGTCTCGGTGGCGATGGCGGCGGCGGCGGCGGCAGCCGTCGTAGCGTCGACCAAGCTGGGGCGATCACCCTGTGCGCGTAGGTAAACAGGCAGGTAGGCAGGTAGGCAGGCGAGGTAGGTAGGTGGGTAGGTAGGGGTAGGTAGGTAGGTAGGTAGGTAGGCAGGTAGGTAGGTAGGTAGGGGTAGGTAAATTCCTTCGGATCGGGCGCTGAAAAAGGGTTTGAGCTTCTAATAGATCGTGGAAGGTCTCAACCAGCCCACGTCCTCCCTTTTAATCAACAACACCAACTAGCATCTCCACTACTACTTCACACAGCCCCTCCACCAACATGGCCATCCCCCTAGCCATCACCGTCGCCACCCACACCGCCCTTGCCACCACCTCACCTCTTTGAGGCTGAACCTCCTAGACGCCGCCGCTGCCGCTGCCGCCGTCGTGGTGGCCGTCGCTGCGGAGCTGCGGCGCATCGCCCGGCTGGCCCCACAGGCCGCCACCAGCACATTACATGCTGTCATGCTGGCGGTGGCGCTGCTGTTGTTGTTGTTGAGGTTGTTAATGTTCGTCTCGGCACTCCGACCCCCGCCAGCCCCCAGCCCTGGAAGATCCGCGGCGGAGGAAAATCCGGCACCATCGCGATCGGTACGATCCTGTAGCAGGAGGAGGAATATTTCCGTATGCCGGGGCGGGGCGAGATGTAATGGCGAACATTTTGGCTAGAAGTGATGTAGAGTTTTTTTCCTTTTGTTGACACATCATGAAACTTAGTCATGACCTTCATGCAAGAAACATGGTTATTGTAAGGAAACGGAAAACATCGTTGCACCAAAAGTTCGCATCCGCATCTGCATCCGCATCCGCATCGCATATCAAACATCTCTTCCACAACAGGAATCCTGAAAGCAAATAAAAGAAAAATACAAATATCCATGAAAGCAAACAATTTAGGCAGAAATTGGAAGAAGACAGACTGTCAGATACGTGAACTGCAATTGGAGGCGGTTGCTTTTTGAATTTGAATCAAATCCGTTAATGGACATTTGTTCAGGCCACACTCTTAAGACTATACTGCGACACCAAACCCAACGGCCCACGAAGGACCTCCCGTGAAATCCCACTCATCAAGCCCCTCGAAGCGACTCCAAGCCACACCAAATGCCACACTAACGGCACCCGAGCACCCCACCTTCAACCGGGAGGACGAAGCCAGCATGTTCAGAGGCTGAACCACGAAGCGCCCCTGTTCCACCTGCGCACGACGGGGGTTGAGGGTTGGGGGATAAGTCGAACCACTGACGTTTGAAGCAGATACTTCGAGATTGGGTTTGGGGGAAATCATATGCAAGGAAACAAGGAATGAGCTGCCGCCGCCGCCGGCAGCGGCGGCGGCGGCGGCGGCGGGGTCCAGGCGGGGGTTCCGGGCTCCGCGGGGGTTGGGGGGTCGGGGAAAGCAGGTATCATGGCGATGCTAGTGCGGGGGAGCGGCGCCACGGAACAAGCGAGGATCGCTGGAACTGCTCCCAAGAGCTCTCAGGTTCGAGTCCAAGGTTCTGTAATTGAACTGCGGAGTGCGAGATGTGGCATGCCTATGTTTCTGAACCCCATACATACACATACACGAACACGTACACAGGAACACCCGCGGGTCAGCTTTTCGTACCCATGTACCCCCCAAGCCACATCTCACTATCGTCATCCTCTCCCCACACCAAAGGGCCCCGCCCCACCCCACCCCAAACCCCGCCCCACCCCACCCCAAACCCCACCCCCCCACCACCCCACCAGCCGCCAATCCCACCTCGTCTCTCAGAAGCGTCACCGCCATGAGCATTCGGTCCAGGAAGGCATCCGTCCAGCCTAACAGGTCGGAGGCAAGCCGTACCCAGCTGCGCTCCCCGCACACACCGCCCAGGTCGACCTGGGGCTCGAGGGAAGGGGGGGGGAACCATATGCAAGGAAACCAGAAACGAATTAACGAATTTCCGGCGTAGGGGGAAGGGGGGAGAAAGACGAACCACGAACGAGTGAAGCTGCTGCCAGGGAAGGGGGGGGGAAGGCAGGAAAACACAAGCAAAAAGCAAAAGACCAGCTGCAGACGAAGGGAAAAAGGGAGAAGAACACACAGACCAGTGGAAACGCGCGCAAGACGACGCAAAGCCCAAGACTCAGCAAACAAAGTTAAGATGCAAGTCCATGTCGTACATACATATCCATCTCGTCAAAACAGAAACTCCGAAACGGTCGAACAGAAGCGATTCCCGCGTCCCCCCGCCTCCCCAGTCCCTGCAGGCGAGTACGGCATTTCTTGAAAGTACGACCATCGTACCTTCATGATGCAGGTGACCAGCGCCTCCGGGGAGTTATCCAGCGAATACTCCTCCAGGGGAGCCATCGTGTAACCCCCACGAACACGTGCCAGCACGGGCCGGCGCCACCAGCTGCGGCGACCGCCCTCCGAGGCGGCCTACAAGGCAACATGCGACAATAGCGTGACAAGGGATGACGTGGGGTTTGACAAATCACAGAAGAGAATTCTTTTTTTTATGAAAATCCAGATACCAGGGAATGGGTAATGGGGGGAGACTGTAGGAGGACGCTAGCAGGAAGACGGGCGAGGGCGGAACCAAGGAGTGTAAAAATGCGGCGTGGCTGCTTCTGCGCGACGCGGGTGTTCGGTGAGGCGGGGGAAGAGGGCTGAAGCCGGGGGAAAAGACGCGGGAGGAGGGGGGAGAGTCAGAGATGTTGTGTTTAGCTGCACACCCGCGTCATGCCGTGCGATTGCACTAGTGCACGAGCACCACCGCCGCTCGTACCTGGCACGACTCGGGCTCTTCGGCTGCTTGCTGTTGCTGCTGCTGCTGCTGCTGTCCTTGTTGTTGGCCTAGTTGTTGGCCTGGTTGTTGTTGTTGTCCCCCTGCCTTCCGCTCCACAAACCTGGCAGGCACCTCGCAGCTGTTGAACATGAGCACCAATGTCGGACCTGTGGGGGAGTGGGAGAGAATCACATCGTCATGGCGGTGAGGTGAGGACGTGTGTGATAACGGTAATGATCATGGTGATGATCAACACCATGATCATGATAATGACGATGTTGAGCAGCAATAATAATAATAATAATAATAATAATGCAAAATGGAGATGTTGGGTAAGAGCCTTAAAAGCAACGACGCAACTGGCTCTAGGCGGGCGTGTTTGGGTGATTTGGCGGCTAGGCAGGCTAGGCAGGCTAGGAAAGACCAAGCAAGCAAGCACACCACGGCAGGTAGTGCGCATCAGCAACCGCGGGTACACACCCAATGAGGAGAGCAGACATGCAGGGCAGGTGACGGTGACGGTGCCAACAAGTGCCAACGACAGTGCGCTACAGAGAAAACGGCTAATACCTTTCCAAAATATAGATTTGGTTTAGCAGCGGAAGAAGAACAAGTAGGGAGCTAATATTTCCTCCCGCCCCCAAAAACAAAAACCTTCCACGCTGTGCAGCCCTTCCTTTTACCCCCTTACACTTCCACCCATCGCATACAACCAAGTACCCTCCGACCCGAATCCCGGATCCACTACTCCACAGGCGCCTCCCCTCCCCTACCCACATCTCTTTCCCCCCTTCCCCCCCCCGGGGGCGCCAAACCCCCAACCCCCGTCCCCGCTCCCTTGCCCGACCTCCATTACGCTTGCCCCACCCAATCCCGCGGCGCGAGTTCTCCCTTCTCCCCACCCTCACCCGTTTCGTCCGTCTTAAACACCGTCTCCACCACCAGCTCCCGGGGTGCGCAGATGGCCCCGGTGAGACCGGGAGCCTGAAGCACGATACGGAGGACCTAGGGAGAGGGGGGGGGAGAGGCCGGAGTGAGGGGGAGGAGGGCGGCAGCCACGTTCAAGGAGCATAAAAGGGTGGGTCGACTGTCGACGTTGAGATATACGATACACGATACATGACAGAAATA
>NW_003307565.1:238613-256006 GCF_000143455.1 Volvox carteri f. nagariensis
GGNGGGGGGTGGGAGGGGAATGTAAGGAGAGCATAGGAAGAGAGAGACGTGGTGAGGGGGGGAGAGAGAGAGGCAGATGCGGACCGATATCAAGCCGGACCTACCTAGGGCTGAAATATGGGGGATGTGGGGGGGAAAGATACGAACCACGTGAACGAGTGAAGGTGCTGCCAGGGCAAGAGTGTACCAGACGTATAGAACTGACCGAAAGGCGTCCGTGAAGACGGCGACCTCGGGGAGGGGGGTGGTGACGTGCTTGTTGCTGATGTGTGTTATCTGTGTGGCCCACTACACACACAATCACACACCCTCACCACTTGCCTCCCCTTCCCCCACTATACACACAGACGCACAGACACACAGACACACACATAGGCGCGCGCGCGCGCGCACACACCCTCACCTCCTTTTCGTCCACCGCCTGCCTCCTCTGCAGCACCTCCTGCATGATGGCAGGCCCCAGGATGGTGGTGTTGCCGCAGTTGGAGGTGAGGGCGGTGAGGCACCTACGGGGGCTGCCGCGAACCACAGTGCTCACCTGCGAAAGGGGGAAGGGGGCACAAGGCCGGGGGAGCAGCATTACGTAATGCAATATGAAGAAAAACAAGGGCCCCAAGGGGCATTAAAAGGCACTATGGGGCAGAGGCAGGGCCAGAGGGGTGGGGGCGGCAAAGTGGGGTTGTCGTTCGGGGGGGCGTGGAAAGCCGTGGAATGGATTGGCACGGTGGTGACGCGTGGGGATCTTAAAACCCAGGAGTGGGGAATGAAGCGATTGTGCTGGTGTATTGCATGGCAAAAAATCAAAACCCTAAGGCAAAGCACCTGGCAACGCAACGCCCAATGCAACTACACAACCATGCAAGAGCGGTTGGACTAGAATGAAGCGCGTGCGGAGGGGGTGGGTGGGGGAGAGAGAGCACAGGGCGTAGGAGCTAGGAACTAGAAAGGGAAGCAGCTTAGGAGGGCGGTGGGAGGAGGAGAATAATCAGTCAACGAGGACCGAATCGGAGCTTCTATTAAGCTATCAGGAACAGCAGGGGCGCATGTGGCTCATGTACCCTTTCCTCGGTAGGTTCGCACGCACGGCACAAAATCCAGGCAAAAATAGGCAGGCGGGGGGCCCTTCCCCGCCCCCCCCCCAAACTCACATCCAGCCTTTTCACTTACCATGAACTCCCCTCCTACACCCGCCTGTGCATCGCCGGCTGTCTGGGGACGGTGGTAGATGGCGACACCGTTCACCTGCGGGGGGGGTGCGGGGTAAGGCCGTGCGGGGTAAGGCCGTGCGGGGTAAGGCCGTACGAGGTAAGGAAGGAATTCTTATGCAAACCTAGGGGTAGGGAAAGTTAAGGGTTTCAGGATTTACGGCACCCAACCATAATCCGACTCAAATCCATTCCTTCCTCTCCCCTCCCCCCCCCTACCTGTTTGTACGGCACCCAACGCTGCTTAGTGTGGTGCACATCGCCTCTAGACGTGCCCCGAGGCTGCCGGCAACTCATGATGGCGCCACCGCCACCCATCGCGCCGCCAGGGGCCCCCACCATCCCGTCATCCAAATCCTCATAAGGCCCCTCACTGTCGCTGCTACTGGGCGGCAGCGGTACGGATGTGACTGCCCCTGATGGCTTCGAAGGTGCCGCCGCCGCTGCCGCCGCTGCTGCTACTGCCGACGAAGCGGACGGAGCCGCCGCTGCCGGAGGAGGCAGCGGCGGAAGCCCCGCCGCCGACGCGGCCGCCGCCGACGCGACGGCGAAGGAGCTGCCGCGGGTGGTGGAGCTAACCCCCGCCAGCGCCACCGCTGAAACACTCGGAGGAGCGACGGAGGTGGCGGCGGCGCCTACGCCGCTGGTGTCGTACACCAACGCCCGCTTGGCAGCGACTTTTATCATGTGACATATCGCGCACAAGGAAAATGAATGTGAGCTTATTGAGGGTACGGGGGTATGGGAAAAAAGGATGGAGAAATGCATAATACATAAATGCATAATACACATATATATACATATATATAGCAAAAAGCCAGAATCCAGATTTTAACAAACAAAAAGGCTGGCTGGCGAACAAGGAAACGTTAACGATTAACGAACGTTCGCGGCTACGACGATATAAGGACCACCGGCGCTCCAGAACCACATCCGCCTAGACGCCAAAACGGGCCTCCGCCAGCAGGCAGCCATGCACAGCCCCCCCCCCCACGCACCTGTCCCGGATGCCGACTTCCGCCGCGGGGACTCCTCTGGTGTTGAGGCAGCTGAGAGCACCCTGAGACCATTCCCCTGGGCAGTGTACGGCAGGACGAAACACAACACGCGGGAAACACACGTTGGAAGTCAAAGAAAGACGTACATATACATACACACACAAACCCATGAAGGCGTGTGTCTTAATTTAAATTAAACTGATATAAATGAACTGAGAGGTTGAACACGCGCGTGCATATTCGCGCGTGTGCTCTCCCCTGAGGAGCTTGAGGGGGAAAACACACCCGGGTGCAGGGGAACGGGTTTGGGGCCGGCACACGCGGCAGGAGAAGTTCCGTGGCGCGAGGAAAAGGCATGGGGAAGGACGAGGCTGGAATGGGGCACCCAGCGGCCCCCTCCCCCTTCTCTCCTTCCCGCCACATCTTGGCTCGCCTCCTCTTTACCCTGTATTGGGGGATTTGGCGCTGTAGCAGCTACTGCGCCCCCCAATCCTCCCCAATCGCCATCAGGATCCGGAATGCAAATCCGGATCCAAATCCCAGGCGTCGATCCGGATCCGGATCTTGACCCACAAGGCCCCTCCTCTTCCCAAGATGTTCGCTCCATGTTCGCACACTGCCGCACCGCAAGTCCCACCGAGAGCCACTGCACTGTGTTTCCCCGGTAGAGGGGTCGGAGCAGCAGCCCCCGGCCCAACATCCCTCGCCAACAGGACTACCAGCCGTTGATCGCAGCTCTAGATGGAGCAAAACAGCTCCCAATTCGGCATAGGACCTGGCCCGGCCTGGCTCTGGCTCCGGCTCGGTCACCGCGCTGGTAGCGGGCAGCAGCCCGGCCCAGGCCACGTCGCCATAGCAGCGGCAGGCGGCGGACGGCTGCATCGATATGGATAAGGCAGCAGCAGGCCCGGCCATCCGCACCCATTCCCAGGACCGCGCTCTCGGCCTCCTGTGATGGCCTTTTGCTAGGACGGTCAGGCTGTAGGGCTGTAGGCGCTTTACAGCTGATGTAGGGCCACAGCGGGCTCGCGGTTTGTGCCAGCGGGACTTCAACTTTTTAACACGCGAACAGCCCGTGCTGCGCTGAGGTTCGATGTCTCCCTTCCGAGCCCTCCTGATATATCCCCAGTCCTTCTTGGACCACAAACAGCCCAACAGTGCAAGATCTCCCCACAGCGGCCCCGGCCGATCCCCCCCCCCTGCAACGAGGCCAGCCAGCTGCATCCCAAAAGCATCCCCCCTGATACATACATACATACATACACGCACGGCTCTCCAGAAAGGCGCGCAAGCAAAGCCCAGCACACGTTACCGTACCCGACCCGACCCGTTGCGACGTTAACTCAGACGATTTAAACCGATCCGCCTCCTCTATCGCTCCTCTACTGCCTTCAAAGGAACCCCAACCCACCTCGGCTTTTCGACTTAAATCCGCAAACTTCCACCCCCCCTCTGACAGCCACACACACAAACGCCCAGCGCACCTGCGGCCCTCCCGTCGCGGCCTCTGCGGCCACTGCGCTGCGCCCGTCAGCGGAAACAAGACGGGGCTGCTGACCGCCGCCGCCGCCGCCACCGCCACCCTCGCTGCTGCCGCCGTTGCTGTTATTCGTCCCCACCTTCCCATCCCTCGCCGTCGCCGTCGCCTGCACCCTCCCCGTCGACGACGGTGCCGCCGCCGTCGCCGCCGTCGCCGCCGCCACCGCCGCAGCCGACACGGTGACTATAGAGCTACTGGCGCGGCCATAGTTGCTGCTGGTGCTGGCGCCGGCGGAGGCAACAAAAGCGGGTCCATTGCCCAGACTGAGTCGCCCATGGAGATGATGATGATGATGCGGCGCGGATTGCGGCGCGGCACTGGGACCGCTGGCGCTGATGACATTCGCATTGCTGTTGGCGGCGTTGGTGGCGCTGCCGTGGCTGGAGGGATAATTAGCAAGCGTGGACGCCGCTGCTGCGGCGGCGGCGGCCGCGGCAGCCGCGGCCTTCTCCGCGCGGATACCCTCCAGACATTCACACAGCCGCGTGTGCCAGTGCCGGGCGCCTTCCGCGTCCTCGAAGCCGAAGGCGAAGGACGTATATCCCTTGGCAGCCCAACGCGTCGGCCAGGACAGGGTGAACATATACTGGGGGAGGGGACTCGGGGGGATTATATTTGGATTTTTTCCAATATTTGGAAAATTATGCAAAAGTAGGAAACAACAATCAACTTGCCGATTTAGAGGGTAATGCCGGAGGAGGTCATATGGCTGGGGAAGGAAAGGGGTAATCCAGTAATCCAGTCCGTGATCCCCCCAGTGCAACACGCTTGGGTTGGGAAATAGGATGCCCTTAATGGAGAGTAAGATAAGGCCCGAGCAGTCGATCGCGAATACGACTAGGGAAAACAGTAGAGCACGTTGGAAAGTGCTATGTACAGGGAGAGGGGTGGGTCCGCGGGGTGAGCGTCCTCCGGATAAAAGGGACCGGGACCGGGACCGGGACCGGGGCGCGTTTGGTTGGACGAGGCCAGCAGGTAACAGGCCGGAGCGGTGGAGTGGTGGCATGCGGTGTAGAGACAGATGACGAACTGGGTCCTTGGCGGCAGGGCCGGGGGGCCATACTGGTACTGAGAGGAAAGACAAAGGGAAGGAAGAAAGTTCTGGGGAACTAGGAAGGTTGCGACTCGCACGTAGGGACAGGATGGTGTGGGTATCGGAGGGCGGCGGGTTCAAGCGGAAGCTGGTGCGGATGGAACCTTGACCGGGTTGTTGGGGGCCGGGGGAAAGAGGGAAAGAGGGAAGCGAAATCGAAGGTGACCCCGGCTGTGAAAGTCCACGAGATGTGCATGGGTGTGTGCTGAGAGACATCTTGTAAAGACTGTTGGGAGGTAATGATGGTGCCCTGAACAAATGGAGCCAAAATTGTGCTACAAAATCTTTTACCGTGACCCATTGTGCTTTACTGTGTGGAAATGTGCCATTCAGGGAAAATCCTTGGGGTTTGGCGCAAATAGGATGTGCAAGCGGCTGGGGTCTACGGAGGGAGGCGGGGAATGTACCCGGGTATGATACCTATGAAGCCCAGGCGCGTGCATGTGGATGGATGCGAGGTTCCAAGGTTTGCTCATGTGGGGCTGAGACAAGACGTGCGCGCGGAGGTAGGTGGAAGAAGGATCCTGGGAAGGATGGCTCCCTAACGCAACGCCAGTGGCTTGGATCCGGCGCGAATGGGTGCGTGCGCATGATGCGGAATGGGATTATAGGCGGTCTTACCAGGCGAACCCTCTGGCCCCGCGCGCCAATATTCTTCGGCTTTACAAAAGTAGTAATTGCCCACTGCCCGCGAGGTCGCACATATTTAGTGCATGGATCCCTTATCTCTGAAGCATTACGTGGCGACAGTTCACACTGCGATGTAAGGATCCATTGCTTGTTGTCATCCTCGTTCTCTTCTATGTTGTGAAAAGTGATGAACTTGGACCGGAACAACCGCACACGGCGAACGACCACATAGTCACTGCTGGTTGTAGCCTTGTAAACATCGGCATCTTCCAGCGGCACCTCCGCCTCTTCGGGAGTGCCATACTCGGGACTCGCCATGAGCTACGAAAGTCCCAAAGGGCAACGCCTCCACTCTATCGCATCCCAATTCTACAGACTATAAATATCATCGATAAAGTACGGACAGAAAGCGACAAGCGTTCGCCCAGCGCTGAACGACACTTGTTGACAGTAACTGTGGAGCGTTCACGTATAGCAGGTAGATTCAATGGGCAAACGCGGAGACATATTCGTTGGGTCAATCACAGTGGCATAGCAACATAATATTTGCTGTTCCGTTCCTAATTTCCCTAATGTTGTTTTGGTTTCGGCGCGAGGACGCTTGAAAGGAAAGCGTCATATGACCTGTTGGCGAGCTATCACTGCATACAACGCAGGCGCGCTGTAGCGCAGGTTTGCTCTTTTTTGAAACTTCCCTGGCATCTGGGAAACGTAACAATCCCTTCTGCCTTCATCAGGCCTGTTAGGACACGCCGACTCGTGCAGGGCCTCCGTTCAACACATTCATTCCTCAGCTGTCCCTCTGAAAAAGTGCGATGCTAGTGCGGCCCAGCGCCTCTGTCCCTGGTCCGCCTCAGCGAATTGTGTACGGCCCACAGCAGCGGAGCTTTGTCCCCATCTCCAACGGTCAGACTCCCAGTTTTGAATCTGCTTGGCAATATAGTGCAAACAACAAGTTTGCATATAGCGAATTGCAAAAATTTGGTCGTCGCCGCGTCGTGGCCATGTCATTCCTCCGAGAAGCTCTCAAGGGCGCAAAGGTGCGAATGCCGAAACATACCCGTGTCCCCTCCACACCTGCACCACCCTCTCCCGCACAACCCACCGCGGTGCACCCTTTCCTGCCTATGATTATCACAGCAAACCGCGCCCTGCCGCTGCTTCTCGTGACTTCTACTCGTGCCCTATCTGCGCGTGGCCCTCGGTCACGTACATAAATTTCAACATTTTATAAACCATGATCGATTGAAAACGTCGATGACATATATACGTTTTACCGACCAAACATTAATATCGACACCGACCCACAGCTCAACCGTCACAGATTTTCATGGTGTTTATAACTAGCACCAACAAATCATCACCATCACCACAACCATCGACTTCTGAACAACAGTGCTAAACAGCAATTTTACATCAGTATACCGCAAGCATCACCACCGCAAGCTTCACTTCATGCTCTCTGACGGTTTCGGAGCTGACTTGTTATACCGTACAAACCTTCAACCGTCAACCCGGAAGGCACTCTGAAGGTATCCGTACAGCACCACCATTCACGCGCAAACTCAAACCCTGTTCGTGGCCATTCCGGCACAATTTAGGACCTTCATTTTTCCTGCGGATTACAAGTAAGTTGTGTACAATTCCGTAATTGGGTCGCCGTACATGTCGCCGTACATGTCGTACGACACAGGCTGACGTCGTTAGCGCCGGCGATGACTTGCTTCCCCGCCTGGCCCGCGCCGCGAGAGTGGCACGCATCCTTGGATTAGAACTGGCGGCAATTGCGGCGCTTGCCCCGTACGGCGCGTACGCTATGTCCGTATACAGGTAAAGCGCAAAAAGCAAGAAGACGGACTGCGGCCGTGTCAGGGAAGTCTTGTAGCGTACCTGATTTCTGGTAGCCCACAACCAATTTACGGTGGTTCTTGTGCTCGCGCTTTTGCGCTCGGTCGCAGGTAAATGCACGCTTCTGACAAAATCTTCTCCGATGCGGCTCAATCTGATGCGCAAAACAATACTTTGCTTCGTTTCGTCTTTTTTTAGGGCGTTTGGAAGCAAATACATGTTATGTTCATCACCTTTTGTCTCGTGTGTGTAAGGCCCCATGTGTGTTTTTTGCGTACCGATTTGCCAAGCTGTCCATGTGGCACACACACCCCTCCCGCCATGCATGCTTGCACAGGCGCCTGACTACCTTGCCATTACAGCTGTTATCCCCAGCTACTGCTACTGCTGCTACTGCTACTGAATCTACTGCTACTGCTGCTACATCCGAGTCCTCCCAGGAGTTATCCCACCGGCAGCGGCAGCACCAACAACAGCACCAACAACAGCGACAAGTGCACGAGTTCACGGCTGCGCTTTATCAGCTGCCGCCGGGTCGGTACGGCGTTGCCGTACACCGCCAGGTGTCGTACGGTTCTGCGCCGCGCAACACGCTGGATGTGTACGTCCCGCTTTCATGCTTCCGCAGCTCCACTCCTCCTCCTCCTGCTCAGCAGCAGCAGCAGCATGTGGCCCAGCAGCAGCAGCAGCAGCAGCAGCAGGGGGTGGGTTCCCTTCCTGTTGTGTTTTTCGTGCACGGTGGCGTGTGGGCGAGTGGGGAGACGTGGCAGTACGCGCCCATGGCCACCCGACTGGCTCAGGCCGGTATGGTGGTGGTGGTGCCCACATACACACTCTATCCGGAAGCTCTAGCAGGTAATTGGTCCTCTGTGAGTGCGGGGGAGGGAGGGAGGGAGGGAGGATAATTTAGCGATAATCGTTTTATATGAATTATTGATTATAATAATTGAGTTAATAAGGATATTATATTAATTTTAATACAAATAATTGTAACTGCTTATCCCTGATTCTAAATTCCGTGCTTTGCCCAATTTCCCTCTGTATGTTGTTTTACTGCTGTCGTACGTACCCCGTACTGCGATTTCGTTTTCCGTACAGGTACGATGGTTGAGGAGGTTAGTGCCGCCCTCTCCTGGACCTTTGATAACGTGGCCAGGTACGGGGGTGACCCACATCGCGTGACAGCGGCAGGCCACTCCGCGGGGGGGCACCTAGTGGCCTGGGCGCTGTTGAGACGCGCCGCAGCGGCGGAAGCCGCCGCCACCGCCGCCTCCGCCGCCACCGCCGCCACCGCCGCCACCGCCGCCACCGCCTCCGCCACGCCTAATAGCGCTGTGCGGAGTACTACAGGACCAGTCGCGACTGTGCCTGCGGCGGCGCCGGCGGCGTTGCAGTACAAAACTGGAACGAAAAACGGGGGCGCCCTCCGCCAGGAGGAGCGCCACAGAAATCCAGATGCAGCGTTGCCGTACGACAGAGGTCTACATGTACGACAAGATGAGCAGCCTCAAGGTTCGGCGGCGCACGCAGGCGACCCACGGGACACGGCCGTGTACCTTCTGGGTGGCGGCGGCGCATCCCTCCCAGGAGCGTTCCACGCGCTGCGCGCCGTAGCTGACGTACAGCTGCACCCGCAGCCCGGCGTCGACGTGTCGTACGACGGTGATGGCGGTGGTGCGACAGTGGCAGCCGCAGCGGCGGCGGCGGCACCGGCACATGCGGAAGCCGATACGCGCATGCCGGCGATGTTCGTCGGAATGTCAGCTGTGTACGACATTGCCAAGCATTACGAATTTGAAAAGAGCCGTGCCGTACACGAACTTTCGATGATGAAGCGTGCAGTGGGCGGGCCGATGGGCTTCGCCGCCGCCTCGCCAAGCGTTATCCTGGCGAGAGCAGCTGCCGGTACGGCACCGGCGCCGTACGATCAAGACTCCGCTGCTGCTGCTGCCGCCGCCGCCGCCGGCAGCAGCAGCCTTTTCACGTCGTACTTCACGTCTTTTGAGCTCCTTGGCGACGCCATTCCCACGCGCTCGGGGTTGAACGGCCTTGAGGCCGCCGCCGCCGCCGCCGCCGTCGGTTCTCAAACAGCCGCTGCGGCGGCGGCAGCAGCGGCGGAGCGGGGCCCGGTGTTCAACCTGGCGGCGGCGTCGCGGCTGCCACCTTTTGTGGTGATGGGCAGCTGTTCGGATCACATGGTTCCCTGGCACGAGGGCGCGGAGCTGGTGCTGCAGCTGCGCAGGTCGGTACGGTACTGCACCTGGCGGGTTTTAGGGTTTTAGGAGCGTTATCTTAAGGGCCTTGTTTGGAGAACGTGTTAGGTTTTTAGGATGGAAGCCTTGCATGCTTGGGAAATTGGGTTTTGCTTTTGTCGTTGTTGCTGCGGCTGCTGTTGCTCCTGCTGTTGCTGTTGCTGTTGCTGTTGTTTCATCCGACGTATGTAACCCCTGCGGCAGTGCCCTTCGCTGACGTCTTCATATGAACATGATGGCATAGTGACCGTGATGTGTGCCGTGCAGGTGTGGCGTTCCTGTACGGCACCTGCTGTACAACCACGTGGGCCACGGCGATTTCGTCATGGCCTGGAGGCCGCTGAAGGCAGCTGCGGCCATTGCAGCAGCGGCGGCGGCAGCGGCGGCGGCGGGACCGCCACCACCACCATCATCATCATCTTCTTCGGCGATAGCGGCTGCTACAGCTCCCGACATGCACCTGGAAGGGCTACTGCCTTGCGGCAGAGACCTCTTACGCATTGCATTGGGCCGAGTGCAACTAATGGCGGCGACGGCGGCGGCGGCGGCGCCGACGCATCATCTGCCGCCGGGAAGATCATCTGCCGCCGTGTCCGCGGCCGGTGGCGATGGCGAGCTGACGCCATCAGGGGTGACGGCCCCGGGCTTGGGGCTCCAGTTAATGCCGGACGTGGACGAGCAGAGAAGTCCGCAGGCGCTGATAACGGCGGCCCATCAGTCCAAGTTGTGATGACCAAGTCATCATGACCTCCACACAGGCTGCTGCGAGAGGGGAAGGCATTGAGGGTGGTACGAGGTGGTGAGCATTCGGAGCGCGGAAACGAACTGTGGCGGATGCGGCGATGCCTGCTTTTGCTCTCGGTGTACGAGTTCCCGTGTGGCGGATAGGGTGGCGCGGGGGGGGTTGCTTGTTGGGAGGGGTCGGGGTGGGGCGAAATGGCGGAAGACGGGGTAAGAGGTTGGATGAGAAGCGTTTATGGAGCGGTTGGATGAGCGGTTGGATGAGAAGCGTTTATGCGGTCGTTTAGGGAGTACTTTCTCAAGCAGTTAGCGCACCAGAGGGTAACCAGCGGTGAAAGCAACTGGAAGGTGGTGAACGAGTCCGGGGGGGGGAGTTGAGGCATACAGACAGTTTAAACACGGACGCGCACCCAGCCAAAACTGAATGGATCGGGTTGAATTATTTTCTGAAGATGGACATTAGGCAATTACTGATCGGTTGTGTTTTTGCAGGATGGCTTGGGACGGAATGCCAGTGTAGTCATATACTCGGCCATTCCTGGGAAAAGCGTGTCGTCAGGATTTTGATTCGATTCGAACCGCGGTTGGTAGCTTCACGCCAGGGCAGCCTCTTGCGATCACGAACGCTTGCAAAAGCGGCTGGGAAGGGTGACGGCCATAGTGACGGTGGAATACGGGGGGGTGCCCATTGCCGCTGGCCTCCCGAGCTCGGCTCTTACTGACTGGTTGGTTACACGGTTGGTTAGTTCGTTGGTTAAAAGTTGAAACAGGTTGTTACAAGGAACCTTTAACGGCGCTGCCCACTATTTTTTGGAGTGTGGCATGTAGCCGCCTTTTTTCTCCTCGCTCGTGCTTGGTTACAGGTCGTGTGCTTAGTTGGTGTGGGACCCCGAACCGTGTATGCGGCGTCGCAGCAGCTCCACTCTGCCTTTACCAGCTCTTCCCGCACAGCGTCCATGCGGGCGGGCAGGGGTGGGGGGGCCCCCGCCGCTTTCAAAAGTCGAGCTCCATAACGAAGTTCCTAATATAAGTGCGTGATATGGCCCTGACGCGGCTGCCGACCACACCACATACGTTGCCTTTACGGTGCACATGTTATGGCCGCATCGGGCTGCATTTATTCGTCGAGCCTGACCGCATTACGCTGGGAAAGCGAAAGCACACGAATTTCCCGCTTTTCGCCGTCTCAGCTGGTTTAAAAGACAGCAGCTGCAGCAGCAGCAGAGCATTTCACAGAGGTGGTATTTGCTGAGGGTGTTGCTGATGTGATGGGTTTATGTGAACCCAGACAAATTCAGATGAAGACCCGCGGGGCCCCCCCTCCTCTGTATCTGTACATGTGCGGACAACGCTGGAGACTCCTTTTCCCCCGCCCTGGGCCCTTTCGCCACAAACCAGCATGTAAACCGCGCGTAAACAGCGGTCTGGATGGATGCTCTCACATACTCGACTACACTCCCATACTCCTCCTAATACTTTACCACCACCAGCAGTTGCGTAAATACAACTACCTCATTGTCTTGAGGCGCGCGCGTGTCCTGAAAACACAACATACCTAAACCCCCACACCGCCGACACCTCCCACTACACGCGGCGGCCCCAGCCCGCCGCCGCCGCCGCCGCCGCCAGCTCCCCCCGCTCCCACTCCTCCCGCGGTGGCGCTGAGCCGTGTCGCTGCTGAGCTGCCGTGCACGAAGGCACTCCCCATGGCCGCGTGCACGTCCGCCAGCTCCTTCTGAGAGCGCTCCAGCATGGACGCCAAGCCGGCGGCGCTGGGCGGGATGCTGTCGTACATCTTGAGCGCCGCCTCCGCCTCCGCCAGGCTGCACTCCAGGGAATCCACTTCCGACGCCAGGGCCTCCAGAGCCTCGTGGCTCAGCTGCGAGTGTCTCCCCCGCGGGCAAGAGGTCTTTTGGTCGACGATGTGATATGGTGTGTACGAATGGGATTGTCGTACGTGATTGTCAAGGGAGGGAGAAACTGTGCCCTAATGCGATGCGATCTAGATCCGGATGATAGTGAAGTCCTGAAGTGCGGCGAACGACTCTCGGTGTGCGTTGCGTCCTGTGTAATGGGACGGCAGTTCCTTTCCCACCCGCATTCTTGTATATTGTATATTTGTTATATTTGTGCCTTATGTGTAAGAAGAAGGGGGAGAGAGAGAGAGCGAGCGAGCGAGAGAGAGAAAGAGAGAGAAAGAGAGAGGGAGAGAGAGAGAGAGAAAGAGAAAAGGAATATGCTACGTGAAAAACACATAGCCCATCTTCAAGCCCTCCCTAACGCCCTGTAGGTTATCCCGGGGTGCCTCTTCCCCTCCCAGTGAAGCCGCACCCTCCACCACCTCGCACATTCAACAACCCGCCATCCCCCCTCTTTTCCCCAGGCAGCCCCTAACAACACACTACTGCCGCTCACCCCACTCACATCCTGTTTGTACCCCAGCTGCATCAGCTTGTCCCTCGTGACCGCAATCCTCTTTATGTACTCCGCCGCCTTCTGCTCCAGCGTTCGCTGCTCCGCCCCCATGCTCTCCAGCCCCCTCTCGGACCCCAACTGGCCCCTCCGAGCCGCTTCCAGCGCGGCGGTCAGCTCCGCGGCCTGGCGGGTGGCGGCGGTGGCCTGGGTGCGCAGGTCGGAGGCGATAGCCTCGCGCTGGGACTGGTAGGGGCAGGGGAGGAGGGAAGGGGGGAGGGAGGAGGGAAGGGGAGAGGGAGGAGGGAAGGGGGGGAGGAGGGAGGGAGGGGGGGAGGAGGGAGGGGGGGAGGAGGGAGAGGGGGAAAGACGAACCACGGGGGGGGAGGAGGGAGAGGGGGAGGGGGGGAAGACGAACCACATACGATTGAAGCTGCTGCCAGGGCAAGAGAGTAGCAAAGGGGGAGGGGGGAGGGAGGGAAGACGAACCACGAGCGAGTGAAGCTGATGCCAAGGAAAGACTGATGCGGCAGAAGGAAGGGAGGGAGGAGGGAGGGAGGGAGGGGAAGAAAGGGGGAGAAGGGGGCCCCTCATGTTTGAGAATGGGAGGGGTTGTGAGGTTAGCTTTTATGAGATTATAAGAGGGTGGGGTTTGCGGAAGTTGCCTGGTACGACGGCACCGGTGGAGTCTGTGAGTGGCAGGCGGGGTACGAGGGTAAGGTCGCACCTGCGGGGCGAGGACTTTCCGGCGTAGGCGTGTAAGAAGGAAAACACCCACACCCACACACATACACACACACAAAGAGAAGTAGGAAAACACACACACACACACACACACTACCGCTGATCTCATCCTCACCCTACAACCCTTCCCTTGTCTCCAGCTCGCCACGTCCCTTTCATAAACCCCCCTGGTCTCAACCCCCATATTCCAGAAGAACCTTAACCCGAATCATCCACTTCTCTGTGTCCTGAATACACGACGTGTCTGTGTTCGTGGTCGTGTCGATGTCCGTGTTCTTCTCGTCCCCTATGTGCTCCCCCCATCCCAACTTCCCCCATGCCCCGCCCTTTCCCCTCCTTCCCCCCTCCTTCCCGCAAACCCGTACCTGCAACCTCTCCTGCTTCAGCTTATCCGCGTCCTGGGCCACCCAGGCCGCCACAACGGCCGTCTCCGCAGTGGTGGTTAGTCCCAACCAACTGGCAACTGCCGCCAACTGTCTGGCAGCTGCAAGACCCGCGGGGGGCAGGGAGGACATGCCCGAGCTGGCAATCTTGGCCTCGAGCATGGCGGCTGTCAGGAATGGGGGGGGGAGAAGAGGGTGAGGGGTGAGGTGGTAAAAGGGGGACATAGCATGGCAAGAAAAAGGGATATGGAGGGAGGGAAGCGGGAAAGGGAGGAGAGATGCCGGGATGCAGCTTTGGTGCTTTGCAGGGTAGCAAGCAAAGAGGTTGGAGGGGACGAGGACCAGGGCCAGCAGTTGGTACGGCCAGTTACCGCCGTAGCTACGGCACGCTGTACTGCATGCTGCATAAGGGCCACAATCACCCATACCCCCACCTACCCTGTCGCCGGTACTCATCCGTCTGTCGGCGGTAGTCGGCTTGCAGGGTTGCATAGCCCGCAGTCACCTAGGCGAGGAGGAAGGGGTGGCGGGGGGGGGGTTATATGGGTATGTGTGTGTGCGGGGATTGTGTATGTGCGTGTGTGTCGGGGGGGGAAGAGAGGGGTGAGTTAAATGAACGTAAGAAACAGAGAACCAGCTGCTGCTGCTGCTGCTACCGCTGCCGACACCCAACGCCGCAAACTGCCTTCGGGGGAAGTGGAGGGGGGGAGTAAGACGAACCACTGGCGAATGGAGCAGATACCAAAGACGGGGTGGGTGGGGGTGGGGGAAGACGAACCACACACGAGTGAAGCTGGGGGTGGGGGGGAAAGGGGAGAGCAACGCGTGATCTTAGGCACAAGGGAAGAAGAATAACCTTTTGAAATAACGTTTTGCTAGGCAGGATGACGACGAGGATGAGGACGAGGATGAGAGGACGAGGAGCAGAGAACTGCCTTGCCTGACCCGGACACGACCCAAAGCTGAAAACTCCCATTCTGAGTTATTGGCGTTATGAGGGACGGAGAGAAGACAGCGGAGAGTTACACTGAGAGGTTTGGAGAGTTACTGGCACTGTGTTTTGGGCTGGTGACCGTTCCTTTGGGCGCCTTCGTTGTGGTCAGCAGGTCAAACGAGGCAGTACTAGAAATAGGTGTGGAGGGTAGTTGAATTTGAGGGCGACTGATGGGCCGCGGATCGAGGGAGGCGGGTATGTGTTATTGCCGCATGTCGAGCGTGTCGAACGCCGTGTTGAGCTCTTATCAAGACGGCATGCTGCGTAAAAACACCCCCGCGTCCCGCCCGGACCCGCCCAGCGTTGCATGTGCCGCGGGTTGGCACCTGGCTGGGAGGTGGGTGCTTTTTGCGTGCACCATATGAAATCATCTTTGAAGAATACCTGTCGGTGCTCCTCTAAGAGCGCTTGGATTTGGTCCAGCTCAGCGCTCGTTGCGATTGGGAAGCGAGCCAGCTCAGCCCCAAGGCCCGGCCTGGGTGATGCGCGGCGTTATAAGAAACCGGGACAGTTAGCAGGAGGTTTGGAGTTTTCGCGCGGTTCATACGGATGACAACGTGATGGCCCAAAACCAATGCAAAGCGGCGCCCAAGTGTAAGCTATTCAGAAGCGGGCCTTCCTTCGAAACCTTTACCTGATTGCATCAGCTTCGGCCAGCAATTGCTGCTTCCGAAGGTAATCCATGGAAAACCGCGCTTTTTCCCCTTGTTCAAGCACCCAGGTGAGTATCAGCGTCTACATGTTTTGATCTTCAGCATCTTGAAGTATGTGCCAAGAATCGTCAATTTGCAAGGTTTGTTCGGCTGTCAGACGCTGCTAGTTTGAATGCTTTCCTATTAGTCCCTTTCCAGTAGATGTAAAGCACCTGGTTTAACAAGTTATACCTCCATGACCATAAAACGCATTCCATTCGCTCGCTCGCTTGAGGGCTCGACTGCTTGGTTTCGCCGCAAGTCGTTGGTAGTTACTTCTCCAGCTTCCTGGGCCAGTAATCACGGCGGCCAGGAATCTCCAGAGAGTAAGGTACATGACTGCGTGGTGATCACAATGCAGGTCAGGGAAGCCCTGGGACCCTGCGGCTTTCCTCTGCTCGGCCAAATGTCGTAACGTAATTGGAGTGAGGGGGTGACGCAAATAATCCTGTAAGCCACTTTACTTGCTTATCGAAGCAGTACAATGTGGCTTAATTTAATAGCTATTATATTTGTCCATAGGATGGGCCAGCTCAAAAAACGAACCTGTACACATCAGACGTCGCATAGTGACAGCCCCGACGCAAGTTCGTGTCTACCCGAACTCTTCCATTAACCTTGGAATTTTTTTATCAAATGAATCTAACAGCGAGCGCAACGGCTCTGCCCCACTCACAACACATGAGAGGAGCGGTCATCGAGTGGCATGACCTCAATTTCCTGGTCCCAGACCGGTCCACCGGGCAGCAAAAGCGCATCCTCACCAACATGCACGGGCTGGCGCAGCCTGGACGGCTCCTCGTCATTATGGGGCCCTCTGGCGCTGGGAAATCCACCTTGGTAAGGCCCTCGACTCCACCTTTCCTCATCCCATCCCTCTGCTCGTATCATCCTACCGAAACCCCCCTCTATCGCCCATTCCAGGCCCTCTCCCTCCTCCCGCCCTCCCGCTTTCGACAACTCATTGCCGTACTCATATCACGAACCCCTCTCCTCCCCGTCCGTCCCAACCTTGTTCCTCTCCATTTCCATTCAAATACATTTCCCGCCAAAAGTCCTTCCCCCTCTCCCCCTCGCCATCAGCTTCACACTCTCGTGGCTCGTCTTCCCCCTCCCCCTTTCCCCAGTTGGACGTGTTGGCGTGCAACTCCAGCAGTCGCGGTGCCGTGTGTGAGGGGCGGGTGGCGGTGGATGGCAGACCGCGCAATGTACGGACATTCAGGGAAAGCAGCTGCTACGTACAACAGAAAGACGTACTCATGTCCAGTGCTACGGTAGGCTGGTTTGGGGAGAGATTGGGTGTGAGGGGGTTGTGAGGGCGGAGGGGGGGTTACCGAGGGCGGTGTGTGTGTGTGTGTGTGTGTGTGTGTGTGAACGGTGGGGAAAACCTGGACAACGATTGAGGAGCGTTGGGGGGCTGGCGGGACTTTAGATGTTTAGGGTTCTTAGAGCCTTGGAACAGCACAGGAGCGTCTTGCGGACTCCGTGCGTGTGAGTTCAGTGCTGTTCTGGGACCTTCTAGGGACCTGGTGGGGGCGGAGGGGGGGGACGACCTTCACACTCAGTAGTGGAGTTGGGGGGCGTGCCAAATGTGTTTTTATATGCCAGCAGACTGCCGTACACGCACGTGTGTGTTTTCAAGTTCTCCTCCCCTCCGTTCCGTTCCTCTTGCTCCGTAATGCTTCTAATTTGCATACCCTCCCCCTCCCCCTCCCCCTCCCGCTCCCGCTCCTCCCCCATTCCCCCGGGGTTTGCGGGTTATCCCACCCCCTGACCCAGGTTCGCGAGGTGCTGCTCACCTCGACCCTGTTGAAGCTGCCTCTCAGTGTGCCGCTGAGCCAGACACGGCAGCTCGTGGAGG
>NW_003307565.1:256056-256993 GCF_000143455.1 Volvox carteri f. nagariensis
GGGGGGGGGGGGGAGGATGTTAGCAGGGTGGAGGAGGGGGGAAAGATGAACCACGAGCGAGTGAAGCTGATTCCAAGTGGGGGTTACGACGCAGCTTAGACGATTGACCAAAAGAATAATACCAGGAGGAGGGGGGAGGAGTGATATGATGTGCAAAATGATTGGGTGGAGTGGGGGAGGGGTTTGGTTCGGTTGGGGTTTGTTGCCTAATGATTGTGACGGGTTTTGGCGGGAAGAGGGGGGAGGGGGGAGGGGGAACCGGAGGGAATTGGGTTTCTGAGTGTTTCGTTCAGGGAGGGAAAGGGGGGGGAATGGAAACCGTAGGGTGATGATGACAATGCCGGTGAGGGACCCTTTTGTGTGTGTGTGTGTGTGTGTGTGTGTGTTGGGGGAGGAGGAGGTTTACTTGGGGTTTGTTTTGTTTGCCGTTATGTCATATTTTCCCTTTTTTCGTCCCCCCCCTCCTCCCCTCGCCTCCGTGCTCCCCAGCCTGCCATCTCTCCGCTGGTGCCGTGCTTTCTCACCCACCCAACCACCCACCCACCCTCCCTCGTACCCTCCAAACCCCCTGCTCCCCTCCTTCGTCCTTCCCCTCCTTCCCACCGTATATGTGTGCGTGTTTTCATGGTCTGGGCCGATGTATGTATGTATGTATGTGTTTCAGGACCTGGTGTCCTGCGGCGACACGCTCATTGGCGACGAGACCATCGGACTGAAGGGAATCAGCGGGGGGCAGAAGAGGAGGGCCAGTGTGGGCGTGGAGCTGGTCAAGGTGGGGGGGGGGGTAGGGGGGAGGAGGGCGCCTGGGGAGGGGAGGAATCGACGTAGGCAGTTAGTGATGTGCCTTCGTTTTCCATGATATGGGCCCTCACATACACATACACATATACATACACATATACACATACACGTCACCGACCCCGGGGTCACACCCGCA
>NW_003307565.1:257247-269685 GCF_000143455.1 Volvox carteri f. nagariensis
TGGTGGAAGGGGGGAAGTGGTGGAAGGGGGAAGTGGTGGAAGGGGGGAAGTGGTGGAAGGGGGGAAGTGGTGGAAGGGGGGAAGGGGGAAGTGGTGGAAGGGGGGAAGTGGTGGAAGGGGGAAGTGGTGGAAGGGGGAAGTGGTGGAAGGGGGAAGTGGTGGAAGGGGGAAGTGGTGGAAGGGGGAAGTGGTGGAAGGAGGGAAGGGGGGGAGCTCAAGGGGAATAAAAAACGGGAGGAGAGGAGAGGCACGTCTTTCCCGCCCCCTTCCTTGCACGGCCATCACATCGAACGAGCGAATCTTACTCCACGATGGACTCGGAGTACGACTGGTGTAGTTGTAGTACGACTTATTAGTTGCGACAACTAGACAAGAACGAGAACTGCCTATGCCTAGGCAGTGGCAGTGCCATAGGGTCCTACCCGGTGTTTGGCCCTCAGTGCGAGCGCCCCTACTAAATGGCCCTTTTTACGGCCCTGTCGTACTTTGTCGTACTTGGTGGGCGGACAACAGCGAACGAAATCAAATCTTCCGTGCCCCGACATTCCCAATCCCCTCAGCACTCGGCCCTCACCATGAATTTCGAACTTTGGACACACCCCGTGGATCCAGATCCATTTCTGATTTCCTTGCAGCATATCATGATCCCCCTCACCCCCTACTCCCCTACTCCCCTCCCACTCTCCTCTCCTCTCTAAAATGAACGTGTGTGTTTTTTAATTAAAAAAAAGGTTTGCACCATCCATCAGCCCAATTCGGACATCACGGAATGCTTCGACGACTTTCTGCTGCTGTTTGGCGGCCGTACAGTGTACGGCGGGCTGTGGTCCGGTGCCGTGGACTTTTTCGCGCAAAACGGCTTCAGGTTAGTGCGGTTGGGTAGTGCGGTTAGTGCGGTTGGGTTAGTGCGGTTGGGTAGTGCGGTTAGTGCGGTTGGAAACGTGTATGGTGTGTGCTTATGTATGTCTGTTGTCTGTACGAGCAAGGGTTAATCAGGGAAGGGAGTCCAGGGAGGACCGGCAGGGGGGGGAGTCCCGCGCGCGTTTCGTTTTCTCCTGCTCCTCGTCCTCCTTTCTGTTTTTCCACACACAACCAAGAGATAATAAATTCATTTATCGAATTGGAAAATGTACGGCACAACAAGGGAAGTGTGTCGTACTCCATGGCCCTATACCATTTTCCTGCATCCCCACTTTTGCAAATGAGCTTTTCCTGGGCAGTTTGTATGTATGTATGTATGATGTTGTTACAGGGTGGTATAGCTCCGCCAGCGGCCCCCTTTCCCTTGGAGGCAGTTCCCTGCTCTCCCCTGCGAGAGGGGCACCCTAATCCATTCACCCCGTCCGACTTCAGAACGTATTCGTTGGGTTCAGCAACTCACCACCAGCATCCAACCAAATCTAGCGGATCAACGGCGCCACAACGTAGTTCCTTGTCAGCGCGCAAATTGCTATAATCACGTCCTACACCTCCACAAGATGGGGGGCCCACCTCCCAATTCATCACCCCTCACACACCGAGGGGTCGGCAGGCCGATTTGAACCCGGAATCTCCGGGAACAGAAGTCAGGCCTTAACTTCTGCCAGCCACCAGTATGTACGTATGTATGTATGTATGTATGTATGTGTATATTCCATCCGGGCCTTTACCCTCCCGCCTTTTTCCTCCTCTCCCCTCCTCCCTCTCCCCCCTCTCCCCCCCACCCTTCCAGCTGCCCAGCATTTAAGAACCCCACGGACTTCTTCTTGTCGGTCATCACTCGCAAGGAGGGTGCGGCGGAGACACTGGCGGAGGTGTACGGCAAGGCACGACCGGCATTGCTGGCGGCGCAGCGGGCAGCGGCAACTGCATTGGAGGCGACGGAGCCGGGTGGTGGTGGCGGCGGCGGTGGCGGCGGCGGTGGTGGCGGCGGTGGCGGCGGCGGTGGCGGCCAGGAAGAAGATCCGCAACAACAACAGCAGCAGCAGCAGCAGTTGGCTCATGTGGTAGTGGTGGCGGGGGGAGAGGTGGAGGCGGCGGCTGAGGAGGAAGGAGGGGGGTCAGTGATGTCCGGCGGCGGTGGCGGCGGCGGTGGCGGCGGCGGTGGCGGCGGCGGTGGCGGCGGCGGTGGCGGCGGCGGTGGTGGCGGCGGCGGGGTGGGTGAGGTGCCTCATGCCGCTGCCGCTGCTGCGCCGTTGTGGTTCCAGGTGGGGGTGTGGGGGGAGGTGGTGTGTGTGTTTGTGTGTATGGGCAATGGTGGTTTTGGAGGTGTGCGGGTTTGGAAAGTGGGGCTGGCGGGTTGGCGGCTTGAAGGAAGCGACACACAGCCGTGCACACGCGGAGAGAAGAGGGAGAGCGCGTCCTCCTTCTCTCTCCTCCTTTGCCTCCCTCCCTCTCCTCCTCCCTCCCTCTTTCTCTCTCTCCTCCTCCTTTTTTCACCGCTTTTTGGAAGTAGTGAAGGCTTACCGGGGGTTCTTAGGGATCTGTTTCTGTTCCTGGTCCTGGGAATCTGGTGGGAATCTGGCGGGAATTTGGCGGGAATTTGGCGGGATTGCCACATTTGCTGAAGTCATTGTTTACTATTACGGCTGCTGCGGCTGACAATTTTTGCTGCCGTACACATCCGTACACACGCGCGCGCAGGTCTACGTGCTGTCGACCCGGTACTGGCGGACGTGGATTCGGAACCCCGTCATGATGACGAGCGAGCTGGTGCAGTACGCTTTCACAGCTGTTTTCATTGGATTGATGTACTGCAGGTACGGAAAGGATTACCGTAAAAATACTATCCAGCTCTGACTGTCATTATTTAAATGTGCGCAACGAATATATATACAGAGAAGTACACCGTACATATCCGTACATGTCAGCACACACGTGAAAAAGCTAAATAACATGTTCCTGCTGCTTTTCAACACACAAAAAGACATCTGTCTATCTGTCGTACTAATGTGAACGAACATCCGTCCTTCATTCTCCTCCCTTAAAAGATTTGTCCTCCCTCGCTCATCCCCTTGCTTTGGTGTCGTACACATACTTTCGTACATAGACTTCCGTACATTGACACGTATTGCCCCCTGACACACACAAACCCTTCTGTCCAGGTTCGATAACGTGTTGGGTCGGGGCGACTACAACCGCGCAGCCTGCATCTGGTTCTCGTTCGCCATTCTCTGCTTCACGCCGTCGTACACCGCAGGTGGGAGCGCAAAAAAGAGGCATTCAGGAGGCGGAACGCGCGAGTTGACGGCTTTGTTACTAACTGTAATTTTGACTCCTAGATGCTTGGGTGGTATGTACGTACTGAGATGATATGTACTATACTACACTGTATACTATACTATATAATCTATATTACTATATAATCTATATTACTATATAATCGTATTACTATATAATCTATATACTATATACTATATGTACTATATTATATGTATGCTAAATGATATGTCACTTAACACGATGTCATGTTTAGCTGACCGCATCCACCTTCGTACACATCCACATCCACATCCACTGGACATTGGCGTACAGGCACATGACATGGAAACCAAGTAAATAGAAACGAAATAAAACGTAGTAAATGTATTATTTGGTAATATTGTTTGGTAAACGGCGGCGGTGCGCATGCAGTGACGAACTGGGCTTCGGAGCGTTTGCTATTGAAACGGGAGTTGGGTCAACGGTTGTACGGCATGACGGCGTACTACCTTTCCCGTAATTCCGTACTATTACCGTTTCAAATGGCGCAATGTGCGCTATTCCTGTCCGTGATGTACTTCTTCGCGGGTTTCCAGGTGGGCTTTATTGAGGGGAGGGCGGGTGAGGGGGAGAGAGGGGGGAAAAGAGGGGGGCGAAAGAGAGGGTGGGGGCCGGAGAGAGAGAGAGGTCGCTCTGGGGCAGTAGTGAAGCAAAGCCGCGCAAAGGCTTTAGGTTTTAAAAACCCCAAAACGGCCGCGGCGGTTTAGCCCGTCAGGGCGTAGGACGGCTTTGCGTGTAGGAGGCGGTGCGTGTGGGGGGGAGGGGAGTGTGAGGTGGCGGGGACGGATGCTGTGTGCAGTCTGTCTTTTCCCCGCAAGGTGAGGAGAAACCCTTGCCACCTATGTGTATCGCATCTATATGATTAGGAGTTCCGCAGGTATTAGTTGGGTTAGTTAAAATGAATTCGTAATTCCGTAACTTTCTGTTTAGGCGCCTCAATCCTGTCCCAAACCTCTTCTTTTTAACGCCCTCCTTCTTACATTTGCTGCTCCCTAACTCCAGTCAGTCCTTCGCCCTTTCCTCCACCCTTTCCTTCCTTTCCCCACTCTTGCCCTGAAAAGATCTTTTCCCCCGTTGTTCCCCCAACAACCCCCCGGCATTGCCGACCCATTGCTCAGTCCTCCGCCTCCGGCTTCTTCACCTTCTTCGCGGTGTTGTCCATGTTTCAAATCGTGTCTGAGGGCATCGGGGCCTGCTGCGCCGTGGCCACCCGCACGCCCACCTCCTCTGTCATCCTGTTGACCTTCGTGCTGCTGGTACTGCTCGCCTTCTCGGGATTCCTCACCACCACAGTAAGCAAGATTATCATCATCATCATCATCAGTAGCAGCAGCAGCAGCAGAAATAGAAGAAGTACAAGAAGTAGAAGAGGAAATTGTTGGTAATAGATAAAACAAAGAATGTAATGTCCAAGACGCAAATTATATACCCCTGTGTAGCAGCTGACCGCTGAAAAGGTCTCTCGAGTTGCTGGCGGTCGCGCTCTGCGCGTATTTATAGCACCGTACTGTGTACCGGCTGCTACACCCTGTTACTACAAGTTACAAGTGCCGCACGAGTGCGGGGGGAGTTCGTCAAAGCCGGGAGGCCATGGACTATATATATTGGAAGTTAATTCCACCGTACAACGAACGGTAGTTTTGTTTGGTCCTGCTACCTAGACCCCACCTCATCCAGTCACCCAACGTCCGTAGAGATCGATCAGCCATGCAAAACGTGTACTAGCCATGCAAAAAAGCGGATTTTTTTTCTTCTACAACACGCGGTCGACAGGATTCGAACCTATGCGGGAGATCCCATCTGATTTCTAGTCAGACCCCTTAACCACTCGGGCACGACCGCGGATGATTAGAAATCAAAAGACTATCCTACATAAAGTGATCAATGCGGTACGCGTAAAGTGATCAATGCGGTATGCGGTACGCGGTACGCGTAAAGTGATCAATGCGGTATGCGGTACGCGGTACGCGTAAAGTGATCAATGCGGTATGCGTAAAGTGATCAATGCGGACTCTTTCGATTTCGTACCTGCCTACCGTACCGTCCTGCGCTGTACCTTGGAATCCTACCAGGTGCCGGTGTACTTCCGTTGGGTCCCAAAAACGTCGTACTTGACGTACGCTTTTTCTGCGCTTGTTGAGCGGGAGTTCTCCCACATCAACTTCTACGACGAGAGCACGGGAATGGTGATACCGGGCATGGAGGTCAGGAAGGGCATGAAAGGGGGGGATGGCCTAAACTGCGGACGTGAAGGATCGATTTCTTCCTACACTTAAGGGAATTGTAGTGGCCCGAGATCACTTGGACAGGAGGACATGGGCGGGGGAGAGAGGGGTGTGCATGTGTGCGTATATGTGTGGCTGCGTGTATGTGTGTGTGTGTGTGTGTGTGTGTGTGTGTGTAAAAGCCTGAAGTGAGTTTCGGAGGTGGAGGCTTGGAAGGGCCCACACACCGAGAGTGTGCGCGTGTGCGTATGGGAGGGTGAGAGGTCGTGTAATACACAATACCCACATCAACCCGACACACATACATACCTATGAAGAGACCTCTGCCGCGTGGAGAAGCCCGCATAGATAATACTCGCGTCACTCACCTTCCCTCTGCCCCGCTCTGCCTGTACCTCCCCTTCCATGTACGGCAGGCCTTCCCGTCCACCCTCCGTACGGGTCTGTCGTACAGCCAAAACATTGGCGTCCTGGCTGCCCAGGTGGGCGGCATGGAGGTGATCAAGTTGACCACATTTCATCTGGCACACCGATTTAATTTACTGTAATTCATGTGGGATATGGTACGACAGGACGCAGTACGGCACATCAACGCCGTGCGGCAGGACACGGCGCGATAACGTGCGTGTATGCATGCGACGAAAGGGATGTCCCCCACTTAAATAGAGGAGAGGGAAAATGTTGTAGGGAGGAGAGGATGAGGGAAGGGGAGGGAGAGAGGGGGCAGGCAGCGTGGGAAGACCGCAACTCAAAGATTCTTTGCTTTTCCTAAGTCCGTTACATCTCGTAGTGCTTGAAATGGCATGAGCTTTCTAGTTGGGAGACGTTCATACATGGATGGATGGCATGAGCTTTGCGAGCATATGCATATGCCTGCCATAGGGTGATGTTTTGTTTGAAAATAGCGCGGACGATGAATCGTTGCATTCCCATGTTTTGATTGGTTGTTGGTTACTTCCCAAAGACAGCGCAGACGCATTTTAGGGAAATATGGCTCAATTGGTTGGTTAGGTCATTGTTGGAGAGAGGAAGCACGAAATACGTTTTGGATGGCTTGGAAGGTTGGTGTGTATTTCCCAGGGGTTGGTCGTTCGGGATATTTTGGTGCAACATGCGTTTTTGCAGCTGGGGATGCGGTGTATGCTTTGCAGTTAGTTATTTAGTTGGTTGCAGTTCATGTCGTTGCAGTTCAGTTCTCGTCCCCCCCCCACCCATGGTGGTAAGAACTTTTCGGGAAACGAAAAGCGGGTTAGGATTTCATGTCTGTCTGTATGCCTGTTTGGCCCTGTCTTGTCGGTTTGGCAAGAATAAACGCGTTACTGTGTTTTATCACATACGAGAAAGACAAATGAGCTGAAAGAATATTAGTTAATTTCTGCATCTTGTATATTTAGCGTTTTTCGGTTTCAATTATCTACAGTATGGCTTGTGGGTGTACTGCATACAATGGTATCGGCGGAGGGGGTTCGATTGGAATGCGATTGGTGTTCTTGGTGTCCTCGTGTTTTTCCCTCCTCTTTCCTTGAGCAGGGGTTATTTCACCGCCAGGTCGCAAGGATGGCCATGTTTGCGAGGAGGACCAGGCCTGTGTGCGCGTTTTGTAATTTGCGGTGGACCTTGCAATGGCTTTTGGCAGGAAAGGGATAATAAGTGAAGCACCTGCTTGGATGGACGCGCTAAGAACGTTTCCATGCATTGCAGGTTAGGATCCTCAAGATGAGTTACCATATTCAATAAGAACATTTACTTAAATTAATAACTTTACGCGGTCGACAGGATTCGAACCTATGCGGGAGATCCCATCTGATTTCGAATCAGACCCCTTAACCACTCGGGCACGACCACGGATGCGCAAGGTAGCAAATTAAAGTATTTGGTCGACATCTGTACTTTGGTCTACTTGTGTGTTTGTGTGTGACAGGGTTGCGGCTGATGGACCCCTTCCTGTAAAACTACCCATACGAGCCAAAGGCCCAAGGGCAATACCTAAAAGCCACGGAGAAAAGGAAACGCCGCACTATCAGCCGAGACTAGCGCCCAAAGGGGATAACTGAGTTGCGGCGAGCCCACATACGTTCCAACACCCTCGCCAGACGTACTGCTTCCCAGTTCACGGCCTCCAACATGCTCTGTTAATGATCGAATCCCTCTTCCGCACGAGTATTGCTCATGCAATTTAACTGCAGGAGATAACAGGAGGGTAGGATCCAGGCTGGAATTAGGGAAGAGCTCTGTCGCAGAATTAGCCTGGATTTATTCCTGACAAAAGAATTGGTCCGTCGGGGTCTTGAATTGTTCTGGCAGGCTCGCCAGAGATATTCGAATTGCGCTGTGGAGCCCCGGAATTGGGCTGTACTGGGCCTGAATTGGCCTGTCCGGGTGCCGAAAAGCCAGCTTGATTGCAGAGTCTGTGGACGCCAGCACATGGTTAACTCGTGTTGCTGTGGCCACCCAGCGCCATGCACGGTTCTGTATCCACAGTGTTGTGTTCAGGCGCGTGTTTACATCTCTTCGTCTGTTGAATGATTGGATGAATGAATGAATGAATGAATGAATGAATGAATGAATGAATGAATGAATGAATGAATGAATGAATGAATGAATGAATGAATGAATGAATGAATGAATGAATGAATGAATGAATGAATGAATGAATGAATGAATGAATGAATGAATGAATGAATGAATGAATGAATGAATGAATGAATGAATGAATGAATGAATGAATGAATGAATGAATGAATGAATGAATGAATGAATGAATGAATGAATGAATGAATGAATGAATGAATGAATGAATGAATGAATGAATGAATGAATGAATGAATGAATGAATGAATGAATGAATGAATGAATGAACGAATGAAAGGGGTTTTACGTTGTGGCGTCTCGCCCTGCCACTGGTTCGGGTCGGTTCGGGTGGTGGTATCTTTTCGTCGAACACACACACACACACACACACACACACACACACACACACACACACACACACACACACACACACACACACACACACACACACACACACACACACATGAATGAAATGAGAACCGAGGACGGTAACCAGGCGTGTAGGGTTCCTGCCACTTCCTGGCCCATGTACAGAATCAAAACCAACACAGTAGTTACAGAGTTCCAATAAGTTTCATAAGTTCCTTCAACTACCGCGATTCTGGATGCCTGCCTGAGAGTTTCCGGGCCGACCCCGCAATTGGTCGAAATTGCTCGATAGAAGGGTTGAAATTGGCACGGGGTCTACACCTGGGACAAGTTAAATTGCCGGGACAGGCCCTTGAATTGGCCTGACAGGGACACAAATTGGCCTGGCAGGGACATTCCAACAGTCAGGATTAGCCTGACAGGGACACGAATTGGCCTGGCAGGGACATTCCGACAGTCAGAATTAGCCTGTCGGGTTGTCGAATTGGCCTGGCAGGGACATTCGGACAATCAGAATTGGCCTGTTCGGGGCGTCGAATTAGGGAAGCACAGGAATTGTGCGACCGGGGCAGTCCAAAGATTTGCTCTCCCCGACCTTGTGTCCTACCCTCTAAGATAACCGATGCTCTGACCAACCCGGAATGGGAGGGTTGGGGAACCTCAATGTTACGACTGTTTTCCTTCTTGGAGTGCAATATTTATAACGGAATACCGCAAGAAGTCGTGGGGGTGTTGACTGCTTTCTGAGTAGGGCTCTCTCCGAAGGAGCGGTGATAACGGCACTAAGGGAGCGCTTGATGGGCGACTGGGACCATGCGCGTCTGACTGTCTTGCCAGAGGAGTACCCGGAAGCGACCGGGAGTACAGATGACCGGAAGTATAAGCACTGGGTGGGGCTGCCCTTTTCGGGTGCCGCAGCCGTCATGTGGCCAATACATGCTAAGGTTTTTCCATTCCTCGTTTAGCACATCGTAAGCTGATGCAGTTTCGTTTATGTTGCTGGGCTTTGGAGGCAAACAGAGCACAAACGGGCAAGTTTGCCATGTCCCCAGGGAGCAGCGGTTTTGCCGCTGTTGTGGCACCAATAGCCAAGTCGAGGGTGAAAAACACGCAATGATGGAATGCCCAGCCTATAATGATAGTCATGCGTAAGAAGGATTCGATCATGAACAGGGCATAAGGGTGGAGGCCATGAAATGGGAGTCAGCGCATCTGGCGAGGACCTTGAAACATATGAGAGCGCACCGCAACTCTGTTATTCCTTATGGGCCCTAGCCTGGGCTGATAGTGCGCTGTTTCCTTTCCTCCATAACTATTAGGCGTTTAGGTAGGTATTGCCCTTGGGCCTTCGGCTCGTATGGGTAGTTTTACAGGTATGGGGTCACGCAACCCCAACCATGTAACACACACACACCACACATTTATACAGGCACAAATTTAGGTGTCCTGTGTGGTTTGTTGTACAACACCGCGCCGTACAACCACTCCCTACACACGGCATCTGAAAGGCCCGGTTGCCCTCCTCGCCTCTCTCCCCCATGTAGTGGCTGGCCGCTGTAAAGGCCTCTCTTCGAGATGCTGGCGGTCGCGCTTAGCGCGTATTTGTATAGCCGTACTGTGTACCAGCTACTACATCCCCCCCCCCCACACACGCTTACCGCTCTGTCCAACTCCCGATGGTTTACAAGTTACAAGTTCCCCTCGCAAGTGCGGGGGCCCCGTCCTTAAAAGACGGTGTGGTGCCCTGGACGGTCAATACGGCCGTGATTATCGTTATGGTGTGTGATTGAAGACGGCGCTTTCCTCTACCCCTGCCCCAGGCCAGGCGGTGAATCCTGCCCTTTAGTGCCATGCGTGTCGTACTGTGTACCGCACGTCCCGCCATGAACAAGGCCAACAGGTCTGCGCTTACCCCTCGCATGCTGCTGCTGTTGCTGCTGCAATTGCTGCTGCTACTGTTGCTGCAGTTGCATCAGGGTCATCTGCGGCGCTGCTGCTGCCCGCCTGCGGGCGAAACACATACGGGGTTCTCTATCGATGGCCGCCAAGAGGCAGTAGTACAGAAGGTGTGTGTGTGTGTGTGTGTGTAGAGACGGACGCAACCACGTCGGGAGCAGAGCCCAACTGCCTCTCCCCACGCCTTCGCTGTTAATTACATGTCCATCTGTTTGGTCCATGTGCCCTCCGTAACATATATATCATATCATATCATATCACACACGCGCACATATTACCGGAAGCCATACATCAGGTGATTTAGAGGCCCACGCGTCATGCATCGCACCAGACATCTTTTGTCGTATTTAAGTTGTACGGTCATGCCACATTAACGGTCATCCAAAAATATTGTTATGTTGGTTGGAAACAAGCTTACCAACACCACAACCCGCAGCACCGCCCTGGTTAACACCGCAGGGAGATGGACATGCACAACAGCCGGGGTGGTCGAGGCAGAGAGGCAGAGGAGGAGGAGCATCCCCCGGACGTGGACCGCTGAATACCGCGAGTGCGACAGACCTTCACGCACACACGTACACCCCTGTTTTGCGTGTGTACGACACAAGTCATACAGCACTCCACCATAGGACACATGGCATGCGTCCTATCGGTCTGCCTGTCTGTCTGTCTGTCGGTCGGTCAGTGTCTGTCTGTATGTCTGTCACCCCAACGCAACGTAACACCGCAAAAAATAACTCGTAACAGACATTCGTCTCCAGCCCGGTTGATGTTCCCATCTGAATGGCTGGGCCCCTCACAGCCCTCTGGCCCCCACATCCGCGACCTCCAAGTAAGCCCCCCAGCTGCTCTTTTACGACAAAAAAAACACATCACCCCCTCCTTCTCAGGCGGGCTACGCGGCCTCAAGGACTCACACAAATAACTTGCCTACACACACACTTACACACACAGACACACGCACACACAGACACACGCACACACAAACACACGCACACACACACACACACTTACACACACTTACACACACACACACCTCCCGCATCCTTCAACAATAACCTCCCAGCAACAAGGCGCGAGGCCCTGGAGGGCTCTGAAGGGCACCGCCGTACAATTCGACCGTACAAATTCCAAGAGAATATCATGCGCTGTGCGCTTTTCGCTCCACATACGTGGTAAATTAATTCCATATTATTTTATCATATTATTATATGCGTGTTATCGGATAGTCGAAATATGTTTCTCTCCCTCCCTCAGAGCGGTTTTGTAAGGCAGGTAAGATATTACATGGTATTATGATATTATGTTTAACATTTTTAGGAACCAAACGAGACGGCGTAACTCCTCCGTTGGGCAAACACCTTGTGAAGAGCAGCTTTACCGTACGACAGTCGCTGAGACGTCACCACCAACTGGCTGAGAGAGTCCAGTTTGATGAATGAGCGGCGAGTGGTTAAAGGGGGAAGGGGGGGGCATTAATTTGGATTAATGCCGTCGCTCTTGCCTCTTTTCTTGCCTCAGCGCCAACTCCCCCCCAACACACACACACATACACACAAATACACACAAATACACATACACATACACACACATATATCAACGGAAGCCCGGCGACTGCCCGACGACTGCCTTCGGGGCCCCTCCCGCCTTGCCACCACCGCCACCCCCACCACCGCCAGGGACTTGCGTCGTGGATGTGGCGACTTGCAGTTTTTTTAACTGTTCTTCAAATTGCTTCCTGCGGGATTCGAACAGAGGATCCTTCCTTGGCGCGTAGATGGCGTAGCAGGCTTGTCGGAAAGCGGGTCATGTTAGGATCACGGGATTGGGAGCACTACCCACCTAGCGCACCACTTTCCCCCAAATCCTCCTGTGTTGACATCGCCAACTTACCCTCACCCTCGCCCTCGCCCTCGTCATCCGGACTCAATCCGCCCGGATTTGGCCCCGCATTCCAGGAACCCGTTCCAGGTCCATTCCGCCGCTAAAGTTCCATTTTCAGTATCCGAGCGGTGGTGTGTTGTGATCTGCACGCGACGCAGTCGCAGCCCTGCGCCCTGCCCTTACATATATCCAT
>NW_003307565.1:269778-288039 GCF_000143455.1 Volvox carteri f. nagariensis
GCTCCTCCTCCTCCTCCTCCTCGTCACATCGCAACCCCCCCCCAGCGATGTCGTATCTCACCTTCGCTCCTTCTCCTGGTTGATCTCCGCCTCCAATCTCGCGACCCGGTCGTTCCACTTGATGACTTCAGACGGCGACATGCTTTGAGCGTAGCGGTCCGTGATCTGTACAGAGGGCCATGCGGGGGCGGCGGTCCAGGTAGGGGTGAGGGTGAGGGTGAGGGTGAGGGTGGGGTTGGGGTTGGGGGTGGGGTGTGTGTATTGGGACCGGAGCCCGGTGACTCCCCTCCCGGACCCGGTTGGTAATCGGGCGGGAAGGACCGGATCAGATCGGGACATAAAAAGAAATTGACGACGGGGAACAGCTGACGATGGGAAAAGCGGCAAATAGGGTGTCGTACGGAGGCTGGGGCGCTGGTGTTGGTGTTGTGATGCTATGAGGTGGTATGAAAGTTGAGAGGACGGGAAACAAGATCAGACTCGTCGGGAATGGGACTGACACGACAAACATACATCATTTTATTCGGTTTGCGTCCCTTTTACTGAAATACGGTCATAAGCCACGCGTGTACCAACAGAAGGGCACACGCGGGAGTTTGGGGTTGTGGATTCTACCATCACATCACATACATCACGCCGCTGACGTCAACGCACCGCCGTCAGCGGGTACGACGCATCAGTAACCGGCCGCCACCGCCACCAAGACGTGTGCGTGCCCGCATCCGACGGAGCGCTCCGTCGTACGGAGGCAACGCTGCGGACGTCCGCGGCAGCAGCGGCGGCGCCGCCACCGTGTGCCAGCAGCGGCGGCGCCGCCGCCATCGCCGGGATTCGAGCTTCGGACTGGGGCCCCTGTGGGTAGTTGTGGCTGTCGGAATTACGGTGGTGATTCTGCTGCTGCTGCTGCTGATGATGATGATGGTGTTGGTAGTGGTGAACATGTTTGTGGTGGTGCGCTGTCGGTGGTTGCGCCGCCGCTGCAGCGGCGTCATCTAGGCGCGGTGCCGATGTTGACCGGCCGCCACCGCCAGTCCTGCCGTACGGCGGCTGTTGCTGGTGCTGCTGTTGCTGGTGCTGAAGCGCCGCGGCGATGGCATGAGCCGTCCGTACGACAGATGGCCGCGGCGGCAGCGACCCCGCAGCCGTCGCGGCATTGGAGGGTTTGGTCAGCAAGGAGTTGCCGCCGACCTGGCTGCGCGGCGGTAGCGGCGTGGCTCCGTAGCCGGACTGAACAGGCTGTGACAACCGCGCTTGCGTTGCTGCAACCTGTCCGTTGGATCTGTTGATGACGTGGGGGCCCCCCCGGTCATCGCCGCGGGTGGCAGCGAGCGCCGCCGCCACCGCGGGGGCCTGTGCCAGCGGAAGCTTCCGCGGCAGCAAGACCTCCGTCGCGGGCCGACGGCCGTCGGGCCTGTTTCGTGTACGGCAATGGTGTACGGGGGGACAGTTCGCAGGTGGAAAGCCGGGCGCACAAAGCCTCATGCATGCGGACGCGTGTGTTTCGTGGCGGTGTTTCGTGGCGGTGTTTCGTGGCGAAGGTTGGCGTGGAGGTGTGTTTCTTTCGCCGTGATGAGAGCCAGGCGGGCAGCTGGCGAGCAGCTTAGGTAGCAGCAGCTTGCGGCTCTGTGGTGGCTGCTGCCGCAAGTAACTATTATGCTGCTTGGCTAAAGCTATCGCAAGGGAGTGCGCAGACATTGACGCAGCGGGAAAGCGGCCGCGGGGGTGTGCTTGGCAACTGCTGCCTGCTGCAGGTTCAGCGATTCGGCAGAGGTACGGAAGCACACAGACACGAGTTGCCCATGCAAGGATGTCCGACAGCATTCGGAATGATTCATGATGTCCCTGCGACTTCCCACGTACCTCATGTCCAATCTGGGTGCAGACAGGGCGCGAGACAGATGGGCGCCAGAGGGCGCTGACTTGCGGATCGCATGCTCAATGCTGCGGATAGAGTCTGTCAGGTACTTTGCAAGAAGCATTTCGCCTTGCGCTGTCGCGTTAACTGCCTGCGTCAGGGAAAGCGCATCTCTCATGTCGCGTTGCGTCGATGAATTGCCGGCGTGTACGCAGGTGATAATTAATAACTTTTAAAGGCAATACCTGAGGATTAGACATGACTGTGGCCAGCCCCAAAATGCGTCCTTCAGACTTCGAGGTATAGGCAACAGCAATCTCTACCCCTCAATTGAAACTAGTATATTAAGTAAGAGTATCAGAGGCACTACAACAGGAGCCCTCTAATAATCAAATGAATACGGGTAATCTGCCCATTGAAAATAGCAAAGTAGCACCACATCGCAACGCCGTTTGGACGATGCAATGAAACATGTCGGTCGCGCGATAATGCAAGGTAACTTGAGGCAAGTCCCGATTGTGAAACGAGGTAACGGGCGAAGCAATTCCGTACAAGACCTTTAGCAAAACCCTTGACAAGTCTGTTTTGTCAAGCTGTGTCTGTGCATTTAATTCCATCAAAGGTCTCCGTGGAAATCATCATGGGCACCGTCAGGTGCCGTATTTAGGTTCTACCTACAGCCCGGCGTTCTTTAGTCCTGAGCCACACGCATAATGCGTCGGAACGCGTTCAATAGCCAAAACAATTATGGCCATTGCATGGGATGCACAGAAATGCCCTCTTACAGCCTGCCTCTGAAGCTGGTCCCACCTGCTGCTTTGTGCACAAGGCGAGGAGTGGGACGTGTTACCCGCCCAGGAGACCTGTCAAGGAAGACCGAAACCCTGTCCTGTCTGCCGAACATCTGTGATGGGGGGAATGGGCACCACGGCGGGCGAACTATGTTTCTCGATCGAATGCTTTGAAAGGGTTGGGTGGTCTACAGTTTACAAAGCCTCCGCACGTCGTCATTTCCCTATTATATTCACAACAGTATTTAAATGAATCGGGAATTTGTTGGATGTGACGTTCAGGGAGATGACGACCGCGGAGCGGCCATCCATCTATCTCGGACTGGTGAAAACTTCACGCGGCCGGAGGGCAGCGTGTCTGCTTTAGTGCGCGGGGTTGGGAGAACGTGCTGTACTAAGTAGAACGTAGAGCGTGCTTTGTGTAGGATGTGATGAATCTGCTGCATACTGGCGCTGTACTCGCTGTTGCAGACTTACGCGCTGTTCTGTGCCATACGGTATACGGCTTCCCAAGCTAGGAACGTGATACGCACTTTCAAGCAACGGAAGAATGCGGCTTCTAGGTTTTGCTTGAGCAGTTTGCAGGTTGGTGCACAATATGATTTGCCGACGGACGACCTTCCGACCTTCCGACCGACGGACAAGAAGGAAGAGTCCTCCAGGACGACTCGAGACATCCAAGTGAAACACTCGACTCACAGTTATACAATGTAAAATTATAAAATCCACTTTGCTTCATCTCTAAGCATCTCAATATATTTACCGGTTTCGGTCATTTAACCGTTGTCGGTTTCTTAGGGCTCGCAGCGGCAACTGGCCTCAGGGAGATCTCGGGCCAACGCAATATAGCTTACGTGTATGTGCGTAATCCTTTGTTCTCCTTAGGTAAACGTCCTGAACGGCCTCGTGGCGCGAGGCCATGAGGCTTGGCAGGCCATTAGGTCACTCATGTGACAACGGTCAACTGTTTCTTCTCTCAATTCATACAAGCCAGCAGGTAAAACTTCACGAAGTAATTTATGTATAGCTGTTGCTGCTGACACCGATTGCACTAAGTCGCTGGTAGCGGCTGATTCCGGGCTGTGGTGGAGCCGTACATCATAGACCAAGGGACTGCGTGCTGCAACTGCGGAGGTATCAGAGCATCAGGTAAATAAAATATGTAATGTAGCACTTAAGTCTGCAAAAAGCATGAATAGCAACACCTTCATATTTGTTTCAGGGGAAATAGACGACCTCGCATCAGTCCACCCATCAGTTCTAGCTACGCGACTGGCACGCATTCTAGGCAACTTATTATCACACTTAGCATCACGAATCACGATTGTTTTCAATGGTTATGCAGGCATTTGGAAGGACAACACCATGTCGGCGTGCAGGATGTTGCAACGATTGGTCGTTGCATTATGCCTGCTTGGGTTTGCGGCCTTGACTGCGGCCGCCGCACATCAGCGTCCAAACTTCGTCGTTATTTTCACTGTAAGTTTGCATACAATACAGAAGAAATGGATTCCATTAGGCCTGGCCATTCGAAGCCTTTCGATACACGTGATGTATATATGACCCGCCCAGTGCGACCCGCGCAATTCACGGATACCGCTTACATGAACATCTTTAGCGATTCTAACATTAAACCTTTTTCGCCTGGTCCCAGGATGACCAAGATGGAATTCAGAACTCCACGCATCCGCGCTACCAGCCCAAGCTGCATGAGCACATCCGCTACCCCGGCATTGAGCTCAAGAACTACTTCGTCACGACTCCGGTGTGCTGCCCATCGCGCACCAACCTCTGGCGCGGCCAATTCAGCCACAACACCAACTTCACGGACGTCCTTGGGCCCCACGGTGGGTTGATTTCGCATCCGGTTTTTTTTCCTGGCCGTGTGTTGTGTAGTTCGATGGCTCGGCATTCATGCTAGCTTTTTGCATCCAGCTGGCCTTCTGCATCCGGCAAAAAAAAACTTGTAAAAACTAGTCTTACTAACACCATTCCTTTCCTCGCCTTTATTATTCTTTGCGCGATATGGGATACACGGAATCCAATTACCGGAATCCAACCAAACCCGGAATCCTCCCTTCTTGAACTAATTTGACCCCAAAAGTATCTCACTTCTGGTCTCCTAATCCGACTTCACTTCTCATGTTAACTCCGTCCGTAGCTCCATTCCCCTCCGTTCACACATACCACTTGGGCCTTCGGCTCGCATGGGTAGTTTTACAGGTATGGGGTTCACGCAACGCACCCCCAGCCATGTAACACACACACACACATATACACACACACACATATACACACACACATATACACACACACACGCACACACACACGCACACACACACACACACACACACACACATTACTTCAGTCGCGCCTGCTCTCCCACCTGCTGTCCCACCTGTCCCAGGCGGCTACGCAAAGTGGAAGTCGCTGGGCATCGATAAGTCCTACCTGCCTGTCTGGCTACAGAACCTGGGCTACAACACTTACTACGTGAGTAGCTGTCGCTGCTAATGGGGATCATGCACACAACACACATATGCCAACATGAGTTGCTAATAAAAGCCGTTTCCAGCCGCACTGTTATAATAATAATAATAATAGTAGTAGTAGTAGTAATAATAATAATAATAATGATAATGATAATGATAATAATAATGATAATGATAATAATAATAATAATAATAATAATAGTAATAGTAATAATAATAATGATAATAATAATAATAATAATAGTAATAGTAATAATAATAATATAATTAATAATAGTAATAATAATACGATAAAGCAGGGGAGGTGGGCCACAGATCTACACCGTTTCCGGATGATTAGCCCGGTCGGTGAGCTGCTCTCACGAGGTCTTTTACTATCGCAAGTTAAACTCTCCCCCAGCTCCCCCCCCCACACATATAAACTATACCCCCGCCACATCCCTGTCTTCCGCTTCTGTCTCGTGTCTGTGCACACCGCACAGGTTGGGAAGTTCCTTGTGGACTATTCGGTCTCCAACTATCAAAATGTGGTGAGTAAGCGTTATAACGGTTGACAACCGAATCCTGGAGGTTAGGTGGCCGGGCAGTTGGTCGATGGCATGCCTGCATCCTGCTGCTGCTGCTTGCTGCTGCTGCTGCTGCTGCTATTGTTGATGCTCTCTTGTTGTTGATGCTGTTGCTTCTGCTGCTGCAAGCAGAAGAAGGCCTGTATTTCAAACCACAGCCTCACTCACGTCCGGCTGGGCTCGCAAACGACACACCCTGTCAGCCCCCTAACAATAACTGTCAACCTCCTGTGACCCTGCTAGCGACTATCAAAGGTAGGGTATCAGCATACCGCCGTTGTATCTTCGTCCCAGTCGCCCCTTTCGCTCCCGATCGCACCCCTCCCCCCGCCGTCCACCTTTCCAATCCCCGCCTTCACCGCCCTCCGCGCTCCCTCCCTCTCTCCCCCTGCCCCCTCTCCCTCCCTCCCCGCTCCCTCCCCCCTAAAACCCACGCCCACGGCAGCCTGCTGGGTGGACGGACATAGACGCTCTGGTTACGCCATACACATTCGACTACAACAACCCCGGCTTCTCCAGGTGCGCCGCTCACCCCAACCCCTGCCCCGCCAGGAGGAAGACTCCAACAACAAGTAGTCTCCAGGGAGGGTGAAGGGTGCGGTGGGGTGGCTGCGGAAATTGCGTAGCGCTCCCCTTTGTTTGTACGTCTGTTGTCTGAGCCGTGTTGGTGTGTTGGTTGGTTAGCGATCCTAGGCAGTGTACTGTGGCTGGACGTCTCACGGGGGGATGGCGGAGGGGGCCTGAGGATGGAGGATTACCCGTCCGAAACTGGCCGGAGGGGAGTGCTTTCAAAGCTGGATGGTTGATAGTATTCCTGGAGGGCTTATCACGGGATCCTGAGAACCACCGATCGGTTTTTTTTTCCGAAAAAGTCGTGATTTAACATTGGTTCTGCACCAACCTGAGTTGCGCTGACCTGTTCTCTCGCAGGAACGGTGCCACACCCAACATCTACCCCGGCTTCTATTCCACTGACGTCATCGCGGACAAGGCGGTGGCCCAGATAAAGACAGCGGTGGCGGCCGGGAAGCCCTTCTATGCGCAGATCTCCCCCATCGCTCCACACACGAGCACACAGATCTATTTCGACCCGGTGGCGAATGCGTGAGTGGCGCGAGTGGGACTGCGATTTAGGATTGGTAGCTAGACTTCCTGGGCGTACGCTGACTGGTGGGAGCCTTATCCATTATCCATCGAGGAGGAGGCGGGTGTGGACATGTCCCTCGGTGGATACGTGTGTGTGTATACGTGTGTGTCTGTACGTGTGTCATATTTAGTGTTGCGTTACCCTTCGAAGGTGTAACGGGGGCCCATACGAGTCGGGGGCCCGAGGGCCAGTCTAGGGCTGTACGAAGTAGATAGATGTCATAAAAACACATAAGAAAAACTACTATATTATCGCTCAAAAAGGAAAATTATGTCGAACTAACTGAACTATCCAGGTTGCTTTGCCGTAAAGCAGTGCGCACGTCAGGAAATGGACAATTAAACAAACGGCCCAGTAGTCCTTGTGGTAAAACTTCCTTCCTCCCATCGTCGCCCAATCCAGAATGCCGCCCAATCCGCACTGGGGCCCCCCTAAATTCCCCTAATGCCCGCACTCCTGCAGCACCAAGACTTTCTTCTACCCGCCCATCCCCGCCCCGCGGCACTGGGAGCTCTTCTCCGACGCCACACTGCCCGAAGGCACATCCCACAAGAACTTGTACGAAGCTGACGTGTCCGATAAGCCCGCCTGGATCCGTGCCCTGCCGCTGTGAGTATTTACTGCGGTTTAACCGGGAGGGAGGGAGGGAGCCACAATGAGTGATGGCTTATCCTGATCGGTCCTGATCGGTCCTAATCGGTGTTGGGGGCTGCGTACGCGTGAGGACAAAAGCAGGGATGTGCGTTTCCTGAGGGGGAGTGCTCATCGGCCCGGTTAATGAGGAGTAGTAGAGCGGAAGTTAAGGCTCCCAAGGGGTATTGGGACATCCCATAAAATGATGATGCACGATATTTTTTAACCCCCCCGCCGCATCCTTCTTCCCGTTTATTATTTTCCACATAATACACACATAATACACACATAATACATGCATGCGCAGGGCCCAGCAGAACAACCGCACCTATTTGGAAGAGGTGTACCGCCTGAGGCTGCGATCGCTGGCCTCCGTGGACGAGCTGATCGACCGAGTGGGTAAGTGCCGTACTGTGCTGTACATATCTTCGCCGTATTACAGGTATTTGTGCTGTGTTGCTGCTGTGCTGTCCGGATTGAATATACAGACATACAGACAAATACGTGTGTATGTGTGTGTCCTGACGGTTGCCTGTGTATGGGAGAGGCGCCTGAGAACTGCCCGTGCTGTCATTTTGCTCCCCCAGGGTCACCAAGCTAACCAGCAACCCCACATTCATGGCCCACGGCCCACGGCCTGGCCATGAGGGGTTGGATCTTCCGCCTCCTAGATCACTCTTCTCTGCTCACACGCCTTCTGCCTGTCTCCCAAACCTACATATACATATACATCAGCCTTGTAAGCCTTATCCCTAAACCTCTCCCTCTCCCTCTCCCCCTCACACAAACACCCCAGTGGCAACACTTCAGGAAGCCGGCGTCCTCGACAACACATACCTCATCTACTCCGCCGATAACGGCTACCACGTACGGCAGTCTCTGGGAAGGAGAAGCGGGGATTCTACCCCGCCCCGTTGTGCACGTCCTAGTGGGAATGCCGGGATTTGAACCGGCGATGTGCATCCGACGTTAATTTGCGGGAACGAGTGGTCCTACTGGAAACGTACCAGAGCGCTCAGCTCGCTAAAAGCTTTAAACGGAGTCGTGCTTTGGCTCCCCTGTCTTTCGACAAACAGCACAACACGCATTTTTCCCCCTGCCCTTTGCCGTCGTGCCCTCATCCCTTGGCAACTTGCTGTCCTTGTTAGGTCGGCACCCACCGCTTCGGTGCTGGCAAGGTGACTGCTTACGATGAGGACCTCCGAGTGCCCTTCCTCATCCGGGGTCCTGGAATCCGAGCGTCACACAGCGATAAGCCAGCTAACAGCAAGGCAAGCGATGTACGATGTACGATGTACGGTGTACGGTGTGCGATCTGCATCGCATCTCGTCTATGCAGACGGTCCTTTCGTAAGGATGGTCTTTACTCGTAGTCGTACTAGTACGGAGGTACATGTCCACACACCCCTCCCTCCCCCTCCCCCACGCAGGTGGGGCTTCATGTGGACTTTGCACCCACCATCCTGACTTTGGCGGGTGCTGGAGACCAAGTGGGTGACAAGGCGCTGGACGGCACACCGCTGGGTCTTGTGAGTTGGGGTTATTTAGAGGGATTAGGGGGGAAGGGGAGACAGGAGACATACAGTGGTGCTGTTTTAGTGTGTTAGGGCCAAGCCGAGCCTGAGATTCGACATTCTGTTGTGTGCCGCTTCTCGTTGGTTGCTGTTGTGAGCCAGGTTGGTAACTCCCTTCGAGTGTCGTGTCCGTGTCCATGCCGTACAATATGCTTTGCCCTGCAGTACGCCAATGATGACGGCAACCTCCTCGCGGACTACCCCCGCCCTGCAAACCACCGCAATCAGTAGGTCCTGCCTGGCTCGTTAATGCCGTCTCCGCGATGTCGCTGTCGGAGTTCTATTGGTCATGATAACGATGCGCGCTGTTAAGGGTTAAGGCAGGCTGGCAGGGTGGCCTGGGGTGAACCGATCGAATGAATCCGCGCGTATGCATATGCCAAATGCCACTCTATGTGCCACTCATATGCCACATGCCACTCTAGTTTGTATGCGCACGGCGCGAGGTGGGATATGCTTTCTGCATATCTGCAGGTTAGAGTTACGCGGGCACTGCATTCACCGACCTCCTACCACCAGCAGGACGCCTCCTGAATCCTCCTAGGATAGGAACTCTCTCCATCCAGGCAGCGTGACTGTACACAACGCTCCCGAGCCCGCAAACACACACACGCACACACACCCCGCGCGCACGCACACACACACACACACACGCACGCAAACACACGCACGCACGCACGCACGCACACACACACACACACACGTTAAGCCCCCTTGCGTTTTCACACGAGCAATGTTTCGTTCATTGCCGTACAGGTTCCAGGGCGAGTTTTGGGGCGGCTGGAGCGACGAGGTGCTGCACCACATCCCGCGCTACACGAATAACTCCTGGAAGGCCGTACGGGTGTACGACGAGGACAACCAGCAGGCTTGGAAACTCATTGTGTCGTGCACAAGTACGTATATGTGCACACGTGCGGTGCACAAAACCGCTAACGTTTGTCTCCTCTCTGGATGTGAAAGGCGAAGTTGTTCTGTCTGTAAAGGAGGCTTGCTGATTGCAGCTAAATGTGTGCTAATGGAACCGGAGAATGCTGAAAACGCCAGAAGGCTGCAGCTCCCGCTCCGTATCATCTCCCGTATTGACCTCGCACTTGTCCGGAGCTAATAAAGATGATTAAAGATTGCTTTTCGCCTCTGCTTGGTTATCCGTTGCTCCCGCAGTAGTGAGTTTTTACATTCCATTGTACGACCCTAAACTTCTGTGCCGTACACAGATGAGCGGGAGCTGTACGACCTGAAGACCGACCCTGGAGAGCTTTGCAATATCTACAACAAGACCCGGGCCGCTGTTCGGACCAGGCTTGAAGCGCTTCTGGCGGTTCTGGTGGTGTGCAAGGGCGAAAGTTGCACGAACCCATGGAAGGTACGGTGGCGTACGACTGCCGTATTGTACGGGGACCATACCCGACTTGAACAATTTGCAATACCGTCATGATAACTTTACAGCCAACATAAGCCAGCCAACGGGACATTCTGTGTCATGTCAAGTTGTTTAAGTTACGGGGTTCCCTACCCCTTTAGTTCCCCTAAAGCCCCTTTCCCGTTACGGGAAGGGGAGGGGCATCCAGCTGCCGCATGGACGGCAAATGTGCACAGAGCGCAAGTACTGGGCTTTAATATTCTACTAAAATAGAACTTTTGCGTCCCTTACTATATCCTTTACCTAGCTTGTGCGGCTCTAAGGAGGCTCTTGGGCCGCGGCTAGCTCGTGTATGGGCACTTCTCGTTACACTTCCCCATCTGGGTAACTGACGCAACCGAGGTGTAACCCACACACGCACACATATTCTCTTTCCTCCGAATGACTTCGTTTCTCTCCTTGCCCCCTACCCTCTACCCTCTACCCTCTACCCCTGCTGCTGCTGCTGCTGCTGCTGCTGCTGCACACTCCCTTATCGTCTGCACAAAGATCCTCCATCCAGAAGGTTCCGTCAACTCTTGGAACCAGTCCTTGGACCGGAAATACGACAAGTACTACGCCAACGTCGCACCCTTCCAGTATAGGACTTGCTTGCCGTACCAGGTTCGTCTTAGGTCTCGGAGCTGCTTTAGTGGCTAATGCGTGCGTGTTCGCGCGGCGACGAGTGGTTGTCATGTCCACCTTGTATGCTCTTGATTGCTGCAGCCCCCCATGCTGCCACATTATTTGTTTCCCGTGCGCACTTGCTTTGTCGAGGCTAAAACTACAGTTATGTATATGGTGCGAGAATGCCGCCGCTGTTGAATTATTTAAGCATAACAAAACACTCCCTTGGGCGGAAACCGTTATCTCCTGACCTGTCGTACGTCCGCTTCTGTTCAACCCCGTGAATGCAAAGTACGTGTGTATTCAAACGACAATACATCGTCCATGGCCTCCGGTCTTTGACGGACACCCTAACGGCATTCGTGTGCGGAAATCCTAACTTGTAACTTGTAATCCCCTCCCTTCAACACCCGCATGTGCACAGGACCACAACAACGAGGTTTCTGCCTTCCGATCGACAGTGGCGGCGGCAGCGGCGGCGGCGGCGGCGGCGGCAGCGCAGCAGCCTGGCCGTCGCCGGATGTACACGTGGACCTCTGCTGGCCGTCAACTGTCCGCGACAGCATCGGCCATCGCCACCAGCCCACAGCCGCGTTCGGAGCCGTTCGTTGCTGAGGTGGAGCGCCACTCGGTCCCAGTACCGGCCGAGGTGCTTCAGTCTGACGTCGCCAAATGGTTCGATAATCCGCTGGCGCTTGCTTAAAAAAAATAAGCTGTACCAATAGTTATGTTTTGTTAGCTAGCCGCGCACGGCTATACATAGGACAACTTGTATGCGGAAGTGAGCGAGGCACTGCCTACAGGATTGATGCGCGCGTGAAGAAACTGGTTGTGTAGGTTGCGAGTTCTTGCAAATGGTAAGGCCCCTTTCCATCTACCTGTTATGTTTATGTTGTTTCGGCGGTTCATAAATGAGCTAGTAAATTGCCTCTTGTGAGCTTTATTCACGTGATTCATGAATCATGATCATGGTTAAGCGCTTTCCATGTATGGGGTTGTTTCATCCCCTGGTATTCTTTCATGTTCCGCGTTGCGTGCGTGAATCTGAACTTTTGCGTGCGTCGGGCTGCAGTTTAAAAATTTGAGTTTGCCGCTCCCCAAGATGGGCTCCGCTATCTCATCAGGCAGTTTTTCTGTCGTTGTTGTTGTTGTTGTTGTCGTTATTCTATGTCTTGCGTGCACCCTATCTAATGCCGTGAATGAGAAAAGGACTTGTTCGCTAGAGCGCGCGTGCATATTACGCCATTGATTGTTGATGGTTGTGTGCGTCGCGGGGATTCTCCATGTACCGATCCGTACATGATGACGTCATACAGAGCGTCGCGTACATGCTTTGCCCGTTCCGGTAAAGCCAAGTGCTCCTCCTCTTTGGACCGCGGCGATATTCAGCGCTTTGGACTGGCGTGCAACCGCCTGTACATATGCCGCATTGGCGAAAGTTGGATGCATATCAGTTGGCAAGGTGGTGTTGTTCGCAGCTTCATCCAGGCTGTAGTAGGTTTCTTTGCAGCTACCTCAGACATCATGTGTGTGTATGTGTGTGTATGTGTGTGTGTGTATGTGTGTGTGCGTGTGTGTGTATGTGTGTGTGTTTCCCAGGCATCATGTAGTAAGTTGTCGGCGGTTCAATCAGCTAGCTGCTGTAGTACAGGCCATCTAGCCGGAGTTACGGCATTGTTGTACCAATGCGGGAGGTGTTAATGGGCGTGTTGACCCGTGCCTTCGATGTAATCAAGCCAACTTTGACCAAAAGGCCTTCGGAGCCCACGCAGAGCGGATAGCCCCTCTCCCCCCCCCCCGGGGCATAAGACCCGGATGTGGGCCGTAAGCCCTGGACCAGGCCTCCCTGGATGTGTCCCTCTCCACCCTACTAACCGCCCCAACTACCGGCAGCCCGTTAAGTGGACACCTCGCAGCCCGCTCCCTCGCCCTGCCCCTGATGAGTGCGGCACAACCCCGGACCACTAACCGCCGTACACGCCATCTATTGTCCCCTCAGCAGCAAAATGCCGTCTTTCAGTCCACCCGCCGGAGCTATTTGGGCTGTTCGGCTGAAACATCCCCATGGACCACCTCCTCAGGCAAAAGGCAGCGACATACTCCACCACACTGACATCTGCATCCAGCGCATTGACGTCGTGTAGGGTGTCGATCGACGAAAGCTGATCGACCGAGTGGTAAATGCCGTACTGTGCTGTACATATCTTCGCCGTACAGGTATTTGTGATGTAGTGCTGCTGTGCTGTCCGGATTGAATATACAGACATACAGACAAATACGTGTGTATGTGTGTGTCCTGACGGTTGCCTGTGTATGGGAGAGGCGCCTGAGAAGTGCCCGTGTTGGCATTTTGCTTCCCCGGGGTCACCAAGCCAACCAGCAACCCCACATACATGGCCCACGGCCTGGCCATGAGGGCTTGGATCTTCCGACTCCATCTTCAGTCCAAGTATCGTTTCTTTGGATGCGCTGCCCGCTATGCCTTTCCCGCTGGTAAGTTGTACTATTGCATCCGATCCACTTCGCTTTTATATACGGACTTAAAGATGCTTAGAGCGTTGGCTTCCCCGACCGCGCTCTGCACAGCGAGCAAGCCCGGCCGTTCGTGCACATTTGGCTTCCAGAGATGGCCCTGTACGGATTGAAGGGACCCTGCCCTTTTTCCGGCTTCCAGAAATTTGACACCGCCTTGTTTTGGTTTTGGTTCCTAAGATCATCCGGGACAGGGCACGTCTGGTTGACAAGCACGATATCGAGCTGGCTTTGGATTAGCAGTGAAAGAGAGTGCTAAACCAGCAATTCTCCCATTCAAACAGTACAACCATTATTGACTAAAGTTGTCATGGATCTATCAGACAGCAAGCGCACATGAGCACACTGTTTCATCTATAATGCTAGTAACAAAATTCCACCGCGCCAAACAGTCTCTCCCTTCCGGCTACCTACCACCCGCTCAACCCAACATGGCGGGAACCCACGTGCGCCACAGGTAGATTATGAAGCAAAGACGCCCTTCACCGCCAGCAAACTGCAACCGCGAGCCATTCTTGCCTGGTATCTTCGTCAATCGTTAAAGGTTTATCATCTTACCCCCCACAACAACAACTCCCTGGCAACTTCACAAAAGACGATCCCGCGGGCACTGTAACCTGTCAGCACCGTACACATGTTTGCAGAGCAGAGCAGAGCAGTGCAACACTGCGTAACCAAGTAATGCTACACCACACGCTCTCCCACCGACGTAAAGGTAGACATCCTTGACCAACTGCTACTGCAACTGCTGCTGCTACTGTTGCTGTTCCCGCCGAACAAAACAGACCGTTTTGTTATCTGGCTCCTGGCGATAGTTGAAACCACCATCGTTGACATCGTTGAGTCCCGGTTATAACCATACAGCTAGTCGACATGGACGCCTCTGGTTGGCAAAAGATGAGCTGCTGCATGCGGCGACGGTGGCGGAATCCACCACGATGGGGATACGCACACATGTCCAGCAGACGAAAGGCCAACATCAATGATAACATGATCGTGATAGCATGAACCAAAGTTACCTCTAGTCCGGAAGGTAAAATGCCCCCGGAAGGTAAAAGATCATCATGTCTCCGACCAGCTCGCTCGCTCGCTTGCTCACTTGCTCTCACTTGCTCGGCCCTCTCAGTTCTTTCCCCAGCACGGACAGTACGGTCAAAGGAAACCTAAGCCCTAGGGAGGCACTGGCGGGTAAATATATGGGTACGAGTAGCAATTGTACCACGGCTACTTTTAGCGCAAAACCCATTACCCAACCCACTACACAACCCCACTACACAACCCCACTACACAACCCCACTACACAACCCCACTACACAACCCCACTACACAACCCCAGCACACCACAGGTGCCAGAGAGGACTACCAAACGGAACTACACGTACTGTAAACCCAAGAGTACCTCCTGCACATTGAATTTCCGTGACCGCCTGTCGTATATCCCACGTAAGGGGGCCTGCATCGCACCCGACCATGGACACCTGCGCTGACTCTTACCTCCCCACCCCATCCCTCTCACCCGTTGCCAAGCCCTCACTTCCTAAGCCCGGGAAATCTTCCCCACCTACCGGGCTGTCACCTGCTGGTTTCCACGTCCCGCTGTAGCGCCGATAGCCTGGCCGCCGCCTCCTCCGCCTCCCTCCTTGCCGCCGCCAGCTGCGCCGTCCGCCGCCGCTGCACCGCCTCAAGCCGCACCAGCTCCGAAACCATCGCAGCCGCAGCTGCATCGTATTGCCGCTTGGCGTCTTCGTAACGCTGCAACAATCCTGCCGATACTGACGCCGCCATCGCATGCTCCTCGTCTCCATCTGTGCTATCGTAATCCTTACCGTTGCCGCCAAATGTCTGTCCTTCTTTACCGTTGGCCGTGGCATCGGTTGATAATGTCGTTAGGGGCGCTCCGTGCAAATCACCGTCATCTATCCGTCGCCTCTTCTGCAGCTGCCAGTCAGACAATGGCAACGGCAGTGATGGCGGCGGCGGCTGCGGCGGCAGCTGCGGCAGCTGTTGTTGGCCCAGAGTTTCCATGGCTTTAACACCGCCCACAGCGACATCATCATCATCATCATCATCATCATCATCGCTGCTGCTCCCCCTCCTATGAATCTGTAGCGCGCCTGGTCCACCCGCACTAGCTCGTTGCTGCTGCTGGTCCTCCTCCTCCTCCTGCTGCTGCTGCTGCTGCTGCTCCTGCTGCTCCTGCTGCTCCTGCTGTTGCAAATAGGGTTGCTCCAGGCATTCCCTCAGCTCCTTCCGTTGGGTGCGAGGCTGAGGCCCCGAGTCCTGACGCTGTCGCCACTGCTGCTCCTGCTGGTGGTGCTGGTGGTGCTGGTGGTGCTGTTCATGGCGTTCCGCCTGCCGCTGTCCTTGCAACTGCTGTTGCTGGAGCTGCGATGCAGAGCTCTGTTGTTGCAGCAGCTCTTGTCGCTGTTGTCCCCTGTGTTGCCGATCCTGCTGCTGCATGAACCGCTCCAGGCGGGCGCTCAGCGCGTCCCGCTCCGCCTGCAGCTGCGCCACCTGCGCCTCCAAACGACTGACTCGCGGACCGGCAGCCGCCGCCACCGCCGCGGACGCCGCACGCTGATTCTTCACGTCCTCAATCGCCTCGTCCCGTTGCCGTACAGCCTCGTCCCGCTGCCGTACAGCCTCATCCCGTTGCCGTACAGCCTCCTCCAAGCTGCACGCCATCTCCTCTTTCTGTTTGAAGAGCGCGTCGCCCCGATGTAAGGCGGCCTCTCGCGAGGATTGGCACTCGCGGTGAGACTTGCGAAGTAACGCCAACAGCCGTTGGTGGTGGACTGCCTTGGCCTCCGCAGCATCCCGCTCCGCGGCGAGGTCCCGAATGTACAAATACTGCATGCGGGGGGTATGCGGGGGGTATGCGGGGAGTATGCGGGGGGTATGCGGGGAGTATGCGGGGAGTATGCGGGGAGTATGCGGGGAGTATGTAAATGTATATATATATATATACATATACATATATATAGTAGTAGGCCGGCATGTAATGATCTATTTGTAATACATATATGTAATCTATACGCCATGGCACTTGGACGCATCAGCGCTGCTTTCCTCTGCTCTAACACAGCAGCAGCAGCAGCAGCAGCAGCAGCAGTATGCACACAGACACGCACTCGCTTAGGCGTGAAGTTATTCCCGTGCATCACACCATCGGTAGTTCCCTCGGGGCGACGCCGAAGACAGATCATTAAACACGCAACCCACGCACCCATCCGCTAAACCCACCCACCCACCCAGTCTCCCTCCCCCCCTTCCGCGGTCGTCATCATCACATCTTCCCGAGGTCGGCTCCTTCAAAGCCGCCTACTGGTCAGTTCTGCTTCTCTTTCCTTGGCAGCAGCTTTTCATTCGTTCGTGTGGTTCGTCTTCCCCCCCCCCTCCCTCCCCTCGCTTTTCCTCCCCCCCCCCTTTCTTCCCCCCCCGTCCACCCTCGGCCCCCACCTGTCTCAAGTTCTGGTCTGCCACTGCGAAAAATGAGTCGTCGCTGTCCCACCGAAGCAGGATCTCCTCGCCTTCCTGCAGGAGCGGAACGACCGGGAGCGGCACCCGGGGCCCCCCGAGCAGTCCACACACGCACATATATCGCACAGGAAGGGGAGGGGGGAGATCACCTTGGCAGATGCGGCGGGAAGGCCAAGGAAGGCTCAACAGCTGCCAACATGCGCAAACGAGGGGTGGGGGCGCGGAGCCCTCAAAATCTGGGAAAAACCCTAAGGATAAAATCTTGCCTGTTTTCGGCAGGAAGACTTACCGACATAACAAAAAGAAAAACTGGCTTGGGCTTGGAGGAGCCTATTTTTTTCCATGATTGAATTAGATGTCCAGCATAAAGTCGAGTGTCTTAAAACTCCCCTCCCTCCGAGAAATGCGAGAGTTCCACGTCATTTCCTACACAAGCTCCAAGCATCCGAGGAAAGAACCCCAGGTGCCTAAACAGGCGCGCGAACACAAATCCGCGCCCACCTTGAGCGCGTTCGATGTAACAACCACGGTAACAATGCCGTACACATACGTCGACTTGTCGGGATCATCCACTGCGTTATTGCCCGTCGCCGCAACCGTCACCGTCCCGGCAGTGCGGCTTCCACCTCCGCAATGCGCCCCCGTCGACCCCGAGGCCGCGCCGCCGCCGCCGGCCGCCGCCGCCGCCGTCGTCGTCATCACCACCCCTCCTGCCGAATCCTGGGCCGCCGCGCCGGCGGCTGCAGCTGCTGCGGCCGCTCTCAGCACCTGGAACCCCTTGGCGAGGTCTTCCGGCATACCGCCACCACCACCACCGCCACCATCACCACATGCCGCCTCAGTGCTGGCCCTCATCAGGCGAGATAGACGGACCTGTATTAACACAGGAGATGTGGAAAGAGGTAGAGTTTGGATGGGCGAGTGAGGGGAGGGGAGGGAAAGACGAACCACACGCGGGGAGGGGAGGGAGGGCGAGACGAGCCGCAACACGGGGAGGTACCCTGTGAGGTGCGCCCTGTGTCCCTCCCCTCCCTCCTGCTGCCGCCGCTGTGGTGCCAGCAATCAGTCCTGTCTTAAATGGAAGGCTGAAATGGGAGGTTCAATTGTGCGACGACGACGACGGCGAGAGAGCTGCGACGGCGAAGAGAGAGCTGCTCCCCCG
>NW_003307565.1:288089-289636 GCF_000143455.1 Volvox carteri f. nagariensis
CCCCCCACGGGAACCCCATTAAGGTACCTTGATCAGGCATGGAATGACCGCCGCGTTGTCCACCCGGCCCTTGTACGCCCGGCAATTGCATGCAGCTCGGTCGCCCTCCCCCAGCGAACCAGGCTTCGTTACACCGGCACAAGAGCCCCTGGCGGAAAGGGGGGTGGGGTGGGGGTGGGAAAGACGAACCAGACGCGGGAAAGTGGGAAGTGAACTGAGGGACGGGGGAGGAAGACGAAGAACGAACGAGTGAGAGGAGGGGCCCGAAGGGGAGAGGAACAGCGTGAAGAGAAAGAAAACCTGGGAGACGTTGTCAATCCAGGGGGGAAGGAAACGAAAGAAGATACGCTGCTGCCAGATTTCAATGGAGCACTATTGGGGCCGTTGGGGAAGCAGTAGTGCGTCTCCAAGGCCCTCTCTGTGTGCGCATTCAGGTACTGTAAAACTTAGAGAGACGTACCAAAGCATGGATCCGTATACGTCATATAGCCGAAGTGAATGAAGGACACTAAAATAAATGAAGCGGACAGTATCTTACCAGAATCTCGGTGCATTAGCCTCAGCCAGCAGGCAGGTGGACGGGTCCCCCACCACCACCAAACTGTCACGAGCAGGGGCTCCACCTGGAGCAACCAACTCCTGGGCGCGGGAGTAGGGACATATATACATACATAATACATACACACATACGTACATGCGTACATACATACATACATACATACACACATACGTACATACACACATACGTGCATACACGCACGGACCATTGCCCCCGGGATCGAGACCTGTCAGGGTCGAAAATCTTTCCGATGGTGGAAGTTAAGAGTGTCCCTAGCCGATAAACCGTGATGACCTGGGATAAAGTTGACTCGCGAGCCGACCAGGAATGGAGTTGGGCCGCTGTCGACCCGGCAGATTCCGTTGGATGCTGGTGGTGGGTGCGGAACCTGAGCGATCCACTGAGAAGTCGACTAGGGTGACTGGATGAGGGTGCCCCCAAATACCGGGGAAGGCAGGGTAGCTGCCACGGGTGAAGATATACCCCCTGTCCCACACATCATACATACATACATACATACATACATACATACATACATACATACATACTACACACAGGTCAGTGGATACAGTAACTATTAAAAACCTTGATAGTATAATTGATGAAACCCATCACCACACAAGCACACAAAATATCGGCGCGGGCAACGGCTCCAGGCATCAGATATAACGACCAGCCGGCGGTTAGAAGGTCAACAGAGTTGGTTGATCAGTTGTTTAGTTACTGACGAACGCCTCCCTCCTCCTTCACCTTCCCTTAAACCCCTTCTCCCCCATTCTCCCCCCCCCCCCAACCCGCAAATCCTTTTTCCCTTCAGCCGCCTCCGTCAGTTGCACCTCGTGGGGTGCACCCCACCTTCCCCCCCGGCGCACTGCACTTGACAAAACTCCTGGCCCCCTGGTGCGCCGTACATTTCCTCCCTCCCCCCCTCCGCCCCATACACACCCTTCTTCCCCCCTCCCTTTCCCCCCCCCCCCCCCCCCAAAAA
>NW_003307565.1:290116-316160 GCF_000143455.1 Volvox carteri f. nagariensis
ATCGTTTTTGGCTGTGGGGGGGGGGAAGTACGGTGGGAAGCGGCAAAATGGCGACACGGCCAAAACGGCAGGAAGGTACGTATTCTATCAGTAGGGGGAAGGGGTGGTACCGGTACCGGTACCGGGAGCACTTAGGACCGGGAACCGGGCCCCACCGCCCCATGAGGAAATGTTGGCCCCACTCGGCCAAGACAGGGGGCGGGTGCCCCGCATGACAGCGCGCGATGGTGGGTCAGTAAAATGACAACCACCGCGCCCACTTACATAGTGGGTGACTGGGTGACATATATACCCCCCCTCCTCGCCCCCCCTCATCCGACCCATCATTCCACCCCACGCACCCGTCGCCACAAGCTTCTTCCGCTCCTTCACCGCCGCCAGACCCTCAAACGGGTTTCGGAAGCAAGGGTGGCACCGGTCAGTGATGGCCTCAACCCGCAGACGCCGGGGAAGAGGCCGCTTGCCGTACAGAGCAGCCACCAGCTCCTGACGGTGTGCGGGGGTGCGGGTGCGTGTGTGGTGTGTGCGTGTGTGTATGAGAGGGCCCGGCGGAAAGGGGAGAGGGGGCAAGCGGGAGAGGCGGGGGAGATCCAAATATCATCAAAGTGACATTGGGGAAGCGGGGAAGCGGAGGGTGGCGTGAAGAGCCTAACCCTAAGTCCGACACCGCGACAGACCGAGTACAGACTCTTCGTGGAGGGACGGATCCAGGGGGGGAAACGTGGCGGGAAGTCAGATGGATTCAACGGGAAGGGAGAAGGATTCAAAGGGTGGCTAACGCCTCGTAAAGAGGGCAGAGCTCGGTCCATAGCTAGGGAAAAGCGGAGGCTCCCTCCACCCTCCCCAAACTGGGCCCCACATCCACATGGTCCACACAACTCACCGCGTCCGCCTCGGGATAGTATTTGGCAAGCGGCAGGGCCGTAGGAGCCGGCACACTCCCACCCGCCGCCATTCCCTGCTTGTCCTTGTCCTTGTCCTTGCCGCCGCGCTTGGCGCCCTTGCCAGGTGCCCCTGCGGCCGCTGCGGCGGCCCCACCGCCCCGCCCTACATCGGCTCCCTGCTGCTGCTGTTGCGGCTCCGGTTCTGAGAAGTAAAGCCCTGGGGGCACCGAGGAAGACGTCACCAGCGCCCGCTGCGCCGCCGCCGCCGCCAGCGCCGCTACCTGCGGCCGCATGGCGCCGTTGAAGACCTGGAGCAGCAGGCTGCTGCTGCTGCTGCTGGCGGCGGTGGTGGTAGCGGCGCGCTGCGGCTGCTGCTGCTGCTGCCCCGGCGGCGAAGCTGCAGTTCGACGGTCGGCCGGTCTGCTGGCGGGGGAGGAGCGGGGGGGGGGAGGGAGGACCCATACATGACACCGCATGAGACATGGGCTGTCGATCCACTCCAGCTGGTAAGCTTTTGTTGATTTAGAGAGAACCCAAAGTCTATCTAAATATCTATCTATCTATCAATCTATCTATTCGAAACTACTATTTCCCCCCCAGTGCCATTTTCCCCTCGCACATAAGATCTGTGTGGTCACCCCCTCCCCACGCCGTCCGTAATACTGCCCCATGGTTTCCCCCTCCCCATCCTTAACCCCCCCTCCTTCTCCAGCCCACCGTTTGGCTTACCCCACTTCGTCCTCCTCGTCGTCGAGCCCACTGTGAATCCATCCACCGAAAGCAGCGGCGCCGCCGCCGCTGCTGCCACCCCTCACTCCGCCGCCGGAGCCTGCCGCTGCCGCTGCTGCTACTGAGCCCCTGCCCGCTGCAACCTGGCTTCCACCCTGCTGCTGCCGCTGCGAAGCCCCTTTTGGGGGACTGTTGGAACCCAACGCCGTTCCTCCAGAAGCTCCGAACGCTCCGGAACCAGATCTCAACCCAGATCCAAGACAGGGCCCTGACCCAGATCCCAATTTTGTAGAGCCATGTCCTAAACCCGGCCGGCCGGTTGTCGCCCCGGGAGATGGCACACAGCCCTGACCGGGACCAGGACCGGCTCCTTGCCAGCCCCGAAGGGGTGCGGCTCGAGTGGTTCGAGTGGTTCCAGGATTGGTCGTGGGTAGGGAGGTCCCTGGGGAAAGGCCTGAGCCAGAGGGTGTTGATCCCGGTAGCAGAGCCGAGGTTGAGGTAGCTCGGGGAAGGGATATGGGTCCGTTTGTTCGGTTGGTTGTTAGTGATGTACTGGCTGGAGGGGCTGGCGTGGGGATGAAGGAGGCAGAGGGGGGGCTTTGAGAGGAGGAGGGGCGATGGCTGCCAGGGTTAGGGGGGAATGAGCGAGGGGGCCCCGGGATGGGTATGTGGTGGCCGCCGCCTGAGGTGATTTTATGGGAAGCTGCGTGCGGTGGTGCAGAGGCTGGAAACGGCGTGGGAAATGGAGGGGAAGACCGGAGAGCTGAGGCGGCGCGCAGGGCGCCGTGAATTGCTCTTTCGTTGGGGCTGGGGCTGCTGAGCTTGGCGATGCCGTCGGGCGACCTGCGGAAGGGTGGAGGGAAGAGATTCTTGTTTTACTAAGCGCATTTTTTCGGCTCATGACGCACAGGAGCAGACGCGAGAGTGCGTACCCGTCAAAAAGCAGGGGCAGCATGCACTCTGGGAAATCGTTGTCCTCTAGGGCTCCGACTAGTCCATCCGATAGGCCATCAAAGGCATCCGGGAAGTCAATACCAGGAAAGAGAGGGGCCTGTTTGCAGTGCTTCATGTTACAGCCCGCATTTCGGATTGGCAAGTTAAGGTACCCACACATCAACGCGTCACAAACCTCGCAAGTGTCGCTGCCATGAACGCTCGCTCGAGACCTTTTGAAGAGGCGCAATCCATCTTCTGGAGAAAACATCCTGAGTAACGCTAAGGCCTCTGCCTCGAGTCATCTAGGTTGGCATCGGGAACAGCCAAATCAAGCACATTCGTGCTGAAATGTATTATGTGCAGAGGTTATGCCGTTACTGCAAAGGCCCACAATCCAAGCATGGCTAGCCTGAGTTCTGGACTAAACGTTCAAATTAAAGTTGACAGCGGCCGAGTTTTGTAGGACAAAATGACGATAAGGGTCAGCTAAATGCAGTATAAAGGAATGAGGCAATAATGTTTTAGTATTTCCCATCCGGTGGCGAATTGCGATGTAATAGCCGAAACCGAACCTTAACGGAAGCTGTCCAAAGGTGTATCAAACGAAACTGAATAAATCTCCAATAAAGCTTCTCGATATGTGACAGAAAGACATTTTATTCACCAGATTGGCCCTTGTAAACATCCGAAATTGGTGACCTTTGGGGCGCCACTATTTGCCACTGGCATTTAACTCACCACCAGCCATTATACAATCTGTTTCGCAGTCTATGCTTGAAGGCACGATGTCGCTCCGTACCCGTAATGTGCCGGATTGCAGACGTTTCCCTTGATGCCAACACAACTTCCTCGGGCACCGTACATCACCGGCAGCTCCCCGGCGGGCATCCGGCGGGAATAACAATCCGCTTCCGGATGAGGCGCATGAATACGTTGCTGTCCTGTGTAATATTCAGGTCAAGCTCGGGAATCGCCAAGGCGAGCCAAACTAAACCAGTAGCCAATCCTAAAGGCCGGTGCATCGGAATCCCTACCGAGGGAAGCCTAGAACCATCTATAACTGGAAAAGTACGAGCGCCGATGCCCGTAACGCCGGGTACAGAAGGGCCTCATCCTTTTCTGTGCCTGGCGCCCTGCCCCAGCCAAGGGATCGCGCAGAGCGGAAAGAGCGCCTCCCCCAGCTGCTGGACAAGAGGGCTTATGTGGAGCCACCTGCGCTACTGCCCTGTATATGCATTGAAGGATATGCCATGGGAATCGCGCCCATGGGAATGTGTTCAGGAGTTACCATTATCCCTGTATGTCCCGTCGTGTATGAGATATAAGGATGCTTTTGCTGCTGCAACTGGATCGGGTCCTGAGATAGCATGTGGATTTGGGATGCGGCACCGGCATGGACCAACCCGGCAGCCTTACAGGAGCCCAATAAGCATCGAAACGATTACCTAGTCCGGCCCAGGCAGCGATTTGACGGCAGGACCGTTAACATCACAAAATCTAAACAAAGGAGGCCTTCTAAATTTTGCTAAGGAAAGGCCACAAGGTTTTGCTGTGAGCGCCTCGACCGCACCTTTGCCGTTCGTCGCCGACGTCCAAACAGTCGTTGCCGGTGCCTAAATTGTACAGCTTCAAATTATTCTCCTGATTCTTCAAAATGGGTTGATAATAATTCCTATTCTTGCCATTATCACGCGGTGGCAGCGCTTGCTGGAGCGCCCCAGCGGGTCAGCAGCTCCTGGTCGCGCCCTGTCACGGTCGCCTTCGCCCCTTGGCGATTAAGCAAGGCAAGGATTGAGCAGGAAAGCCCTCCTAGAACACATACGAAGATTATGCTTTTGAGATGCATTTTTTGGGGTTACATATCTCATGTCGGGCCAAATGCCGGACGGATGACGCCACGACATCAAATACTTTTCGCGCAGCTGTGAGGTTCCAACATCGCCTAAGGCTCAGTACAGTTCCGCCGCAGTGCCTTATATCCACTGTGATATCTTAAGTCTACCGAATAGAGAAAAACAAGAAAGCACTGCGGACAGGTGCTGTGTTGCTTGCCTACAAAGGAGGCTGTTCTCTTTCACGGTCGCTTGGTTTGCCGCCTGCTTGCGATACCAATTTTATGCCTCTGCTTCTTCCGCGACCCTTTGGTGGCAGTCCGTATCCCGGCCAAGCCAGCCAAAGCCACAACAAAAGCACCGGCAGCTCCTCCCCCGCGACACAGACCCCGCTCCCAGCCGCGGCAGGAGCGGAGACCCAGCAGCACCAACAGCCTCAGCCACAGCAGAAGCCGCGCTCTACGTGGCTCGCAGCCATCGGTGCTCTTTTTGGCATCAGCAGCAACACCAGCAAACGCACGACAGAATAGTGCGATTTATATCAGATACAAGATAAAAGAACTGCAACGACGACTTAATCAACGCCATCCACACTCTGCCGGCATCCAAAACAATTTTTCTCTTTTCCGTTTTCCACTGCACTTTTCAATGCTCCGAAACCTCTTCCGACCTTCCCCGGATGGCCAAGGCCAAGGCCAAGGCCAAGCCATGCACCGCCGCGCTGTGGCTACCTCCCCCGGTGGCGGCGGCAGCAGCCGCAGCGCGGCATACGGACCTTCCTGGCCCGTACCCACCGATGAGGACTGGGGAAGTGGGCCCTCTTCCAATGACTGGGGCGGGGCCTATATTGACGAGGGGGGTGGTTTTATACTACCGGAACCTTCACAGCACCGCCCCGTGGAGCCCTCGGCGCCTCCACTGCCAGCGGACCTACTGTACCACATTGGAACGATTAACGATAACTACCACAACCACTACGCCGCGCATGGCAACGACCTAAAGGCAGCAGCACCAACAGGACCAGCAGAAGCAGCCGCAGCCGCAGCAGCAGCAGCAGCGCCGCCGTTCCGTGACCGTGACCCGTACCACGGGCGCTACAATGACCCGTGGGTCGGTCCTCACTTCGCCAGCAGCAGCAACCTGGTGCACAGTAGCGCAACCGGCGGCGCCGCTGGCGGCGGTAGCAGCCTCCTGACGACAACTGCCGGATCTCCGCCGGCAACGGTTTCGGGGCTGCTAGGATTCCTAGAGAAACTGCTCGGGAGCTTTATCTATGGGGCTCCTGGTGGTGGTGGCGGCGGCAGTGGCAGTAGCAACAATGATGTCAGCAGCCGCGGCGGCAGTAGCACCGTCGACGAGCATGCCTGTGTCTGCATTCGCCAAGAGGGCGGTGGTGGCCGTACGGGGCCCCCTAGGGGGGCAGTGGCGGCAGAAGACGGGCGACAGATCATGCAGCGTATGAGGGTTAGTGCCTGGCTGGGGCGTGGTTGTGGACAGACCCATGGGTCCATGACTTTCCCGTGGGTCCGTGAAGATCAAACACAAAGCACGGAGTTTTTATACCGCCTGCTCATTTGTTTCGATTGTCCGCTGACGATGCTCCCCGTCGAATGACGCGGGTTGGCTTGCTTCAAAACACACACATACACTACATACAGGCGCACACTTAGCCTATAATTATCATGATTACGGTAAAACTAAAAAAAAGGTTAATAATTACGCTAGTTAAAACAATTTCATTAATCTAATGATCCTTTCATCAGCTAGGTTAGCTATTTTTTACACACTCTCACTCGCAGCTGCACATTATAATTACCGCGAAGATCATTTCCTCTTGGGGCCAGGTCAGATGCAAAACGCACTGCCCTGAGACGTCGTCGGCACCTCCACGGCCCGCTCACCCAACGGATAACACACATGCACCTTGGACGCGGGTCCTAAGCTGAGTGCGTGACCTGTCGTACCACATTTCCTATCTCGTCCAATCTCGTCCATTCTGGATCCTCCCTTACCCGGGAGGGGGCGCCTGGGTGCGTGTCCCGCCGCTCTGCGTCCTGGTCGGGACACCTTGCTGACTGACTGACTGACTGACTGACTGACTGACTGACTGACAGACTGACAGACTGACTGACTGACTGACTGACTGACTCGTCACAGTGCACCGGGTGGGGTGGGGGGCGTGTGTGTGGGGGGGTTGGGGCCAAGGGTGCGTACATCATACGTACGGCATCTAGTCACATGCGGGATTCGATGATGATGATGATGATGGTGGTGGTGGGAGGGATAATGGTGGTGATGATGGTGGTGGTGATGATGGTGGTGGTGATGATGGTGGTGGTGATGATGGTGGTGGTGATGATGGTGGTGGTGATGATGGTGGTGGTGATGATGGTGGTGATGATGGTGGTGGTGATGATGGTGGTGGTGATGGTGGTGGTGGTGATGATGGTGGTGGTGATGATGGTGGTGGTGATGATGGTGGTGATGATGGTGGTGGTGATGATGGTGGTGGTGATGATGGTGGTGGTGATGATGGTGGTGGTGATGGTGGTGGTGGTGATGATGGTGGTGGTGGTGATGATGGTGGTGGTGGTAAGGCAACCCCCGGAGCTCCCCCCCACTCTTCCAAACTCCCCCGCCCGCCCCCCACGCGCACACACACACACATACACACACACTGTGACTCTCTACCCCACCCCCTCCCCCGGGGGATCAGGTGGAGGACGGCGGTGGGTTGAGGGTCGCCTGGCCTGTACCTGGCGGCAGCGGCAGCGGGAGCCCGGGGGCCGACAGTGACGTCAGCAGCGGCGGCGGCGGTGGTGTCAGTGACGGCGGCGGCAGCGATGGCGGCGGTGGTGACGTCAGCGGCGGCGCCGGCGGGCGGTACTACTATTGTCTTACGGCACCGCCGACTGTGCGCGACAGCTCCAGCCTGGATCAGCGGGATGCAGTACTAGCAGCGTATACCCGATTTAGGTACGGCGGTACGGCAGTACGGTGGTACGGCATGCTGTTGTAAAGGGCTTTCTGAAGGGCCGGGGGAGCCGCAGCTCGTGCTGCTTGTGCTTTGGCGCGGTAAGCCAGTTTAGTTCAGTGATTAAAACATAAACCTTCTTTTCTTCTTATGAACAGTAAGCCTTTCCTACAAACGTAGGCGAATTCCTATCCTATAAACGTTGCTATTTCTGTCGGTTTAAAGTTGCCGTTGAAACCCCATCTTCGTGCAGCACGTGCCCCAGAAGCGGTTTCGATTGCGGTTACGGTTGCGGTTGGGAGTTATCCCCTTATCGCCCGCTTTTAGACCTCCTCTTACTGTGATGATGATGATGATGATGAGAGCGAGAAGAAGAGTGGTGTTCGCTCGGGGGGGGGGGGTGAGCGGCTAGCTTAGCGGATACCTTCATGCCGTATTCCCTCGTGCCGTACTGCCGTACTGAGACCCTTGAACGTGTAGCCTTGTGCGTTGCCTTCCCACCGGCTTTGGCGTGTACGGCAATACACCATTCCTGATGCAGTCGCATGCCGGAAAGTCAGCCGCCGTACTATGTGACGCCCAACGTCGCGGCCGCCGCTTCCGCCGCTGGTGACGCTGGTCAGCCCCGCTGGGGTGGCGGCGGCGGCAGTGGCGGCGGCGGCGGCGGCGAAGCCTGCGCCGTCAAGCCTGGCGCCGCCGGGCCAGGGGTTCCGCCCGTCGCCGCCGCCGCCGCTCCCGCTGGAGCGACTGAATACTTTCCACAATCCGCAGAGGCGCTGTCGTACAGTACGTCAGCGCTGTACCCGGCCGTACCGACGGGCCCGTACCGACGGGTTCCTTTTTATAAAGGGGCGGCGGAGGCGGATGGCGGTCTCGGTGGCGACGGAGGGCTCGGGAACGCGATGGCCGCGCCGGCGGCGGCGCCGCCACAGGCTCCCGGCGGCGGCTCCGCCGCGGCGGCGGCGGCATGGGCTGCAGTAGCTTCCGCCGCCGCGGCGCCTGAGGGTGCAACACGTCTGGCGACTCGCGTGGTGGACGCGGCGAGGGCAGTGGGCGAGGCGGTGGTAGCGGCGGCGCACTCTCTCGCGTACGACATTCGCAGACGGGTACGATATATACCACATATTTATTACGGCAGAGAAAGGAGGTTTTCCATCGATTCGTGCGCAACTTCCCAACGGCTTGCCAGGAAATTGGATTGGCATCCTTGCAGAACGATGGCAGCTTCATCCTCGTCCACATAATTGTGACACTTTTTTAAAATGGTCACTTAGGTTGTCGTACATTCTTCATTGCAACTGCCGTCGCTCGCATTTCGATCTCACTGAGTGAGAAGTACGTACGTATGTATGTATGCGGTGCGCTGGTCCATGCTTATCGTACGGCAGGCGGATGAAGTGGCGCGGCGGCAACTGGCTGGCGGCAACGAGGTTGGTGGACGCCGTACAGCGGGGGCTAGCGGCGGCGGCGGCGGCGGCCGTGCGGCCGCACTGCTTCCGCTGCGAGCCGGCGTGGTGGCGATCTGGCTACTTGCTCGTGCGGCGGCGGTGGCGGTGGGCGTGATGACGGAGGTGTTGGCGGGTGGGTTGGGGTTGGGTTGGGTCGGGGTAGTTTTCATTATCATGTTCTCAATCCAGACATACATACGTGAAGAGTGACCTGGTCGTGAACTCGACGTGGTTGCCCCGGGAGAGCGGAGATAATTTCTTGGGGGGTGCTGACTCCCCCCCCCCCCCACCACACCCACACCCCACCCCACCCCACCCCACCCCACCCCACCTCGTGAAACCCACACGTGCATGCAGCCCTACTTGTAACCCCCCAAACCCCCACTTGCCCGCCACTCAGCAACGGGCGCAGTGGCGGCGGAGTTCCTCCTCTTCAGCGGCGCTCTGCTGACCAAGTGGATGCCGATGCTGAACAACAACAACAACAATCGGCGCCGCCGCCAGCAGCAGCAGCAGCAGCAGCGCAGATTTGCGGGACGCCGCGGCGGCGGTGGCGGTGGTGGCGGTGGTGGCGGCGGCGGCGCGCTCCGCACACACCCGGACGGTGGCTACGGACGCGGACTCGGTGATGAGGCAGGTGACGGAGGCGGAGGCGGAGGCGGCCTGTACGGCAGCGGCTGGGGGCTGGGTCCCGGGGTGCTGGCGGCGCTGATGGCGCCGAGCCACATAGCCCGTACAATGACGGCAACCGCCTTGCTTGTGTACGGTAAGAAGCGTTACAAGTGGAATATGTTTTCGTATTAATTGCAGCCCACGTTCATTGGCTGCTTACAGGAAATGTGTGTGTGGCAGGGCAGCTCTGTGGGGCCTTATCATTGTAGCAATGGAGAAGTGCGTGCCCTGGATTGCCACATACCTTTTCAGCGGTTAAATCTGCTGAATGACGAGCATGCAGTCGTACCTTATCTTTTTCTTATGATTACGATGTATATATTGTATTTCCTCTCAAGTAACCATAATTGAAAGATCGAGCCGTACTGCAGCGATGTGGGGTTTTTTATGTCGCTGTGGTATATGCGTGGTGCCACGTAGTTTTTCTGTACGACACAAGGGCGCCGGTGTCTCGAATTGCTCGTCCGAGGACGCGTATGGTTGGCTGAGATGATGTGGGTCAGGCCTCCACAGTCCAGGAGAAGCAAGTGATATAAAGGAGACTAAGGGACGACCAAAGGGAACGATAGAGTTGCGGTGGGGCCACATACATTCCAGCATCCTTGCCAGACATCTTATTTATCTTACCAAAAAAAGCGTGAATGATGGATGGTAGTACGGCACATGCGACGCGTCGGTAGCCTAAATATATTTTCCGCTGACTCGACTTCCGTCCCGACATGCGGACAGTGTTAATTAATGAAGATTATTATTAATCCCCCAACCGAGGGGGATGATTCTTTGGCCGGGACTGGACTGGATTCATGCGTTGTACGGCACTCCTCCGTTTATTCGTTTGATGACGTCAACCTGACGTCAATCTGGCTGCTGCTGTAGGTGAACTTCACGGCAGCTTGGAGGAGGCTGCTCGGGTGCTAGCCGGGGCGCTGATGGACGCAGCGAGCCAGCTGGCGGGTCTGGCGGGTGGCCCCGGGGCAGCGGGACTGACCCGCGGGTCACTGGAGGCGCTGGGATACGCTGTCGACGCGCTCACCGGTACGTGCGGTGTCTGTCTGTCTGTCCGTCTGTCTGTCTGTCTGTCTGTCTGTCTGTCTGCATAATTATTTTATATTATTTATTAAAATATAAATAAATTCAATAATATAATATTAAGTTTTTTATCATAATACACATACATATGTCTATATGTAGACGTGTGTGCATGTGTACACGACTGCATCCTCATCAGGCGTTCGTAAGATTGGGCTACGCGCTGTAGCCCGGGAGTTCCAGAGGCGGCACGCACTGGCATCGCTGACGCCGCCACTGCCGCCGCCGCCACCGCCGCCGGCACCGCCTCCACGTGAGCTGCACCGACGCCACCACCAATAGAAGCCCCACCGGCATCAGACCTGCCACCCAACCCAACTCGGCTTGCTTGTCGACTCTCCGCCAACACCCCGTCGGAGCAACCCGGGCACACACACCCCGCGGATTTCCACGGGCCAGAAGAGAAGGGATGCGGCAGTAGTGCTGGCAGTAATGCTGGCAGTAATGCTGGCAGTAGTGGTACGGACGGTTTATTTTTGGGAGAATGAAGGGCGCGGGGAACGCAGCTGCAATCAGCAACAACAACCGTTGTATGTAGTGCAAGGAGCTGCATTACATCTTCTTCATTACTTCTCATAAACCCAGAATGGACAGCGGGTATTTTTGGCTGCCCGGCCCGGTAACGTCAATAAATAGAGGTTGATATTGGAGGACTACGTACACACAAGGGTCTAGAATGCTCTTGAATAATAAGAACTTTTTAAATAAAAATCCCGGTGCCGCTGCGTAGTGCACGCGTTCAGCAAAGCAACCTCAGCACAATTTGCAACACTTAATTAGGCGAATAACTAACGCAGATCTCAGCAGGAGCTTTCAGGAGGCATTAAAGGACGAGTCGCGTAGATCGTAGGACTTGTTCCAAAACCAGCAGTTCTCGTAAAAGGGCTGACTGGACTTTTAAAATAACTGGAACATACATTAGTTTATACTCCACAACGGTAATAATTGCATGGTTTGTGTCTTTGCATACTAAAGCACTGTACCAGCTGTCAGCACTGCTGACTCAGCAGATATCTGAAAGACAACTTCTTCATCAAAGGAATTGTTGTCGCCTCCCTGTTTCTTCACACACACATTTATGTGTGTGTGTGTAAATCGGCCAAATCGGCCAGATAAAGAATGTAAATTAAATAAAAAAATTAACGATGACAGCCCTTTCAGCCTCTCGCCACCCCCTTCCGCCGCTGTGGTGGTGTGTGTCCAGACTCCGCTGCTGTCGACGACCTAACCTTGGGCAGCGCCGCGCAAAGCTGCTGGCATAATCGCATAAGATCCTACTCCCCCCCTTAGGAGGGGAGTTAGGCGGAGCGGCCTCGGAGCTTGTGATTACCGTACAGAGAGGAGATGAACTGCTCAGGGGGATTCACTACTATCGCCAACCTCTCACAGCTACCACGTGACAGCTACACACACCGCAAGCAAACCACGACTACCACCATCGCCACCACCAAGGCCGCATTACCGACCCGTCCGTGTGCCGAATCATCGTGTGCCATCTTTCTTCCGCACCTGAGTCTCAGCTGGGTGGGATTCCTTCTATAGGCGCCCTGCAGCTCTGGCAGCGGGTTCGAGATCTCAGATCTCAAGCCAACTTGTGTCAACGCAACGCGGCAACGGCGGTATTACAATAAAAGAATTCAGTTACGAATATACAAGCAAGTTTTCGAAAATGTAAACAGTTCCTGCACAACTCAAGAGCAGCCTTAGGCCACCGAGCATCCATCCCTCCCAAACTTCCGCATGCCCTTGTAAAAGTTAACAAGTTACAAGTTCCGCGCAAGTCTGAGCGCCTCCCCAGAGGTAAGATACAACTCAAAGACGAGGAAGAAATTTCCCCTACAATAAGATCCCTCCCCCTGTAATCGGTGTAACTGGATGGCCACCGGCCGGCCGCACAAATCATCGTGCGATCTTCTACAGCCGAGGCACAACACAGGTCATAAATAAATGTTGCAATCATAAATAAATGTTGCGAGCCGTACGTATACGCGCCGTACATATACAAGCCGTACTTGTACAAGCCGATTAACGTTAACCATCTGAAAGACTGCCTAAGCTTTCTACCGCAGATAGGAGGGAGCCCGCGAGGGGCCTCTGTCCCCTCCTAAGCGGCCGAGAGCTGCAGGTCCGCTAGTTTCGCTCTTCTCCCCCGGGGGTGGTAAGAAGCGTCACATGCGCGCACGCTCTCACGAGTCAAGGCTCCGTCACACGACTCCGCGCACTGAGCCCCTGAAACACGCAACAAGATGTTGACTCCTCTCCGTCCCCGACCTGATCCGGCTCTTGGGGTGGGGGTTCGCGAAGACAGACAAAACCCGGAAACCCTGCACAGACCCTACCCCTCCCTACTAAGGCACGAGGCCCTGACTTACATCTCGGTCTCTCACCCAATTGTCCGTTGCGGGGGAGCGGGCAGGGTTCAAGAAACCCGCGCTAACCGCCTCTCGAGCGCACGCGACGGGGGGGGGGCACGGACTAGGCTAGCAGCTATTCGTTCAGTTCACCGTCGGGGCTAGGGATGCCTCTAGGCAGCACCACACACTCGCGGCACAACTCACACGCGGCGTCATCCAGTCTGCTCTACACCCACCCCCTTCGCCTGCGACTCCTCCCAAGCCCTACAGCAGCGACCTCTCAAAAAACCCCTCCCACTGCCCCTGCCTTGGCGCAACCTGCGGCGAGGCGCGCCCTCTCCCGCGAAAAACCCTCTACCCAGACCCAACAAAGGAAAACCCTCAGGCCTATCCCCTCGCCGCCCATCTACGAGTCCTCCTAGCACCCCTTTCTATTCCCCCTTCCCCCTTCCTCTTCCAGCCCAACTGGCTGTACGCAACACAGGCGCCGGTCCACTACCGATAAATGGGATGGTCGGTCCTGAACCCCCCCGTCCCCCTCCTCCCCTTTCTTGGGCTTTCTGGTAGTCAGCCGCTTGCTTATTACCAGATCCGAAACCACCATCGTCACCGCTCTGAACTTCATTTTACATGTAATGATCATATGACGCAGCGATGAGGCTGGTTTTGGAGCTGCGGCTCCAGCGCGTAAAAGAAATGGCACTAGCGGGGGCAGCTGGGCACCCTAGCGCAGGTTTCAACACGTGTGAGTGTATGCAGCCGCAACGCAGCCGGGAAACCGAACGCCATGGTCGTACACCCACGCCGTCGTGACGTACTGCTCATCACCTGTACCGCACTGTACGAGCGCTTCCGGCGGCCTTCCCAACGCTGCATTGACCCAGCGGGGGAGCTCCTTTGTCAGGGCTCGGGAGATTGACCTGCATGTCGTATCAACGATTTCAAATGTACCCCCGACGGCAAAGGCAATTCCGTCGCATCTTTCAACGACGAGCGAATCCCGGGATACTGCGCCGACCTCCGTGGTCAGCTGCATCAGGTGGGATATGACCAGCTGCCCTACATGGTCGCAAGCTGCCGCCGCCGCCGTCGCCGCTGCCCCGCCGCCATGCCCATAGAAGTTGTGAGAGGACGGCTCTGTTGCCTCTGCCTCCGCCGCTGCTGTCGTACTGTTTTCCGACTCGCGCGTTTGGAAGGTTACGCCGGCGGACAAGTGGATAGTGAGCTTTTGCGGCGGCGAAGGTGGCGGCGACGGCGGCAGGGGTAGCAGGGGTGGCGGCGGCGGCGGGGTTGACGGTGGCGGATATGACGGTGGCGGGGGTAGTGGCGGCAGTGATGAGGGAGGTGGGGACGGCGGCGATGGCAGCAACTGCGGTAATGGCGGCGGTTGTTCTGACGGTGGCGGTTGTGATGGGCCCGGGTGGAGCTGTAGCGGTTGTGTCAATGGTTTAACTGGAATCGTGTTGCCAAAAGATGTCACAGTACGCTGTGATTGCGGCCATATCTGCATTTTGTCGGAGATTTTTTTTGAAGGTGACACATACGCCGGCGGCCTCTGAAGCTGTGGCAATGTTGATGGTTGGGAAGGTGTGGAGTTAACTGCATCAGGTTTTTGGATAGGCTGTGGCCCGCTAGCTAAGGATTCTTGAAAATGTGGCGACAGGGGAATAGCGTTTGATCGGGCGCGTGCGGGATGGTTAGCTTGCGAGGCCGCGAGGAGATGGTAGTGTGATGCTCCTTTGGTTGACAGCAAGCGTTGATCCTCGCTTGTCGCACGTCGCGCATGTTGCGCCGTTTCCTGCTCCACAATTCTTGCAGAATCTGCGATTGTGGGCAACATGTTGCAGACGGTGGTAGTCGGCGTGGTACCCCAGCATTATGATGGTCGTTGCAGCAGTGTGGACTGCGTGGCAATCGTTTAGGGTTATTGCCTGGCATGTTTTGTGAAATATATCTGTTAAAATTGCTGTTGTGCTGGCAGAGCTGTAAGTTACGGCGCTTCTGGATTGTTTTTTCATTGGTGTTGCTTGACCTGGACAGTCTCAACCCGACAACGCATTTTAATATCTTAGTGGCCACACCTGTGCACCAGGGGCCGTTGCCAAAAGTCAGCAGAAGAGCAAACAGCAGAATGCAACTAAATGCCATTTGCATACAACCTATGGAAAAATAAAGTGCTCAGGCATTTATTTTTGAAACTCATAAATCTCCGAAACAAAACAAAATTTTGTTCCCCTAGATTGACAATTCGCAACTGAGCCCGCTCCTGAATCGAGGCCAAGTGTCGAGGCCGGAAAGCCTGAACCCAGCCCTACGAACAACCGTCAGCTAAAACAGCAACCCACGAGCCACAAAGGTATTTCTGCATAAGGGATGTTTCATACATATGTTTGATTACACTTAACCATGGCAAGGTTTTGCAGGAGTAATGAGGAGGTGCACATATCACTCGTGCCGTAAGATAAGAGATAATATCACACATACATAGTACTTATCCAGGCCTTCGCAAGCGCTCGGGAAAAGCACTGCTTTGCGGAGCGGCTTTCGCAAACCATGACTATCGTTCGTGTCCGCCCCACGGCCCGTCCTAGTCCGTCACTCTGCATGTCCCCCTCGACGTTCGTCAAAAGCAAACTGCAGAGTGCAATGTTTGCGTTCCTTTTGGTAGAATGCGTCTCTACATCATGTGATTTAAAAACCAAAAAAAAACGCGCGGTGGAAATCAACAACTGGCAACAGCATGATCTCTATAAGCGTTGTTTCCGCTAAAGCCTCAAAAGGGTGGAATTTGTGTAGCCTTCTGCATGCGAGCAGCTGTTGGTTGAGCCGCAGTTGTTGCTTCCGTCTGTCACCGAGATGTAGAGAGCCCGGAGTCATCTCCCGTTTCCTAACTTTCCCAATCTTACCCCGGCGTATTACCCGACTGGTCTATGCAGCTGTGCAGCTATGGAGGTTGACCCATCCGGAAAAAACTGAGAAACACGGTGGACCAAGTCAATGTGCTGACGTCACATCTTTTAACCCCGAAAATTCCTGTCAAAAATCCTGTCTGCAACGTCTTGTAAAACCCTAAGTCGTAATTGCACGTGCCATGTGTTTATAGCAAAAAGCAAAAAGCCGTGCACCCGCGCTTGCAGCAATTTCAAATCCGCGGACCATAAGAGTCAGTATCCACCTCGGCTGTAGCAGATACATAGAGCAATAATTCCCGAACAAACAATCATGCATATTCGCCACTGACAACTGCCTCAGCGCATCGTCCTGTTTGCCCAGGAATGCTTCTACTACAGTTCATTTCCTCCCTAGCTTAGCGCCTTTCTTCGGCTTCTTTCTTTCTCAGGCAGCTGGCTGCCTCCTCAACCTCCCGCTCCTGAGCGCAGCAACTCGCGCTGGAGACCCAGCATCCCTCGCATCAGCCATACCCGCCACTACTCTCCCCCTTATTCGCCCACGTACCGACCCTTTGCGACCACCGGAGCATCGCCGGCGTTTCCTGGTGGCCATACCTATCCATTCGAAAAAAGAAAAAAAAGCCTGGGTTAGCTTTAGGTTCACACGCAAGCAATATTCACATATGTGTACGTACATACGTACTACATACGCGGACGTACAGAACAGAACAAATATCATCAAGAATCGAAAGAAACGAACACATAGACAACAAACGCAGGTGATCGTTCGAACCGAGCGACTCAATTTAACGAATTGACAAAGCCACCGCACACCAGGTTACCAGACGTGTTTGCGCGAAGCACACACGCGCGCGCACGAAGACACACACGCGCACGAAGACACACACACGCACACACGCGTAGACACGTCAACACGTCCACCACCCAGCCACAGTTGTTTTGCGCCTTCCTTTTTGCGCTGTTCGTCGCCGCTTCCAAAAAACTTTCACCCCGTGCACGAAAAACAGGCCTCAGCACACATCCGGACGACCTCAGCAGAACAGCCCAACCCTCCACACCCCTCCCGTGCTTCCCCCCCCCCCCCGGCTTTTTTCAACATCGCAGCACAACATCATATTGCAATTGAGAACACACGGTAATGAAGACAAACTGAAGGAGAGGAGCGCGAGAGGAGTAAAGAGGAGTACGCGATCCGCAACACACAGGGGGCCACACGCCTATCCGGACCTGAAGACGAAAAGATATACCCCGGCTCTCGCGGCCCACAGTGTAATCTAAGGCATAGGTACATACGTACATACATACATACATCTATATACGCACGAGGCCCCCTTGACGCTGAGAGGGGTATTGGTAGGTGGGTACACTGCACGGTCTGCGGCCACAAGGGGGGTGGGGGCCACAGGTGGGGGCACCTTCCTCCAACCACCCTCACCACCAAAACCCAAATACACACTGCATACCCCCCCTCCCTGGGTTCGGAACGTCACCAGATTCTCGTTGCTCCCACATCACCCGCATATTATAAACAGCACTTCACCCATACACCCGGGTGGGCCGATCTGTCGGTCTGTCTGTCTGTCGGTCGCCCATCACGTTTCGCAGCTCTCCGGGGGTTTCAAAAGGTCCAGCAGTAAACCGTGAAGAAAAAGGGAGGCACCAAAGGGGCGGCACCATCTCTCCGCGCTCACATCACGGAGAGAGCGCTCCTCTCCCTCACCTCCCTCCCCAACACACACGTGGCCCCCCGTGTCCCACTCTCACCTCGCAACAGATCAAACAAACATCTGTTGCGGGTGGAATGAAACACGGGGGGCCGCTATTGTATCGGGAAACAACTAAAACCACAACATCAACAGCAGCACGGCCCCCCGGGCTTCCACAGCAAAAACATGTCGCGTGTTGGCCTGTTCACCGCCACCACCACCACCACCACCACCATCCGACATCAGTTCATTAGCCTCTAGAGCGGTCTCCTCCGAAACCAGCCAAAACACGATCATCAAACCCCAAAAACACCAATCCGAGGCTATAACTGTATCCTGTATCCGAGGCTATACCTGTAGAGGTAAACTCGGTGCGGATACCCGCCACTACCAGTCACTAGTCTGTTACATCACCACGTCGCAATTGCTCCACTTAGTCGTTTGCCACCACTCTCCCAAAGTGACGGTGGCGCAAACAGAGACCATTTCAACAGCACCAAGAGGTCCGCCACTGGCGTGTGTGTGGGGGGGGGGGGGAGGGGGAGGGGGAAGGGGAAAGACGCGCTCTCCCGGGCCCCCCTTTTCCGTTCCCGGGATATGTGAGGAGGCCGTTATCAAGGCCTCACAACAGGTCCTCACCTCACGCAGCAGCCGGCGACATCATGGGAGTGCCCTCCCCCCCGGAGCCGCTACCCGCACTACCCGCCCCCGTCCCCGCCTCCTTCTTCTGCTTCTCAAATCCGTAACCCAAACTGGTTCCCGAGCTGGCTGACAGTAGCTGCAGATCAGCCAGGTGCTTCCGACGGAACTCGTCCACAACGGAGCTCACCTGGGCGCGTGCAAGGCAAGGCATGGTGTGTGTGTATGTGTATGTATGTGTGTGTATGTGTGTGTATGTATGTGTGTGTATGTATGTGTGTGTATTTATGTGTTTATGTGTGTGTATGTGTATGTGTATGTGTATGTGTATGTGTATGTGTGTGTATGTGTGTGTATGTGTGTGTATGTGTGTGTATGTGTGTGTATGTGTGTGTATGTGTGTATGTGTGTGTATGTGTGTGTATGTGTGTGTGGTGGGCCAAATGAGGTGGACTAGGGCAACGGGTTTAGTGACGTCAACCGTCAACTGTCAACCGACGGCGGCGCATTGAGAAGAAAGGGGATCAGGAACCTTTGGAGCTCTAGGAACCTGACCAAGGTGCTCGAGCGTTACATAGCAACTGCTCTACGAAAAATGATTTTCATGGATGCTTTTCACCAATTGAAAAATTCTCAAACCAATCATTTTGACGTCACTTTTGTGTAAGCTTACAGTGGTATCATTAGGATTTGAAACCCATACTGCTGGCCTTGAATTAGGTTTCTTTAGCGGCATTACAAGTTACATTACAAGTTACATTACAAGTTACAATACAGCTGACTAGTTCAATTCTATTTTCCATTCCTACACCCCCTCCTTCCTTCCCCCCGCTCACCTCCTCCGTGTTGAACTCCATCTCTCGCAGTACGGCAGCTGCCAGCTGCAGGGAGGGCTCCAACGTCTCCGGAACCACGGCTGTAGCCCCCGCGCGCTCCAGGTTCACTGTGCACGGGGTTGGGGTGAGGGGGTGAGGGGTGAGGGGTGAGGAAGGGGGGGAGGCGATGCGGAACGCAATGCGGCGACGTAACCCTCTGTCAACACGCCCTCTTTAGCCCCCAGTTTGTTGACCAACAGCAGACCACGGCATCAATGACGCACAACCGATATATTGACAACAGCCCTGCTACTGCACACGTCCGCACTACTACACCCACACACACACACGCACACAACCCACCACACACACGCCGGGCCCTCCTCCAACACACAAACACACACACACACACACACACACATACACGCAACCACATATGCCCCAGCGGGGACTTCAAAACACGGCCGCGGGGGGGGGGGTTGACACGTTCCTCACCTGCGTTGGTGATGTCGTGCGCCCGTACGTACGTCTTGACGTGCGGGAAGTGCTTCGACATGGTGTAGACTGCCCGGTAGTTGGCGCCCGGGGTGTCCAGGGCGATGATGGCGCAGGCCGCCCTCTCAGCGCCCACCAGGTGCATCACCGAATAGGAGCCTTTGAGGAGGGGGGAGGTGAGGTGAGGGGGGGTTTTGAGGCGAAGGGGGAGTTGAGGGGGGGGGAGTTGAAGGGGGGGAGGTGAGGCGGGGCGGGGCGGGGCGGGGGAAATGTCTATTGGTAAATATGATGATGATGATGATGATGATGATGATGATGATGATGATGATGATGATGACAAAGTATAAACTGAGAACGAGGAAAGTTGATATTGTGAATATGTACGACGGAAATAGTGTATAGAAGAAATTATATGTAAACCTACACCCGTACATAAATATACATAAACATCCTGGACAGACGGACGTCAGATGGCCGGATGAGGGGTGGAAAAGAGCTCTCAGCCGTACAGGCGGAGGAGACGTGCGGGAACAGGCCCCCCTCCCCCCAGCCCCAACGTCCCTTCCCTCCCTCCCACCCCACCCATTTCCCTCCTCAATCCCCCCCCAAAACACACACACATGCACACGCACCTGCGTCTCCAAAGTACACCGGCACGTCCTTCTTCTTGCCCACCGCCACCCGGGCGCTGCTCACGTCCAGCGCCACGAAGGGGATGAGCTGCTCGGACAACATCTGGGCAATGATCTGCCCCACACGGCCATAGCCTGAAGTAACAGCAGCAGTAGCAGCAACAGTAGCAGTAGCAGCAGAAGTAGCAGAGAGGGCGGGACAGGGGGGATAGAGGAACCATGTGATCCAGGGAGGAAGGAGGGAGGAGTGGAGAGGGGGAGAGAACCATGATGTACACACAGATGACACACACACAGATGACATACACACAGATGACACACACAGGCAGGTTTCACTCTCGGGAACCTCACCCCACCCCACCCCACCCCACCCCACCCAGCCCGACCCGGAGCCCCACCAGCCCACACACCCCTCCTACACACCCCCACCCCCACCCGCAATGATGACGTGGTCCTTCATCTCCTTCATCTCATCCTCCTGCGGCCGGCGGGGTGCGGATGGGGGTGCGGATGGGGGTGCGGATAGGTTAAGGAGGTTGATGAAGCGAAATAGGGTAGGGGAGGACGGCAAAGTGACAGACGTCAGATGTCACCACCACTATCACTGTTTTTGAGCACTTCACACTTCACACCTGCCCCCCGGACAGTGGGAGCCCCCGCCCACCTAATTGGGGAGGGGTTGGGTGAGGGGGGGAGGGAAGAGCTGGGAAGACAGGGAGCAACGGCGGGAAATGGGTCACCGGTATGTGTGTGTCTGGGTGTGGAGGGAAGGGGGGGAATACCACCGGGGGAAAGGGGAGCTGAAGGAGAAAAAGCTTAGGGGAAAGAACAGACAGACAGACAGATAGACATACCTTGGGCTGCAGAGTCATCAGGTCGGAGCTCTCCAGTACGGCACCCAGACGACTGCCCAGCTCGGCCAGGTACGGCGTCAGGGCCATGGACAGCGCAACCACCTGTACGACACCAGCAAAATGCATATGGTGGTCATGGTGACGTTTTGCCATAGAATGAGGAAAAGAGGGAAAAATGGAATCCAGGTGCGACAGGTGACATACGGTTGCGTGCTACCGTAAGGGGCTTGCTGTACGGCAAAACACAGAGACATCCTCTCTCAATCGGGCGCCTCTTTTCCACCGCCTCCTCTTTAAAGTCCCGGCCCCCACCCCAACCCCGATTTCTCCCCCGGAATCCAAACCGCGTCCTTTCAAAATTTTTAAAAACATAAAACTGTTCCTCACTCCCATCGCCTACAGACCTCCAACACGCAGATCATAATTTCCATTCGTGGAGTACGGCGTAAAAGATTTGTACAACATGACTCACCACGTACAGCAGGTTGCATACGTTGGCAGGCAATACCCCCCGCGACACGGCCTCTCCGAACGCCACGAAGGCGAACTCCCCCCCTGGAGCCAGCAGAAGGCCGGAGCGCACCGCGGCCAGACGGGACAAACCGAACAGGGGTCCCACAGCCGCCATCACCGCCACCTGCGGGGCGGGCACAGCGGGAAGAGCCGGGGGGGGGAGAGGGGGGGAAGGACGAACCACGTGAACGAGTGAAGCTGCTGCCAGGGCAAGAGTTTACCAAGAGTAGGACTGACCAATAGGCGTTCTTGAAGGAGAGGGGGGGAAAGACGAACCAGAGAGGGGGGGAATGTGTTTTAACAATGATGGAAATCAAATGCGGAGGGAGGGAGCGGGGAGATACGAGGGAAGTTATAACCGTGTTGGGGTACGATGCACCTAAAAACATTTCACATAAGGAAGAAAGAAAGAATGAAAAGTGAAGAGGACTACCCTCCCAAAAATACTCGTCCTCTTTCCCCCCTTCGGGCCTCCCCCCCTCCCCGTCCCCCTCCTCCCCCTTTCCCCCCCTCACCTTGCCCACAATGAGCACCACAATGGCCCCCAGCACCTCCTTCCACTTCTGAAGGAACAGCTGTACGGAGATCTCCATACCCACCGACATGAAGAACAAACCCATCAGCAGGCCCTTGTACGGCGCAATGTCAGACTCCACCTGCGGGGGGTGGGGGGGCGCCGGCCCAAGGGGAAGTGAAACGCGTTGAAACAGCATTTAGGAGCTTTCGGAGAAATCAACGGACAGGATTTCGGTTTGGATCGCCGTACGGATCTCGGTCGGTGCCTGTACGAATCTGAGGCGGGGCCTGTATCCTCTCCCAAACCGCGTTTCTTCCCGCCCCCCCACCTGTCTTCTTCTTACCCCTACCCCAACCGCCCCCTCTGCTCCCCTCAGCTCCCCCCCCGGAGCCATGTCGTACTCTGTCTACCGACCCCCCCACCCCCCCCCCGGGGTGACCTGGGCCACTCGTCGCCCTCACAACGACTCCCCCCTTCCCCCTCCTCCTCCTCCCCTCCTCTCTCCCCCTAAAACACACACACATACACATACACACGTACACACACAAAACTACACACACGAGCAGGAGGGGGCTGTGGTCCCTCCCGCCCCTCTCCTCCCCCCACACGGAGGAGAGTGCTTCGGCGGTAAACCGTTCCCGTTTTGGGATATACGGTTATTAGGGTTTTAGGGTTTTAGGGTATTGGCCATTCTCAGGCCCCGATCGATATGTAACCAATACACATACACAGACACACATTCAGACATACACACATACACCCGTACATCCCCATACACGCACTCAGCCCCCCTTCCTGACCTGCAGTGCATACTCCGTCTCCGCTATGAGAAGTCCCGCCAGAAAGGCCCCCAGTGCCAGGGACAACCCCGCCAGCTGCGTGAGGAAGGAGGTGCCCAACACCATGAGGAGCGTGGTGGCGGCGAAGATCTCGGCGTTGGCGAACTCTGAAATCTTCTTGTACAGCGGCCGTACGAGGATGCGGCCGCCTGATGAAGGGGGCGGGGGCGGGGGAGGGGGGAGGGTGAAACAGGGGGAAGCAGGGGGAAAGGAACGAAAAGGATTTGGCGCGAGGATGCGTTTGATACAGAACTGGTGCGTGTGTGTATGTATGTACCTGTACGTGTATGTATGTACGTCCCCTTAACACACACACACACATACACCCCACAGCCACCTCCTCCCCCCGTACTTCGCACTCACTGACCCGCAATAATGCCCACAATCGCCACCACCGCCTTCACCGCAGCCAGCCCCAGCGCCTGGGCGATGCGCGCAAAGCCGCCGGAGGAGCCGTCCGGGGAGGGCGCCAGCAGCGGAATAAGCATCAGCAGCACCACCACCGCCAGGTCCTGAAGCAGCAGCACAGAGAAGATGGCGCGGCCGTGCCGACTGCCCATCTCGCCGCGCTCCTCCAGCACCTGCCGAAAGGGAGACCGGAGGTGGCACACGACCCAGGAGGAGGTGGGCGAGTGGGATTGGGTGCGGGGTTGGGTTGGGTGGGGTTCAGAGGAAGCACTGAAGATGACGAAGCAGACACCCGAGAAGTAGACGGGTACTCCAGGATTAGATAGCGGGGTGCGGGGAGGGAGGAGGGGAGTGTATATATGTTGTGTGTATATATACATACAGACATACATACCCTTGAGCCCTCGGCTCGTATTAGGGCGGTTTTGCAGGTGTGTACGGGGAGCGCACCCACGACCATGTAGCACACACACACATACATACATATATATACCCCTCCCCCCTATATATATACATATATGGTAGGTATGATGGCGGTTCCGTGTGTATTTGGCCGCACTAGTACTTCTTCACATCGAGGCAACACCAGTACGCCGGCCCGTACTTGTAGGCATGCGTTTGTCTCATAGGGCCCATAGGGGAGCCGTAGTAGTAGTGGCAAGTTACCCCCCTTTGTTGGCACTAGCAGTGCTAGTCCGGTCTTATTAGTCGTGGCCGAGCTTGTTGTGTGTGCCGGTGCCGGTACGGACAACTCCTTCCTCCTTTCCAGGCTATGTGTGTCTTACATTACAGCGACAGGCGATGTGCCCTTTGGCCTCTCTAGGTTTCTTTGCTGCTATACGGTATAGAAACTTGGCAGCCCGCTGTAATAACACATACATACATACATACATACGTACATACACACCCTCCTTCCCCCTACCTGGATCGCCACCGCAGTGGAGCTCATGGCCAGTGAGCCCCCCAGGATGATGGCCCCCGGCCCCGGGAGCCCCGCCACCGCCATGGCAACACCCGCAACACCCAACAACGTGAAAACCACCTGCAGGAGTGGGAGGGGTGTAGCAGGAGTGGGAGGGGTGTAGCAGCAGATGGGAGGGGTGTAGCAGGAGGAGGGGTTAGATCACAGGCTAAAACCCACACCGGGGCCCACCACCTGAATGGGGAGAGGGGGTTTTAGAGGGGGGAAAAGGAAAGCTTCCATGGGGGGTTTAGGTGTGCATGTGCCGACCAAGCTGGCGGTGTGCTCCACCCTCACCAGGCTCTGCGGGCTCTGCCCTTCCCCCCCCTTTCCCCTCACTCCTTATGCCTTCTCCCCCCCTCCCACATACACACTTCTCCCCACCCAAACATACACTCCCCCCCACACATACCTGCGCCGTGCCCATTCCAAACACAAACTTGGCCATGGACTGCAGCCTGTCCAGTGATAGCTCCAGACCGATGTTGAAGAGCAGCAGCACTACACCAATCTCCGCCAGGTGCTTAATGTTGTTCACGTCGCTGATGAAGCCCAGAGCATAAGGCCCGACTATCGCACCCCCCAGCAGGTAGCCAAGTACGGCATTGCCACCTGGGGCGAGAAGGAAAACAAAACCCCCCGGGGGGAACACCCCCGGGAAAATCAGGGAGGGGGGGAGCGTGTCAGGGTTTTAGGGGGAGGGGGGAGGAATAATCCCCCCCAAAGGAGAAGGAATAAAACTCATCTGGCCGCCTCGGGGGGCTTCAGATAGCTGGAAGGCCAATCCGACGCGTGTGTGTTTGCAGATGGTGCCCGAAAAGGCCCACGGGGGGCCCAGGGGAAGGAGGCGGTGCGGGCGGTGTGTTTCGTTTCGTTTGGTCCCTCCTGATTTCCCCCCTTCCATGCATCCCCCCCTGAACCCCCGGGCGAAGCATCCAGGCCAGGAGGGAGGGGGGAACTGTCCAGGGAGGACCTGACTCCCTCTCTCCCCCCCGCCTTTCCCCGCCGGCTCTAACCACCGGCACTCGTACCTGGCACGCCCTTAACCACCAACGGCACACACACGATAGACGTGAAGAGCAGACAGATGGTTTCCAACAGGCCGCGTTCAGCCTCGTGTATGTGGATATGGCCCAGCTGGTCCTGCAAGCGGGCACAAGAAGGGGGTGGGGTGGGGGGGTGGGGGGGGGTGGGGGAGACGAACCACGAGCGAGTGAAGATGATGCCAAGGAAAGAGACTGATGCGCCAGAAGTTGGGTTTTTTTTCGGGGGGGGGAAAAGAGTCCCGGGCCGGCATGGAGAAAGGAGGAATTGGGGAGGGTAATTTACCCTCTAAACGTTATATGATATGTATATCCGAAAAAGAAAAATTACACCTGCAGTGATGATAACGTTTCGGTGCGTTAAGGACCACGCGGTGAAGTGCAGTTCTCGGAAAGAAAGGTTTACAGTTAGAGATTACAGACGAGTTGGTATGAGCTCTTATCCGATAGCTCTACACCCCCGTGGAGCTCAACCTGCCTTTATAAAGGTGACGACGGAGGACGCGGCCGCCACCGCCGCCCGCCCCGGATCCGTACTGTTGAAGAAGTAGTAGCCCGCAGCCGCACCCAACGCCACCGCGCCAATCTTGACCCAGTCCACTGCGTTGCCCTTGGCGCTGGGGTACAGGTTGCCCGGCTCGACGAGCGAGGAAGCGGTCGTGGCCGCGGCGGTCGCCGCCACCGCCGCCGCTGCTGGCGCCGCGGCCGCGGCGGTCGCAGGCGACAGCTCCTTGGCGCCGCCGGCTGCCGCCGCCGCGCCAGCGGCGGTCGCGGTCGCGGCCGCCGCCGCGG
>NW_003307565.1:316210-325157 GCF_000143455.1 Volvox carteri f. nagariensis
TGTTATCCCCCAGGTCCCTGAGCGCGGAGAGGGTCTTCTCCAGAGCGGTCTGGGTCTCCTTCACCACCGCCGCCGCCTGCATCTCGTCCTTGACGGCGGTCTCCGCGGCCTTCATCGCGGCAGCCGCCACCTCCTCAGCCTTGGCAGCCGCAGCCTCCGCCATCACCGCCTGGATGGATTTACTTACTGATGTTAGTCATGAAAATCCTTTTTTCCCCGTAGCGCCGCAGTGTCGTAATCCAATGGGCTTCAGAAGATCATTAGGCTGTAGACAAGTAACCCCAGTCAAACTCAAAACCCTCAACAACAACACCCGCACCAACCCAACGCGAGGTTGTTGAAGTTCACAAAAGCTCACAAAAAGCGCCGCAAGGCCCTCACAGACCGCAGGCAGGAACTCATGGCACTCCCCCCCTCTTTCAGCTTCCCCCCCCCACACCCCTAAGTCTCCCCTCCTCACCTACTCCCAAGACCCACTATCCCCCTACCCTACAAACACGCCGTCAGTTCATTCTTTTTTTCCTTGCATACAACTCACATCCCCCTCCTTTTTGCGTAAATATGACTTTTTCCGCCCCACACCAATCTCTGTATTGTTAATAACGCCTAGGGTTTACTAGACCCTATTAACAATACGGGATTGTCCATCCACTCACCACTCACCTACCACTCACCCCTACACACCCCTACACACACAAACACACCCCTACACACCCCTACACACACCCCTACACTCACCCCTACACACACCCCTACACACACCCCTACACTCACCCCTACACACCCCTACACTCACCCCTACACTCACCCCTACACACCCCTACACTCACCCCTACACACACCCCTACACTCACCCCTACACACCCCTACACTCACCCCTACACACACACACCTTGGCATACAGCTCCTCCATGGTGGTCCTCAGAGCCAGTATGGACTCAGACATCTCCGCGGCCCGGACCTCAGTCTCGGCCAGCTCCGAAACCAAGGCGGACATGGAGACCTGGTACTGATCCGCCTGCGGGGTCCACAAGCCGGCACCCGGGTGATCCGGTCCCAGCAAGGCGTGTATGTATGTATGTATGTATGTGGAGGGGGGAAAGACGAACCACACACGATTGAAGCTGCTGCCAGGGCAAGAGAGCAACGAACGTGTGTGACGGGGGAAGGAGGGGGCCCGGAGATCAGGCATATCCAGGGGCCCATGCCGCCTTCAACACATGCGTGCACCACCCAGGAGCGGCACAGCCGGGTAAGGGAGGGGAAAGACGAACCACACGCGATTGAAGCTGCTGCTGTAAGGGAGGGGGGGTTAAGGACAGAGTGGGAAGGCCAGAGCCGTACGAGACACAGGACAACCGAGCACGGCGATACACGCACACGACACGCGGCGCTCACCTCCGGCCCAGAGGGGGACTCCGTTTCGGGTTTCTGTCCCTCTAGGGCCTCCTTGCTTTGCCTCAGAGCCGCGACCTTGTCCACCCAGACCTGGGGGGTTAGAGGGGGGAGGTGGAGGGCAGGTGGGGAAAGACGAACCAGGAATGAACGAGGAGGGCAGGTGGGGGGAGGAGTCACAGGCAGGTGGGGTCCTAGGCACGACGAAATACAGACGATCGACGAAAGGAATATACCATAGAGACGGATACAGAAAAGGCAGGAGGGGAAGAATAAGGAAGAGAGGTCAGGCAGGTTAGGCCAGGACTTGGTCCTCCACACCTAGGAGGCTCTCGCGATATAAAATCGCAAACCGATCATCACAACAAACATACACAAGCCAAGCTAACACACCATGCCCGGATGTTCCCCGCCAAAACCAACACCACAAAAACACACATACATACATACATACATACATACATACATATATACATACATACGCACTCATGCCCCAGCTCGTCTCAGTCTGCTGGGTCGTGTCTGGCTTTCACTCACTTCCCCACCCACTCCACCCACCCACTCCACCCGCCCACCTGCTGCTGCCTAGTCGCCTCCTCTATCTTGGTCAGCATTGCGAAAACCTCCGCCTTGGCCTTGTCCTTGGCCTCCGCAGCGCCCACCGCGAGCTGCACACGGCGCGCGCGAGTGTATGTATGTATGTATGTATGTGCGCGTGAGGGGCCCCGGGGAGGGCGGGGGGGGGGGAGAATGCACACGCACGGGTGAACCAACGAGGTTGGTGGAGTCGTGTGCAAGAATCTAAGGGCCAACGGGGGGTGGTTATAGTGGTTGGGGGAGGGGATGGGAAGGGTGCGTGAGGTGGTGGATCAGGACGGCGGCTGGGGAAGGAGCCGGCAGGTTGCAGCCAGGCCACAATCCATTGAGAAAAACCCAAGTCCTAAAAACGCAAAAAGCTATATCTTGCCGTACCATCGCAGCCGCATACCGCGCATGGTCTCGGAGGTAATACGCCGAAACCCTCGGGACTGATGCAACCCATCATCACCTTCATCATCATCATTATCATCACCGTCAGCAGCAGCACTAGGGCTGCGCCTACGGCTCACTGCCCCAGGTACCTGTCGCCCAAGGTAACCGTTCTTCCTGTACCCTGTTCATCCCCTTCGTCTTCACCAAAGGGGGCTCCCTTTCAGGGCAGGTGAGGCAGTAGTTACTGACTGCCTTGTAGCGTTTCTGTACCCGGCAGAGCTACACTGTTTGCGCATGTCGCATATAGCAACATGGATCTCTCTCTCTCTCTCTCTCTCTCTCTCTCTCTCTCTCTTCGGAATCCGCGCTTCGTGCCGCTCACCTGCGCGACCTCCTGCGCTTCAGCCTCCAGAGCCTCACGCACGCGCTGCGCCTCATAGAGACTCATTCGGGAGCTGTTCAGGGCTTGAATGAGGGGGTTCGTGCTGCCGAGCTTCTCCGTGATGTCCATGGTGGCGAGCGGGGTAGAGGGCAGACTGCCATTGCTTTGTTGGATGGGTGTAGGCATGGTTGCGGGGGCGCCATTGAGATCTGCTGTGACGCTCGTCGGTGGGTTCAGCCGAAAGCCGGTGCGATTTGCGGGCGCGCCAGGGGCGAGGTTGCGTCGGCGAGGTGCGCCGCGAGGCGCAGAGGGTAGGGGCACAGTACTCTGCCGGCGGGCCATGCCGGCGGCTAGCATGCCCGTGGGCCGTTGTTGGAGTTGAGGAGCCATGTGGGCCTACTGTGAGCCGAAACCTGCAGTGGTTTTATGATCGATGACTTGGCTCAAGGATAGCGGCAGCACTGGGGGTTGTCGAAGCGTGGCCCCGAGACCCTGTCACGCGGTGGCGTGGTGGCCAGGGTCAAAACTTTTAACTGGCCCTTCCAGGTAGCACTGACTTGAGATTAGTGAATAAATTCAGGTCGAATACCAAATGGTGGAGCCCAATTGGCTAGCAGCTGTACTCTGTCGTGCCAATCAGTGTGCCGTCTCGGCATTTCGGCACGGACTTTCGACTTACTTGGCAAACTAGCTGGTTTGTAATCCTTGATCTCAAGCCGATACCAAAGCCCAATTCAGGTTCTTGCAGTGGTAACTATGTCCACGCCTTGCAAGTTGCACGAGGGAGCGAGTTCAGAAGAGCCGCCAAGGAACGCGTTTCTAAAGATAAGTCTACCTGAGCCAGGCGTTTTAAGACAACACAGACACAGCTTTGGAGTAACTAAAATTTGAAATGCCTGTTGCAGCGTTCGGGTCCAATTCTGGTGTGCGGGGCCTTGCGCGAATGAATACCCGTATTCCATAAAGTTAACGGTTCTGATCGCGCAAGTCTTACAAATTGAATAATAATCCTGCAATTATAGATTGAGCCTGATGTCGGATTTGGAAGTATAAGTGAGCCAGTATACCCTTTTGCCGAGCACTTAGAAGCTTACCGATAGCATATTATATACAGTATAATTGTGTCAGTCCATCCTCCTAGGTGTCCAAGAGAGCCCATTATTGTGCAGTGATGAGAGCTACATTTCCTTGCGGGCCATATCGGCAAGCCAGCTTGGGCGGAAAGATGCACATGCTTTGAAACCTTTGACTTCGCGTTACTATAAAACTATAAGAATCGCCGTCCTCTGTGCTGGAAGAGAAGAAGATCGTGAAGCGGTGCAAGCGTTCATCGAAACGGGCCTTCGTGCCAAACCCCACCTATCCTGCTCATGTATCTCGACCTTACCGGATTGCATTGTTTTCTGCTGATTGCTTCTCACAGAGTTGCGGTCACCCGTCAAATTGCGAGAGCAGCTGGCGGGCTCCGGCACGAACAGGAAACGTTCATAAGACAGGACTCGTCGAAGTAGCGCATGCATGCGGAAAACCTGCTATTTTGCTGATCTTCGCCACCTACCGCTCTGTACAGGAGCACGTTGCTGCGGTCAGCGGTCGGACACAATTCGCGGAGATTTCTATCCATTTACAGACGACATGAGGATACGCAGTCGTTGCAAGTCCGACATACACTGTTACACGCGACTGGATGCAGCAGGCGGACCAAGTCCCCTTCACACACCGCCCGTCCCCCCAGCATAGCACCACACGCGCGCACGCCACATAACAGTGAGCTCGCGCACTTCCACTTCCCGTTCACACGTACACTAAATGCGGCACACAGCTCACAACCCACAACGCCGCTTAATTCCGGCGGGCCGCGCCACATACACACACACCGCATCCCCCCTCCTCCCCAGGCCCCCCCATCTCGCCCTCAATCGCTCGCTCTGCTCACATTCGCTGCTATATCTCGGCTCACATTGTGGGACACATCTAAGGTCCGTACAGTGCGCCCACCCTTGCAAATAATGGATTTCTTCTTCCTACCCGGCCACGCGCCATCCTCCCTTTGTTCATCCCCCTTAAGAGAACCATGCACTTGAAAACCTGCATGCATGCCCCTGCCAGTGGAATTGACCTCTCGAACTGAGCTTCTGCCAAACCCGTTTCAACCCCCCCCCCACACACACACACCGCCTCATTCGGGTGTTTTAAAAGCCGCCGCGCAGAGCTGTGCGACACACACACACACACACACATACACACGCACAGACACACCACACGCAATGCGTCATCATCATCATCATCATCATCATTAACGTCATGTACGGAATCCGCCAGAATCTCACCGCTCTCCCACCGGGCCTCCTGCTGCTGCTGGCTGCCGCTGCCGCTGGGGGCCAACTCGTGATGGAGCGAAACACTCAAGGAGGAACAAGAAGCAACACCCAACGGAAGGAAAACCCTAATAATCAGACAATCAGACAAACGAGCAAAGAACAAAATCTCTCTCTCAGCCGGAATGGCTGCCAAAAGCCTATTCTGTCCAAAATCTTTGGAGAGCAATCCTTGGCAATCGTTCTGTAGTCATCCCCCCGACCCCACTCGCCTGAACTCGTCTGCCGTACATGTACGCACATGTTCTGTCGATACTACAGCCGTATGACGCGACAACAGTACACCACGGTGCTGGGGCTATACGGTGGCGCAAGAAATTTGACAAGGAACTTTCGCTATGCACGTGTGCTTCGAACGACGACTCTCGGTATGTGTCGCATCTAGCTGGAGGAAAAAGAGAGCCCTCCCTGAATGGGAAGAAGAAGAAGAAGAAGAAGAAGAGAAAAAAGAAGCAAAGCTCACACTCTACAGGTAACGCCATCATCAACACAAAAATCCCTCCACCACGACACCACAAACACAGGAAGCATGGAACAAGCAACCGGGCAGTACGAAGATGGTGCGGGCGGCACGGGAAAGGCGAAGAGCTCAAGAGACATCTCGTACTCCTCCTCCTCCTCCTTCTCCTCCTCCTAGACCAACTTCTTGATCCGACAACGCCAGCTAGCCGCCTCACACTCCACCCACACATGCAGCGTAACGAACAGTCAGACCAAGTGGCGTATTGCAGCACTCCAACACTTAAAGTGTTAAAAGTGTCGTACTGCCGTATATCGAAACGTCGGTGCCGCGTACTCATATCCATGCACCAATGAAAGGCATTTCTCTCCTCTCTTGGTATACTTTCTCCTCCTCCTCCATTGCCTCCCCCCTGCCTTTCCTCCCCTCTTCACACAACCCACTCAGGCGCCGGAGGACGCGGGCGGAGGACACCGTAGCCACCGGCGGCAGCAGTGTAGCACATTCCTCGCCATCCCCACCGCACAACCCTCCGCACACACACGCACACACGCCTCCCAAAACCCTAGAGCGTGCAACCCAAGCATGCAAAAACACCGCCGCAGTGCTGCATTGTCAGAAGCTCCAAAATTCACAAAATCGATATCAAAATCTACAAAACGGAGCAGCGGCAGCAAAACCGCAAGCTCTACGAACAGCGGTACACAGCCGCCTCGCAAGCGCACACTCGATTCAGCCAACGCCGCCAACAGCAACAGGGGCCAAGCTCGCCTCAAACAAAGCGCCACTAGGGGCCCCCCTCACTCCCACGACCTCTATACCGCGATCTCTCCTAGATGTCGACTCGCCAGGGCCCCATGCAGCGGGTTCCCAATCCCTCGAGCACAATATTGGCCCCTCTCCTCTGCCCCCAACCACCCATCCACTCATCCACACAACAAACAACTCTTTCCCCTTTCACTCACTCACACACACGCACACACTCCCTTCATCAGCGGCTTCTATTCTCGACACGCTGCCATGTCAACACCTCCAGCCCTCTCTCAAAACAACGCGCCAGGCACTACGTTTTTACTTTTGGGGTAGCGCAATTTCTGTCCATCTGTCCATCTGTCTGTCTGTCTGTGGCACCCGCGTCGCCTCTCACCAGTGTTCTAATAATGAAACCAATCAATCAACAAACAAACTCAAACCAGCGCAGACGAGTTCAGGACGTCGAACTCCTTTCTCTCTATCTCTCTCCACACCACACGACGACCCCTCCTCAACTCCGTCCCCTCCCGCCGCCACGCCACTCCTCTACCTCGGCGTGCAATTACGCACAGATAAAACCAACTCCCCGCAAAAAATATCCCGGCGAAAGCATTGACGAGTGGTATGATGTTATCCTCCGCCAAATCCTCGCGCAAACAACTACAACAACAACAAAATGCCGCGTCCTCGCTGCCCATATCCACGTACGGCTGAGCCGTACAAATGGGAAATCCGGAAGGACGAGTACGGCACACCAAAGGAAGCCACGTGGCGAGGGTCGTACGCTAGGGTCGAGGACTGGAACCTCAATACCGTTGTACGACACGCTACGTCACACCCGCTGTAGCATCTCTCCCGCCAGTTTCGGGAACAGAGCCAGTCGACATACGACAGCAGCACCCAGAAACAAATAAAGAAGGGGGGAAGATAGTGGTGACCAAAATGAAGAGCAAAGGCTGCGCCGCGCTCTTCAACCGCAATCCCCAATCCTCAACCACGTCGTTACTCCCCCCAACTCCCCCATACACACACGCACAAACACACACACACTCACTCCCTGATACCTCTCCGCCTGCTCCTCCTACGCCCTGCACTCAATCAAAAAGCCAACCCATCACCCAACGTTCACGAGAGCCGTTCCGCTCCTCGACAAGGGGAACAACATCTGCATCCGCTCCGAGACCATAGGGCCCGTGAGCCCGTCAAGGAAAAAGTTATAGGAAGGTATTGATAATGCCTTTCTGCTGTATTTGGAGTAGTAGTTGTTGTTGTAGTTGTCATTGTTCAAACTGCTCAAAAACTGGCGCGCTAAAGGGATTCTTCTTTTTTTCTTCTTCTTTCCCCTCCCCCCATTCCCAATGCTCATCCTTACGAGCTGACCACACCACGAGACGATTGTCGGCCGTCATCACACGACCCCCAACGGCCAACATCACCCCGGCCCTGAAATGCCGACGACGATGCCGCCACCCCTGCCGTAATGCCGCCGCAACGGCAAAACACAAGAAAAACTCCGCACGAAAACGCGCATTGACGTCATTGTCGTCGTCCGCACCACACCATCCACTCGAAATGCGCAGATGAAATCCCGCCGGCACGAACACACGGGCAGTGCGAGGGTGGCCCAACCGCTCAACGGAAAACGCACAAACAGCAAAACAGAAATGCAAACGCCCACCACCCCTCCCCCCACAACGTTCGATTAGCTTGCAACGCATGCAAGCATCGACGACAGCTTCCGGTCTGGCCTGTACCTTGCCGTACAAGCCGTACAAGCCGCCGGCCGGCACAGTCTCCGAACCTCCACCACTCTCCTACTGGTCCCAACTACCGAGACACCCAACGTGAACTCCAAAACCAAATCAAGACTTGCATACATACATACATACATGTAGCAAACACATGCAATAATCATCACCACGTGATGACGCAATGTGAATCGTACAGCCGCCTAAGCAAAAAGAGCGGGAAAGTGGCCCTCGCAGTCCCATGTCTCAACCACCTAACCGACAGCACAACCATAACCAGCAACAACAACGAATTGCTGCTTCATGAAACCCTAGGTACCAAAACCCCAGAGCCCCCCCCCTCCCCGCCCGTCCACTGCCCCTGTCTGCCTTGCCTCCTTTTGTCCCCTTCCGACCCCGAAAGAATGTTAAGCTCCCTCAAGTGCTCATTTGGACACGGGGGTTAGGCGGGGTACATGGCGGGGAAAAAACACACCGACGCGCACCCTCACACACACGGGGGGGCCGGCAGCCGCGTGCGGGATGAGGGTGCCAGTTGAACAAGACCAAAGCAACTGCAGCTGGCGAAACCAAGGTGGAGGCACGAGGTGGAAACTACGAGGCGGGGAGTAGGGCCTCCAGCCGCGCACGAATCTCGTCAAGCTCGTCTGCACTCAACCCCGAGTAGCGGGCCAATGTGGACGGGTCTGCACCGCTGCCCACCTCCTGCAAGTTGGAGTACTTGGAGTGGGAAGGGGGAGGAGGAGGCGATGAGGACGAATGGTGCGGGTTGCTGCTGCCGCCGCCGCGGCCGGCCGTTCCACTGCCGCTAGGTGGCGCCGCCGGAGGCGGCGCCGTCGCCGTCGCCGTGGCGGCGCCG
>NW_003307565.1:325207-378645 GCF_000143455.1 Volvox carteri f. nagariensis
GGGGCGGCTCCGCCGCCGCCGCCACTCCCACGGAGATCTGGTTCGACGTCCAGAACGGCAAACTTGCCGTCTCGTAGCCGCAGCGAGCGCTCCCAGTCCGTTATGGCCACATTGAAGTCAGGCGGAATCAACAACGACCCTTTGGGCTCCAAACGGCACGAGTATGTTTGGTCCAGGCAAAAGGAGATAAGCTCCAGGGGAGGAATGGAGCACACGTGGGGCTTATGGTCCATGGAAGCTTCCAGAAGACCGGCGTAGCTGCGGTAGTGGAACACAGAGGATGGACACAGGGTGGGGGCGGATTGCGGTGTGTAGGTGGGTGGGGGTGAGGGAGGCGGGCAGAACGGACAGGATGGCCGGGATGGCCCCCCAGCTGCTGTAAAGGAAGGTAAACGCCTTTAAAACAATCGTGTCATTAAACAAATGGTGTACACTCTGTGCGCGTTCTGTTTACCGTTGGGCCTCCTCTTCACATTCGAACGCGATGATCGTCTCTTGCGGTGTGCCGTCGGTGTTGAAGGCGCGAAGCGAGTAGATGCCCTCCGTCTCGCGCTCGCCTACTCCGAACAAAATCACGTAGACCTGGCGAAGCCGGCTCCAAGTGCGAGGACCAGCACGGAATAAATCCATGCCGGGTTGAGAGGTCCATGTCCAAAGCGGACGCGGCGGGTAAAGCAGCGGCTCGTTGTCATCGTTCGTCGGCAAATTGGCCGGGCTGGGAACGTAAGAATCCGGTGAAAAATCCCAGGTTTGTTCCCGTTGAATTGGTCTCACGGAAGAGTCGTTGGAAGCTGAGGATGATGGTGGCAAGTGCGCGTTGAACGCGGCATCCGGTGCTCCTCGCGAGCTGCTGTCATGGCCGGCACGCGCTTGCGGTTGCTGGGGTGGTTGAGACTGCGATTTTGAATCTCCATTGCCTACTGGTTGTCGCTGTGAGAGGGATAGGATTGCAGAGGCGGATGTTGAGTTGGCAAACCGTTGGCACATAAAAAGTCGTTACAAAAACAACGCACCTCCTTGGGGGAGTTTGCGTCGCCGGCGCTGCCGTCGCCGTTATGCGCACTGCAAGGCATAAGGAATGATGTTCGCGAACGAGAGTGCTGAAGGCTAGAATGACCTGCGGCCGACGAACAGTAAAGTGAGAGACGATGCCTGACGTGGCTGAGTGCTGGCGCCACCGCACCTGCCGGCGCTCTTCGCGAAAAGCTGTTATTGCGAGACGCGCCTCTTGAATGCGCTGCAGAGGAAAAGGAGCGGTTAGCTCTGTGACAGCGGCCGCACGCCTACAACTGCAGCTGTTGGTTAGTGCGTAGTGCCTTACCGCAGGATGATGGGACAAACTCCGAAGAGCTTTGCCTAGCGTAGCCATTCTGGGCTGCACCTAGCTGGCGCTGGAACATCAGCATTCGTGACCCTGCGGTTCTGCTTACAAAGCTAGAGCTGGCCCGGAGCTCTATTACTTCGCCGACTGGGCCCCGCTTATGCAGAAATAAATTGGGAACGAGAAATAATGAAAACTTGTGCGGTATGGGACTTGATAGCCCAAAACCACGCAGTCATGAACAGAGTGTAACTGTTACTTGATAATGTTACGCCAATCAAACCATGTTTACATTGTGCGACTCAAAAATAAGTGGCTCGCCCGAGGCATTGTCTGACCTTCCTGCTGACCAAGCACTTCCCCAGCTTCGGAGCTGTATACGACAAATGGAGTTCGTTGATCCGACCGCGGTTTCAAACCAATGCGTACTGAAAGTTTCGAGTGCACAAGAGTGTAATGTAGGTTGATATCCAGTCTTGTGACAACCTTACTTCACTTCATACCACGGCCTAGGGAACCGCTTGACAGCATTTCCCTTGCTAGCAAGCTCTCACTACCCGTCGCCCAAGGACAGAGCACACTTTCACATTTTAACATAGTTAATCAAGCACAAGATAGGCTGCGGCGGCGCCACGGCTTGCTCGCATCTGCCGACTGGGCCGAATGCGCTCGCTTGCAGCGCTTCAGGCACCCCCAGATGCACTAAGGACTTGCCCCTGTGCCCGCGGCACCAGGCGAATCATCCCCCATCGATTCAGATTATCAAAGTCAAAGGCAAACAGTCCCGTGAGTCCGGCGGGCTCCAGGGCCTCGGTGGTTTAATGGACATCCGGCAAGCAACACCCGCACAAGGCCCCAGCAGTGTGCGGAAAATGCGTTGGCTGTGCTCAAGTAAATCGAGATAACCTTGACGATACTACCTGCAAATTAGATAATTTCGCTGGACCGGCAGGGCCACTGGGGCAGACCATGTAGTAACCGCAAAGACCATTGCTCGCATGAAGCAGGAGCCGCCGCCAACCGCTGACGAGCATATAGTAACATATAGTAGCTTTCCTCCTTAACCTCGTACCCGTCTTACCGCCCCCCTCCTACATCCCCCAGCACATGACAATCCACTGTCCGCTACCTCTTTGTTTTCCGGACACAGCGTCGTACGCGGGGCTCTGCCAGACGATCTAATCCATATCCCCCAGCCCCCAGTGCTCCTCGACCCCCGGATCCCCCCGGTTGTCATTTCCCCCCCCCCCTCTTCAGACTCTATGGCCCCCGCTCGCCCTCCCAATGTCTCAAACGTCCTCTTGTCCTCCTTGGTACAGGCCAGCGATATGGCGCGAGTGCAACAGAATTTCAACTCGGCGGGTGTGGGCCTCTTTTTCAGTCTGTTTGCGGTGAGAGATCCGGAGTGTATGTGTGTGTATGTGTGTATGTATGTGTGTATGTGTATGTGTGTGTATGTATGTGTGTGTATGTATGTGTATGCATGTGTGTGCATGTGTGTGTATGTATGTGTGTATGTGTATGTGTGTGTATGTATGTGTGTGTATGTATGTGTATGTATGTGTGTGCATGTGTGTGTATGTGTGTATGTATGTGTGTATGTGTGTGTATGTGTGTGTATGTGTGTATGTATGTGTGTGACGGCTGGGGAGGGAATGTTGGGAACCACTTTCGTTTTGGAAGGAAGGAAGGAAGGAAGGAGGGCAAGAGGAAAATGCAGGCCGGGCCGCGTCTTTGCTCGGCAGAGCGGGTTGCGCCTGGGCAGGGAGGAGCTGCGGGTGATGTACGGATAGCTGGTGATGTGAGAGGGGTGTTTTCAAAAGGTCGATGTGGCATCATCGGAACAATGCGGTGACGGCGGGTAAGGGAACGGGGCGGATAGGAGACGATAGACGGTAGACAGCACTTTAATAGGACGGACAAACGGACGAACGGACGAATGAATGAATGAATGAACAAACGAATAAATTCGGAGTGCTCCACCGGTACTTCACCGTTTCTGCCGTTGCGCCGCCATCAGAGGGGGGTTGATGCGGTTTTAAGCCCGGGTGTGGGGGGGAGGAGACGTTGTTAGGGTTTGGGAAACGTGGCACGTTTTTTATCCCGTAGGATAAAAAAGGGAGAGAGAATAGAGTGCATGTCACCTCCATGTGTTTTTCGCGCGGTACTTACATTTACTTGTCGGAGAGACGCAAACACACACACAAACACAAACACACATCGTTCTTCTCTGTACGGCACGCAGTCTTGGTCTTCGGTACGGTGTGTTAAATATAACCCCGTCGTACGGCATTTCAGGGGAGCCAAAGCCTGGCGCTACCCCACGTGGCAGTGCCCGACATTCGTCACGTGGATTGGGCGAAACTGCGATCAGCCGGTTTCCGGGGCCTAGTTTTCGACAAGGTAACGCCGTACAACAGTTGAAATGCCGTACATGGCACGTACCTTGACTGCCTACATCTTCATTTGCCCGGCATCGCCTTTCTCTTTGCTATTTCCTAAAACTTCTTCCCTATTGCGGCGATGCTTGCGGCACATGTCCTTTTTTCAATCTGTTCCTTCTTATACTCCTTATGTATCCCTGTACATATCGCCTACTTTACCTTTTTCTACATCTGCATCACCGGCCGACCGAAGAGACGTTTCCTTTCTTAACCCCCCTCCCCTTTCCCCCCCTTTCCGTCCGTCCGTCTTCAATTCCTCACATTCATTGGCGACGATGCTTCTACACAAACAAACAAACATACATACATAAATACATACACGCACACGCAGGACAACACACTCTCGAGGCCTTTCGCGCTCGAAGTTGAGCCCTCACTCCGAGGCGCCCTCGACCGCTGCTTGACCGCATTTGAGGGTCGCGCAGTGTTGTACAGCAACAGCGCCGGGCTAAAACAGTACGATCCCGACGGTGGGTGCAAATTTTAAATTATTTGCTTTTTTTTCAGAAATTTATTTTTTAGGAAATCTTCACTGTATACAGTAAAAAATTTTAAACGTAAATGTTCACCGGCCGTCGCACGCGCGTGGTTTCCTGATGGACCATCTTCACAGCTGAGCACAAAGATTTAAAAACTTTCTTAGTCTTCTGGTTTTTCTGATTCTTTTTGGTCCTTCTTTGTTCTTAGGATTTGTTCTTAGGATTCTTATTTGTTTTTCTGGTCCTTCTTCTGGCACTACAGGAGCGGAAGCTCAGCAGCTGGAGGCCGCGTTGGGCATTCCCGTGCTTCGTCACACGGAGAAAAAGCCTGGTGGCGGCTGCGCCGAGCTTGAGAGCCACTTTGGCTGCCCCGCGGCTGACCTCATCATGGTGGGGGACAGGTAAGGTACGGCAGAGTACGGTGGATCCTGGAACCCGAATTTTGTTGTGCTCTGACTCTGAAAATCCTTGATCCTGAAAAATAAATTGGATTCTGGGAAATCACCGGGTCTCGGTAACTTGATAGAATATGATATGATCAGCAGCGCGCTCAGGACAGAAGCTGCCGGGCGTCGCGTACGCCTGTGAGCTCTCTGTTGCCGCGGTCTCCCGGCCCCCTCGCGCCCCAGGTACCTGACCGATGTGGCTTTCGGCAACCGCCACGGCATGTTGACGATACATGTACAGCCGCTAACGTCCCGAGGCGAGCCACTCGGGGTCCTGATGGTGAGGTGCTGAGGGAGATAGGAATGATAAGGTGTCTTGCCTGGCCCCGGTGTGTGTGCGGAATAAAAAATATGTAGGGGAGTCAAAGGGGAGTCAAAGACGTGAAGGTCATAGTCAGGGGGGAACGCCATAGTGAGGTTCGGGGGTAGGGTGGAGTGTACGGGAAAGGCGACGAGCACCTAAGGGTGGCCGGGCCCTGAGGGGAGCCGCGAGCTGGGCAAGCACTTGGTCGTGGTCGTGGCTGTGGTCGTGGATGCCGTCAAATGGTTATCTCTGGTCGCTTTATCTCTCCTGGACGAGCAGCCTCCTGGACGAGCAGCCTCCTGGACGAGCAGCCTCCTGGACGAGCAGCCTCCTGGACGAGCAGCCTCCTGGATGAGCAGCCGCCGCTGCTGCCATCGCCACACCGCTGCTCTCTTCGGGTAATCGCCACTGCCAGCCTGGTCACCGACAACCACCGCCATAATGCCACCAGCCTCGCCTAACGTCACGATCACCACCACCACCATTACCACCTCCCCCCAAGCGGCGATGAGCTCATTCCCGGGCGTCCTGGGCAGGTCAGGGTCGGGGTCGCTTGGAAAAACACAGCTGAACAGCTGAACCCGTCAGCATGGCGCGGTCCTGAATTTTGTGGAACAATCATTATTTTGATCGAAGGGCAATTGGGCAAACATGCGAGCTGTTAGAATATTCGCGGTTTTAGTTGGGGGCATCTACGTTGCAGCGGTATTGCAGAGAGTGGTGTTCCAGCAACTGCAGCTGCTGCAGAAGCATCGGGAGCGGTATCGGGAACGCTGAAAAGTTATTATTATTATTATTATTATTATTATTATTATTATTATTACTATTATGTCCTAGAGCTCCTCAAATTGCTGCCGTTGGTGACTTCTGTCACCTGACGTGCCCACATCTTTTTTTTGACAGCGTGTTAGGCGGGGAGCTATCAAATGTGCCATGCACCGGGCAGTATGTCTCATGGTATGGACGCCGTAAGCCTTTTGCTGTCGTAAAAAAGGCACCCGTGTGCCGATGTGCATGTGTACATACATATGTATGTATGTATGTGCGTTCCTTCAGGCCCGTCGAGTGGAGGAGTTTTGGGTTGCTCGCTGGACCGCTGCCGGCGTCCACCCCCCCGCGCACACGCGGGCGCCGTACAAGTCGCTTCAAGGGTTCATCACGGAGCCGTCACCGCCACCGCCGTCGCCGCCGCCGCTGCGGCCGGAGTCAGGCCCGCCGCCGCCGTCAGCGGCGGCAGTCACCGGGTCATCGGCGGCGGTGGCCGCGGCGGCGGCTGTCTTACCACAGGCCACGCCGGCGGCTCAAAAGTAGAAAACGAGCAAATGCACCTACCTGCTAGGGTGTTGTTACGGTTATCGGTTATCGCTATCTGATCCCTGAGGGCTCACGATCTCTTCCGGCGGCACTTCGTGGCGGGAAAATGGCGTGCCGGCTCGCAGGAGCTGACAGGGGCCCCTATCGACCCGCCTAGACAACCAGACGCCGTGGGATCTCATCAAAAAAGGAAAGAGGCACCGGTGTCTGGCTTTTGATCCTAAAAGGCAGATTTGCACATGCATGTATGTATGTCTTTGTATGTCTATGTGAGAGACTCGACGAGTGACTCGCGTCCCCTTAGCCCCTTAGTCTTGACTTTCAAAGTTTGAAAAACCGGTGCGCGACGACAAAGGTTTTATAATGTTATTTCGACACACACTCACACACATCCTTTGATTGACAACTTTCCTGACAATTACGGGTACATGATTTATTTACAATTATTGTGCATGCTAGGCATCAAGGAGCGTTAGGGATGGAGATAAGAGATATGTTTAGCAAGGGGAGGTTTGTCGTTTTAAGTCGCGGGCATCATCTGCATCTGCATCAGCACAGCCAGGTTGGCCCCAAGTCAGGTGATGCGGCCTCACGAGCACTGCGAGAGCGGAAGACGGCGAAGTCGAGGGCTTAGCTTCCTCAAACCTTCCTCAACTGCATACATGCCGATATACATACATGCATACATACATACACACAAACGGCACGTCCGAAACAAGTCCGGCATAGTGGACCACAGCAGCGCTTTTTCCGGCATTGCAATGCGAGCAAGAGGCAAAACAACCCCCAGGTTTACGCATATACATACATACGCATACGTACACCCACACGACCGTGCTTGCGACACGCTTACCCCTTCAAAAAACACACACATGCCACCGAGTGCCCACCCTTTTACACACACACACACACACACACCCCAGCGATCGTCACTCCGCAGTCACTCCCCCTCCACACACATCAAAGGATCCCCCACCCATGGAGGCGCCATCGTTTGGATAAACCCTCCGAACCAATCGCAGTACCCCTAGCAGTAGTACCCTGCCCAAGGACAAGGAAAAGCCCACAAACGAGTTGCTGCGGCAACAGGACCAGTGCCGCGCCCGGTGGTGTCCTCGTGCTTTGTGGTGGCACCGACGGAAAGACACGACGTTGCAATGCAACAGCGTGGTAAAACGCTGCTGCGATGACGTCGGTACCAGGCTAGGGAGCACCCTCCTTAGGGAGCAGAGGGTGCCTGGTCGTTTCGCAAAGCCCTTGATCTTCCCTTCCGGCCTTCTGGGACTCCTCCATCAGTCTTTTAAAAATGTCACATCAAGTCATCATGCTCTTAACGATGTAAAGAAACGCGAGCATGTGCCTCGCACATGTCACAGACGTCCCCAGGCGGATAAAGCCCCCCCCACACACGAACCCACACCTCCGGCACGGCACGGATAAACCAGTGCGGCATATGCACAAGCAAAGCGCGGCCAAAATAATTTAATGCAATGTCGATAACCCCTAAATGGGTTTGAGCTCCCTACCGATAGGTTTCTTGTTCAAGTTTTTACGGTGTTGGACCCCCTGTACGGGTACAGGGATTGAACACACATGCACACACTTGCCAGTTCCGAATGACCCTCTCCGGACTACACTCTAAAATGCATTTGGCAAGGAGACTATCAAGTGCGGGTTCAAGGTCGACATACTCAACTGATGAGCCAAACGACAACGATGCCGGCAGAAATGGATGGATAACTACTACTCACATCCTTACTCTCCGCACCCCGCCCAGCGCGGCCGTCTGTGTGCGTTTGTGTGTGTGTGTGTGTGTGTGTGTGTGTGTGTGTGTGCTCTCCCTCCCGGCATTTGGCTGTGGTTTAAAGTTGATGACCTTTTTTTTCCGAACGCGGCGTCATGCGCAACGTAGTAGATCTGTAATACTGGAAACAAAAGGGCGGGGAGCGTAATGGTATCCATATGTGCCTTTCTTCGCAATTTGTGAGCCGCTCAACAAAAGAACATATTCCAGGTATTGGCCCAAACAGGTGCATGTCCTTCCAATCGGTTCCAATTTTTTGCAGCCAATCTGTTAGCTACAAATTAGCGTATAGGCCGAAAGCGCTAAGCGCCAGTAACCCAGAACCGTATCAGAGCTGAAGACCCCAACGCGAACCACAATCGACAATCGAAGAGCTTAAAGATCAGATCCAGGCAAATCTCCGCCAAACGTAAATCCAAAGTCGATTCAAGTCTAAAACCCAGATCATAACTCAATTCAAGTTAATATCCAGAAGCAGATCCAATGTTCCAACCCAAATCTAGGCGTAGTATCCTTTCACCTCGATTAACCAACCTGGCATCGCGCCGCAGCTGCCCGTTCCCTTTCTCAGCTCCCAATCCTCCCCCACACGCCCAAGCCGTGCCCAAGCCACAAAAAATACACCACGCGTATCTGCCACGCCGGCAAAGGAGCAAGGAGTGCTGGTACACACAAGGCCTGCCTTAAAAACACCCCGCGGTGGGCCCATGGGGGCCTCCCCCTCGTCCTTAGGAACCGCCAAGAAGGTAAGCATTACCACAGCTGCCGTCATCAAAAAAGTTCCCGTTTTAAAAGGGCCGTTTTAAAAAAGCCAACCATTAAAATGCCATTGCCACTTGTTGCCCTGCTTCGAAGTGTTCATGGCTAGTAGTTGTTATTGTTGTTTGTTGTTTTGCGCTGCCGCATCAAAGGCAAAAACGCAGTTGATAACCCGAGCAAAAGCGCCTTGACCTTGACGCTACCCCTCCGAGAAAAACATCGGAAAGGGTGCAGAGATTATGTAGATTTCTTTCTAGAAGTTTTTTTTCCAAAAGCAGTCCTGACTGTGTTGCGCAAAAAAGAACTGCATTACGTAGCAGGAGAAGACTAGACGAGACCAGGCTAGAAGAAGCTGGGCAACGGTATCTGCGCGCTTGCCCAGGGCGCAAGAGGAAGGGGCGCCCTGGGCGAGCGCGCCTTCCTCTTGCGGCTCGAACCTGGGATTTCATAGCTACACGCAGATGGTACATGGCATTTATAGCCAATCGTACCGCGCGCCGTTACGGTATCAGCACCACATCGTCTACAACAAACAAGGACATAAAAACACGGACTGAGCAAGCAAGCAAGCGCACAGTCTCGCACACACATTCAACAGGAAATGCAGCAGCAGCAGCAGACGAGCACAGGCAGCAAGAAAAGCGAGCGCAAGCGTTTCCCTTCCCCTTCCCGACCCCATATATCCGCCGGCCGGAAATACAACCGACCTAAAGGCATACTCCGTACCATCCACGATAGCCCAGAGGCATCCTAACGGCACGTTTTTTCCAACCATCAGCCAGTGCTCAGGCTCCGCCTGACCCTTAACCCTGGTTCCTCCCGATTTGCAGAGGTTAATAGCTCTCTCCGGAGGTCAAAGCCTATCCCGTCCAGCTCCGTCATGCTCCGCCAACGAAATATATGTTTGCAAGCCGAAGAAAATTTCCCTGGCCCATTCGATGTCCGACCAACGTCCGGCACAGCTCCGCTGCGGAGGCTTCCGAGGCAACGCAAACACCAGCAGGAGGAAGAGAAAAGGACGGTCGGGAAAAGGTGTCCCCAAAGCCCGGTCAACATCGCAACCCGGGAATCTCCGCGCTCCTGTGAAGAGCCCATGCGCGTCGCTCCATCTCTCTGCTCCTAACCCCTCTCCAAACATACACGCCGCTTATTGACGACGAACTTCACGACACTTAACAACAAGCCAAAGAAAGACCAGGGGCCCCTACACACACATAAACACACAAACACCCCGAAACGGCACACGCATTGTCCCACCCCCCAATTCTTCCACTTCCCAACCTCCACATCCCCCTCCTTGCGCTTTCGGCCCGCAGGCTGGTAAGTTTTGGCAGCCAGATTGCCAGTGCCGTCAGGAGAGATCCGACAAAAGCCTGCCCCGTCTGCGTCTTAGGCCTTTCCGCGCCTGGGACTCCGAAAGGGGGTTAGTGTTGGACGCATAAAGCGGATGGACGCGTCAAAGCCAGCTGCAGCAACCCCTATCTCGGCAACCACGGAGCACCGCACCACCACAGCTTTCTCACAAGGCGCCACGTTCAGGGGCAGGGCGCCTTCGTCGCCTCGACCGGATGGCTGTGTACAACAGGAGGCCAGGTTATCGCAACACGCGCCAAAAGAACTCGCCCATCTCGCTTCGCGGTCCGACCTATATTTCTTGCGAGTAGGAGGGAGGCGCTACATGATGTCCTTGAGACGTTACGTCTCGTTACCGAGGCCTTTGTTTCCATACAACCCTTACGTGCTCGCTGTATGGGGTGTCAACCAACGTAACGTGATCGGGACGCGCAGAGCCCAGGCAAGCCCGCAAGGCGACATGCAAAGCATCCAGGAAAAGCTGCCGCCCGCTCCATATGTCCCACCCGGAAGTGGTTTAAAATCTCTGCGCGACGAAGAAGAGTCCGTGCATGAGCGTCCTCCGCCTTCATATGAGGAGCAACGATGGAAATCAAAGCCAAGTACAAAAAGATGCCAAAGATGTCCGATCGGCAACGAGCAACCAAGCAGCAGTAAGGAGGGAATCCGGACTGAAACACGACACGTGCCTAGAGGATATGTGCCAAGATGTGGGCTTGGGAACGCAGCCACACAAACACAGCCCCCAAACTCTGTGTGACGGCTCACTTTTCCTGTCGTCATCTGGTAGGAGAAACCCAACCCCTGAAAGAGGCGCCGCACTCCCTGGATGTACTCAGTCCTTGCCCCTTGCCTTAGCCCCCGCAGCGGCCTGGTTGGCTCCTTAAGGCAGCGTGAATGCGTTTTCCTCTCTTTCCCATCCCCACGCAAGGAAAGGCCGGGGAGACGCGCGAACTGGGCGACGCAATCATTACTGTCCGCACCATTAAATGAGGCAGGACCCAGACAGACGGTCGGCTGCACGACCCAGACCCATAAACCCTAACGCCATTACCCCTCAGGACGCCGACTTAGGTAGGAGGAGGTAGAGGAGGAAGAGGAATTCACATGGAAATTTGGCTTGAACAACTTCTCCAAAAACCTCCAAAGCGCTGGTTTTTCACCCCACCCATTCCCGCCACAGCACACATACACGGTCACTCTAGAAACCCACCACAAACCTGAACCTCTTCCTAACCAACCACAAGCGGCCCCAAAAGAATCGTCGCCCCGCGCCCGGCTTCAGAAAGCAAAGTGATCAAACTCGACCCTGACCCTCGGCTCCACTACTACCACATCGCGCCTCGGCTGAAAGATGCTTATTCACAAAGGAGGCCCTAAAAGGAGGGCGCCCTGCAGCCAGCAAATCCCAGAATGGGAAGCATCCGGCGCACCCGCCCTGACTTCATGGATTTGGAAGACATAATGTTGTCGCAGCCGCATATAATATTCCCCCCCCCAGCACCATGCCAACGACCTCCTTAATCTAAGAACCAACTCCAAACTCCACCGCGCCCGTGCCGCCGTTTATGCCTGTCCGCCATGCAAACATGCCCGGTCTGCGCCTCCCAGCTCCCTACGCAAATAGTGCAAAGCCTCCTGGCTCTTCACCGCCACTACGGGAAGCTCGATTTGAGGGGTGTGCCTAGCATGGTGTATGGCCAAGTGCTGAAGGAAACGGTGCCAGTAGAATGGATGATAATGCGCTGTTCAAAGTTTAACTTCGAGCTCTGTCTCTTGTCGTACTCTAATCAACACGGGGCCTACAATCTGCCATAAACGCAGCCACGTGAGTCAACGACTAGAGATTGCGCGTCGTGTTATGCAGGGCCTAGTGGCAGGCTTCGACTACTGGCCTAGTCGCACTCCCGGATGCCGCAAGCCACCACAACGTCAGCGTACAACGTCCCCCCTGCAGCGAGGCACGTAGCCATTGCGGCAAGTTTACCTTTCCCAACCCTGCCGCCGCCGCTGCTACAACGGCCGCGGCAGCAGCATTTTGGCCGGACTTTCCATCAGCAAACCCAACCTGTCAAACAAGGTGCCATAATCAAGGCCGTACTTTGCCGTACTCATCGTACTGGCAAGGCGAAGCTCTGCCCTGCCCAAACCTCACAAGTCCTGATGCTCCATCCGCTGCTGCTACGCCATTCGCATCCTCGCACGTTGCATCATTCGAGGCCTCCCATCTGGATTATCGAAATTTTAAAAATTTCACTTCCTAATTTGGAAATGTGCTCTTGCGGACGAAGTGCCGCTTCATTCGGTTCGGAGCTAGCCTCGGGCTGAATCGTTCATTCTGTTGGGATCTAACGAATATCCGTTTCGGAGAACCAGGTCCCTAACCACCATCCATCGCCTAGTCCTGCGAAGAGCGGTATGAGCAGCATATTTCAGGCAAGGCACTGAGAAATGGTCTTCCTTCCACCTGCCCGCGCGTCATCCACACCACATGGCTTGAAGAAGGTCGCTTCTCAAAGGTCTTGAGGAAAGTGGGACGCTGCGCAGAGGCGCCGTGGCCGCAAGCCGCATGCACGCCCTGATGCGTGGCGTCAATACCAGGGTTCGACACTGACCTTCCTGAAACACGCCGTATACCCCGTACGCCAATACACTCAAAATGGCGCGGCCGCCACCGCCGTCGCCGCCGGCAGGCCAAGGTCGCGGCGGCGGCTCCAATAGGCTCATATGCAAACTCACGGCAACCGCTGCCGCTCTCACACCACTGTCCAGATAGTCATGTGAAGCAGTAACAATGTCAAGACGTAAGCAGATCAGGCACTTAAACCAGCAGCCGCTACCCTCTCCTGCAATTAAAGTACCGCTTTCCTGTGCTGCAGTCCTGCTCTGCGTCTGGACCCATGCGCGCATCTTCAGGAAAGGAACAAGCTGCAGCGATCTGGGTCGCTCCATCCTGTTTCATTTGACGCCGCGGCATGGCCAGAGAGAGCTAGAGGGAATGATAGCAGCAGCACATTGCCACCCATCATCCAAATTGGCACTACCATGACGATGCCGCCGCAGCTTAGTGCGGCTGTCGCTGTCCAATGTGGCTGCGGCCTGAGGGGGTTGCATTCCCCCCTCTGTTGCCACCGAAGGCCGCAGCATTAGCCTGTAACAACAACACCAGGGGCTCCTAGCAACTGACTGAGCCAGTCACCAGTCAATAGCTTTTATCTTAGCAGATACTGAGCTCCAAGTAACGCGTTCCAAGGTAATGCCTATTTAGATCGCGTACTGCACGTAGAGCTTCCTGTGGACTGCTGAAGCTGAGCCATGCCTCGCCCGACGGGCGCCCCAGCTGATCTAAACCGATCTGCAGCGTATCGGGAAGGTAATGATACGTCTGGAAGAACGCAAGGATCTCCGTGGGGCTACTGCCGTACGGCAGCCCGCGAATCTTGATAGTGGGCGATGTCGCGGTCTGCACGACACGTGTGCCAGCGGCCACAAAGTGGCCCTGCGGTGGCCCTGCCATGTGAAGTGATTGCGCAGCAAGCGGCTGGGGCAGCACCCCCGCCGCTGCCGCGGCGGCAGCAGCGGCGGCGGCGTTGCCGCCGCCGCCACCGCGGGGCCCGCCAACCTGTGGACCGCCGCCATGCTGCATGCCTGCGGCAGCTGCTGCCGCTGCAGCGGCGGCAGCAGCCTGCTGCTGCGGCCCTCCTATGGTCATCCCTGAGAACTGCGCTGCAAGCTGCGCTGGCGACTGATACTGAATTCCCGCAGCCTGCTGAGGCTGCAGCTGCTGGCCTGTAGCTTGCTGTTGGGCGCCTGGCTGCTGCTGATAGGACGGTTGATACGGGGATTGCCTGCACATTTCGAAAGCAAGGCGGATTCGAGTTGGCGCATGCGGTATTCAACGCTTTGCTACTAGTTCCGAATACATGAACGAAACAACTACAGTTTCCGAACGCGGGGATTCAAAACATATCTTGATCAGGAAGCTTGGGACGGGCTTGATTACCTGCCCGATGAAGGCAGGGAGCGAAGTGCTTTTAGGCCAAGATTTTTGAACGAAAATGTAGGCAATAATACATCTTCCCTAGATCTGTGCGCCAGCATGCGTCGGCCCGACGCCACAAACTGAAAAACCTGTGCGCAGGTCCTAAGGAGGTTATAGAGCCGACATCCTACACCAAGTTCCAGGAAAGCCCAGAATAAACTAAATCTAAAATTTTCCCTTAACAGGAAAATGCGGCCGTTTCAGCTTCTCGCCCTCGTTTCGGCCCAACCGCCGAGGACAATCACGGGACAGCAGTGAAAACCTACCAAAGCCTAGACTCCATAGGCACTTGTCCAGGTCCCGCTGGCTGAGAATAAGGCGCATTCATGGCTGCGCTAGGACCCGGTGCGCCAGGAGGTCCCATTGCGGCCATGACTGGCCGCCCTCCCGGCATTACCGTTGGCACAAGCTGGAGCGGCCCAGTCGCCATATAGACTGCGCTGTTCCGTTGCTGAGAGCGCATCATCCGAGAGCGAAGCTTGGCTGCAGCGCCCGGGATTGCCAGAGTGCCAAGCCGCACTTGTTCCTCCATTTCCGCGCGCGGGACGTGCAGCAAACGAACATAACGTTGACCAATATACTCGCCGTTCTTGGAAAGGGCCTACAAGGAGCCACTGCATCAGTCAGGCCTACCACCGGTAAGCAGAATTACGAAGGAGAATTCAGTTGTCGCTCACCTTTAGCGCTTCCTCTTTGCTCACAAACTCAGCAAATGCCTGCATAAGGCCAATACAGCATCAACGGGCGATAAGGACAGACCACGCCATAAGAAAAGAATATCGACCAGAGAGAACCATAAAAGGTAACCCAACAAGAGTGCTTAAGCGAGTAAGAAGCCAAGGAAGCGCCATGAGATGTTCCCGAGAGGTTTGGGGCAAAGCGTAAAGTTGGTGCGTTCGACACATTGACGCACCAAGCCGCTGGGCCGTCCGTCTGGCTCATAGACGAAGCTCACACCCTTCAACTCATATGGTGCAAAAAATTGACGGATATCATTCTCAGTTGCTGAGTATGGAAGACCCCTGCAAGAACAGCAGCGCCATCCGGCTGTGAAAACCACGCATAAAGGCCAAATGCCGAGACATATGGTCGTAATCGCCATAGCACTGACTTGAGCTTTAGGATTGCGGAACTCTGATCCGCCTGACGCTGCCGGGCCACCTCAGGCGCTGCGCCCGGGAAACTGTTGGCACCTGTTCCCACCGCCTGAGCAGCGGCAAGGTCGGCCTGAGTGGCGCCAAGCGGGTCCATATTCTCACTTCGCGTGGGAAAGAATTAAACCTACAACTAAGCGATGTGATTCCCTCAACTGGCGTAGACAGCCCGAGTACGAGTTGGCACGTACGTTTGCAAAGGAAAACGAAATAAGGTTAGCAATAGGAAAGCCGGCCTCTAGGTGCGGCGTCGCCAAAGCAGAGGGAATAAGGTAGTGCGGCAGCGAAGCTGAGAAGAAAGATGCAGGTTATAGGATATCGACTAGATATTGCAAGGTGTCCCCTCCATCAGCTAAGGGACATGCACATAGGGCTGCAGTGGATTATGGGGGGAGCCAGGAGTTCCAATTGTACGTCACTGTGAAGTCTGCCGCAGACCGCTCTCAGCAAGAATTTTTTTCTTTTCGTCTACAGCACCGCTTGCTCTTCTCCCTGTATTTGAGAAAAAATCAATTTTAATGTATATAATGATAACATCGCACAGCAGCGCCTGTCAGGCAACACCGCCTTTGCTGAACATGATCAAGACGAAGATAAACACGTATATCGCCTTGCATCGCGAGCTTCCTTGAGCCAATGCTCTTAGCCGGGAACTCAGGGAAGTTCGACAGTCCGCAAGTGCGATTACCGAACCGCATTCCGTACGTATATCGGGGTGTCACGGCAACCTTTGAAGGTCTGGAAATTTAATGAATGGAAATGAGTTCGATTAATGAGAATAGTTCCCGGGGCTAAGATCGCACCACTCCTTCTCCAATCGTCCAGCTCTGCGTACGGCGTCTTGTGGCACTTTTGCACATGAACTATCTAATCTTGTTACTCAATGACCTTCAAAGATTATCCCTTTGATATGTGCAAATAACCTGCCTATTCTCCAGTTATTGGCTCACATGCTCGTCCGTAGGTCCAGCTTTTATATTCGGTTGCGAAACCTGGACCAATAGCTAATGTGGTCAATACAGGCCAATGCATCGTTCGTAAAGGTGCATGGAACATTCGTTGGCTTTGGAGGTCCCAAGTACTTCTTAATCCTGCTGTTTTCGGAAAGAATCCCAGACTGTCGGCGTTGAAAATAACTTTGCCAACACAGCTATACTGCCAACAATTCCATTTTGTTTGTACTGTCTTGGCCACAATTCAGACTAGTGCTAGGGGACAGGTGTTTGACTTTACGTACAAGGTAGAGCCCGACATGGGCCGCAAGCATTCAATTTTGTATAACGAAACCAACTATGGGAAATGCAGCTTTTACTTGTGGGCAATACGGCTAGTACATCAGCAGTACCAATCTGAAGCAGATCAACCATGGTGTACTCCGCAATTTATGTATCAACAATACTGTAGAGATATTTTGAGTTCAAGCTACAGTCTATTGGAAACGCTAAACTCAACAGGGTGTGTGTGCTTTCCACAAATCGTCTGCGTTCTGCAAGCCTTTATGACGAATCATCCTTTGGAACCAAAGCGGTCAACATTTGTCCTTTTTACATTTCGTGTCTAGCTCACTGCTGTTCATTGACTTAAATAGTCAGCAAACCTAATGCACCTCTGTATGGACACTTCTCACATCTATAGCAAATCTGGGCAGTTTCTGTATGAGGTGCAACCACAATTCATAGGGCTGAATGAGGGCGAATCCGTGCCAGAGCTTGTCTTCGTCTGGGGGGGATATGTGACACCGGATTTTGAGGACTATGGAGCGCTCTAAGGAGCTTAGCTTTAGTGTCCGAAACAGCGGAGATGCGGGTCAGTCACCAGGACTTGTGGGGAGCACCCCAGGATTTGTTGGTGACCTTCAGGTGTGGCTGTTTCTTAGTTACTGGCTCTATAGCTACCCAAAAAAGGAAGTAAGTTAATAATAACTTTCGCTGTGCAGCTCCTCGCTGGAGAGGAGCTGGAAGCACGGCTGCAGGTGCGCAAGAGCTGTCGCATTTTGCTTCAAGCAGTCTTTAGATATGACAGCCGAGGCGTGCAGGCAGGTCTGCCACTACCCATATCGATGCAACTCATATAGGTGCCCTGCTCACCCTTGCCAGCCACACCCTGTTGGACAATGTTGTTTCCCTGTAGGTCCATGACCGGATTGGCGGAGGCTCCAGCGCGCGCGTGTACAGGGGCACCCTGGATGGCACCTTGCAGGTGGCGGTAAAGGTTCTACACCCTCACGCCGCGCAGCGCGAGTCAAGCCTGCAGGTGCGGGCCCATTTGATTTCCCCACAGATATGCCAAGCCTTGGAGGCAGGGTTGGCTAACACCCTACAGCTTCCACGGCTCCAATACTGAGTCTCGATAGAACGAAGGGGCGATACAGGGGATGAAGGACAGGCCGGTGCTCAGTCGTTGCCGTGAATGAAGGAAGAAGAACACAAGCTGAAAGACTTACTGTGAAGCTCCGGGCCTCAGGCTCTGTAAGGGATGGAAGGGTAGATGCAATAGATGCAGGTTAACCAACAGCAGCAGGCGCTGGCGGCCTCGCTGTCCAGATCGCCTCGGCTGCAAGCTGAACAGCCCGCCTGCTTCATCGGCTGGAGGAATATGACGGTGCCCGTGTCCTTACTCACTCCAGCGTTCCAGACCGCTCAAACCCCCCTCCCGGCCTGCTCTCGATGGGGGGGGAGGGGAAGGGAGGCACGAAAGCTCTGACCGGCAGGGGACACTGGCAGGGGACAACAGCGGGGTGGTGGGAATTTAAAGAGCACAGCAGCCATCCTGACAGCACCCGGATAAGTGCGTTGGAAAAGTGCCCGAGTGCCCTTACACGCCCGAGTAGGGGACATGTAGGAAACTGTTGCGCGATGTGGGTCAAAAGGATGTTGGGGTCAAATGCCCGGGGAAGGCGGGAAGCACTACCTGACCTGGCCTGTCCTGATCTGGGTCAGGGACTACTTTTATGGCCGGGATGAGGGTCGCCGAGGGGACCCATTGGCGTGAGCCGAGGGCTATCCGTTGGAAGGAAATGAAGGTCTTTTGACCCGCTGCCTGGTTTATTGTGGTCTGTGTTGTGGCCTGTGTCAGTCATGTGGTTGAATACGGTGCCGGCGCGATATGGGTCGCTCGACAAGCGCGGAAAATGCGAGCTGGTGATGCTTGCCAAGTGTCCCTTCGATGCTCCTGGTCATTGCACACGCGGCCTCTATGAATATGCCTGCACGCATCCTGCTTTCTGCCCGTCCTGCTCGGTCCCGTGCGGGTCCGCAGCACCTCCTCCGAAACCTCAATGTGCCCCTGTGCCCGCCGTTGACGTGTCCTGGGGTCCCACACGCGAATGTATACTCATCCCCTCCCCCCAAAAGAAAACCACCGCCACCACCGCCTAACACATCGCTACAACCTTCCCTTGACTTTCTCTGCCGTCAGGAGTTTTTGCGTGAGGCGCAGGTGCTGGCACGACTTCAGCACAAGTGCGCGTGGGCAGGAGCACGGGCTGGGATGCGCCTAGGGGGATGGATGGCCAGCAGCAGGGGGCCCCCGTGTCAGGGATGAAGTTACTCCGGTGGACTTGGTAGGCCCAAGAGGGCCTCACATAGGCTTCGGCACAATCGGTCACCACAGTATAAAAGAAAGAAGTCCTTCAAGCATCTTCCCTGGCTGGCTGCAACGCTCAAATTTAGCGCGCTCACGCTCCCTTTCCCATTCGCTGTCAACGTGGGCCGTTTGTGTTTGAAATGAAGCTTTCGTTGGGGATCGTGTGTTAACCCTTTCTCACGCACGTGAACACAGGCACATCATCCGTCTCCACGCCCTGGCGCACCTGCCGCCGAATTTTGGGGGCCTCCCTACGCGGAGGTTCACCTGGGGTATCGTGACGGAATACATGGAAGTGAGTATGTGTCGGCGTCTATGGGTCGATGTGGATGCGGCGGGTTGTGGCGCAATAGCGGCAAGGACAGAGCCAAGGGAAAAGCCCCTTGGATGGAGTGGCGTCAGACATCGTGGACATATGGAATTGTTGGGAAGGGTCGCCTGGGTCGAACTCGCCGCTGGCTCTAGCCTCCAGCTAGTCTCCTGCGCGCCTCCGCTGCCTCCACAGGGTGGCACGCTTACCAAGCTGGTGCAGGACGCGGCTAAGGTTTACAAGCAGCAACAGCGGATTAAGCAACAGCTGCTGGCCGCCGCGACGCAGTCTTTGGGTGGGGCTTCCTCGGCAGCTCCGGAGCGCTCCAATTCCCTTCGCAACCTCCGGCCCAACCTGTCTTTCCTGCGCCGCCGGTCTTTGACGCCCGCCGGCGGCGACACCGTCACGCCGCCATCTCCGCGCAACCGCGGTGGCGGTGGTGGAGCGGCCTCGCCCGGTGGAGCAGCTGTATCTGCGGCACGGCTAGACTCGCTGATCCACGAGATGCCGACGCTGCCGTATACTGACCGGGAGGCGTTGCAATGGTGCATGGAGTTGGCGCTGTCGCTGCAATTCCTCCACGCGCAGACGCCCCCTGTCGTGCATCGCGACGTGAAGACGGACAACGTTCTGATGGCGCCGTTGCCGCTGCCATCGCCCACGGCAGCGGCGTCCGGCACCGCCAGCGGCCTGCGCGGTGCCGCCTCCGCCGACACGGGCGCTGCCGCCACGGCGGCGATGGCAGGCTCGGCCGGGCAGGGTGCAAGCTTCACCGCCGGCGGGAGCGGCTTGTACAGCTCACATGGCAGTCTAGCACGGCGGGTGCTGTCGGTGCGCGCGGCGGCAGCAGCGGCGGCGGCGGGGACGGAGGGAGGGCCCTCAAGACAATGCTCCATCACTACTGCGGTGGTCCGGCCTTGCGGTGGCCGGCCCCTGACCGCGAAGCTGTGTGACTTTGGACTGCATGTGGTGGGTTGCACAGGGCCCGGCCATCGTTGCTGTGGTGGAGGCGTGGGGGTTCTGCATCTGGCCAGATGGGCTTTTGCGTGTGTGTTAGGACCTCGGTGCGCAAGGGCGCTGCCCCCACCACAACTAACTACCAGGACTCCTATGCCGGCTGCGCTTTGGCTGCATGAGCTATTGTGCAGCTGATGAAATAATCCTCCATGCAATGATCTTGGAATGCTTCCGGGGTTTTCCAAGGGCACACTGCTACCTTTCTTGCCAGGTCACTCGTCAAGGTTATGCTGTACCCTTTCAACTGGAAAACGCGCCTCACGTTTTTCTCCACCTGGTGTAGGTCCTGGATCTGAGCCGGCCCGTCGTCACAGTTCGACGCCGTAGTTATGAACACGACTCACTGGCTATGGCCGCCGCTGGGGGCGGGCCCCCGCTGCCTTACTCCAACTCCCTGACGCGGCGATCCGCCCGCCATTCGCCCGCCGGCGGCGCCGGCGTGGCCTTATCACCGACCGCCAGCCTTGCCGTAATTTACAACAGTGTTTTGGCTGCTACGTGCGGTGGCGGTGGCGGGCACACGCACAGCAGCCAATTGCCTGGCCACGGAATGCCGGTGTGTCTGGGAGGACGCCACGAATCAGGGCGCCGGCGAAGCAGCCTGGTATCGAGCCGGGCGATAGAGGAGAACGTGAGGGACAGGGGTTAGGAAAAAAGACCGGGTTCCGAGAACACAGGGGGCTTACAGGATAAAGGAAAGCATACCCTGGCAATGATGTAGTCCACCTAGTTAAGGGGCAATGTGGTAACTTGGCAACGCCCAGACACAAGCGCCATTAAGACAAGGGCCGCGACATATGAAAAAAATGTGAGACGGAAATGATTTGGCCCAGCTCGAAAGGAGAGCCATATATAGGGGGGAGACAGGTTTATACGTAGGGAAGGAGGATGGGAGCTGTCGGGCCTCTCGGGCCGGATGAGGGAAAATGTGAAGGAAGCAGTGTGCGGGGCCGGAGAGGGACGGGGCGCACATGTTCGGGATGCGGAAGGCGTAACGAGACGGATGACTGAGACAGCTTCAGGAAGACACACACATCCATACACATATACACACACTCACACGCACACACGGCTTCCTAATTGCGGCGATCGGAAAAGTAATTGGCCACTTCAAAGTACACATGTTTCCACTTTGTACCTCGTTTGAGAATTTAGGGTGAGAAAGCAGGAGTAACGGAAACCAAGTAACGGAAGCCACGTAACGCCGATGCACGGTGTGGTCATGGGAGGGAAGGACCCTCAGCGCCGGGGGTTGCGCCCTTACATCCCGCAGCCAGATGAGGGTCGCGTGTGCAAGACGTCTACTTGACATAGCTGCTTTGCAAGCACCGCAGCTGCTTTTCCGTAACCTGCAACCTGCTCGGATCCGAGTTTGGCATCCTCCGCTTTCTTCTGGTAACGCCGCATCTACTGCCTGTGCTGGCCGAGCCCCAGCCCCGCTGCAGCTACGGCCAATGCCGCCGCCATGAGCTTTGACCAACACTCGCCTGCCACACGCATACCGGTATACCATGGTCCTTCCTTCGTATCGTATCCTTCTGTTACTTGTCTGGCCTTTCAGGCTTCCTGCCAGTTTACTAGCCTGACTTCCGCCCTGCTTGCGTTCCTTCCTGCCCACAAGCCTATGTCACTGCATGCAAGCATACCTGCCTGCCGACGACCCCCTTTCCGACCTTCCTCTGCGCCCATTCCTGCATACATGCCCGCATGTCTGAATACACCGCTGTTGTACAGGGAGTCTTCCGTCGTGCGGTGTCTCGCGACGGCGACTCGTTCTCTCGCACGCAGATCGGTGTTCATCGGAAGACCTCAAACCTCAGCCATGCGGATTCGTCCGAACACACCGGGGGGCCGGTCCTCAGTCCTGGCCACGTCCTCGCCGCCGTCGCCAGCGTTGGCGGCGGAGGAAGCGGCAGCGGTAGCAGCAGCATGCGCGCGACGGCAGCGACCGCCACTGCTGGCGGCGGCGGCGGCGGCGGCGGCTCCGGGGGTTCCGCCATCTTCTCATCCAGCCCGCCGAAGCCGATGCCCTTCGCAGGAAATGCCGCAGCGGCGGCGGCCGCTGCCGCCGCCGCCTTTGGCTCCAACGCCGGTAGCCTGGCTGGTGGCATCGCGCGGTTGTCCTCCGGGGCCATGGCCTCCGTTGTCGGGCTGCGAGGCAGCGGCGGCAGCACATACTGCAGTCCGAAGACCAGCGGCGCTGGCACAGGCCCGGGGCCGTCCAAATGGTCCGGCGGCAATGCAGCCGCCGCGCAGCATGGGCTGTCGGGTTTCGCCGCCACGAGGGCCTCCCTGGACTTTCTGCTCCAGGGCCGGTTGTCGGCGACGGCGGCCGTGGCGGCGGCGTCGCAATCTGTCGGTTCAACGCACAGCGTCATGATTGCTACTGGCGGCGGTGGCTCAGTGCCGGGCATCACAGGCGACCGCGGCGGCGGCGGTGGTGGCGGCGGCGGCGGCGGTGGCAGCACGGCATTGCTGATGCCCACTTCGGTGTCGCATGCGATGGCGGCTGGCGGTGGCATCGAGACTCTGAGCACCGGACAGATGATGCTTCAACTGCATGTGAGCGAGTGAATGGGGAGACAATAATGGAGGGAGAAAACGCAAATGGGGTATGGCTACATGAAATAAAGCTGCATGTGACACTCTGAGGAGGTTAAGACGTGAAAGGGATGGGGCCCCGAACGGAAGTGAAAGGTTGCGGGTGTGTGTGCGTGTGTGAAGGGGGGAAAGACGAACCACAGACGAGTGAAGCTGTTATCATCAGAGATAGACGGGATAGATACTACAGGATACGACATGAGTCGAGAGACTGATGTGTGTGTGGGATGGGGACAGGATAAGGGTACGAGTGTTCATAACACCGCGCAGTCAGTTCCTGGCCCGTCTTCGCACCACCCCTTATGTTTTCCTTGCCGTAGCGCCCGCAGGCTGTCCCACATCGATGCCTTCTCTTTGGTTCCGGTACACCATCCCAGCTCCCAGCTCCGCCATATATGAAGTACTGTTTGTGTCGCGCTCGTGACCTGCGTGTGCCTCACCACCACTTCTCCGCTACCACACCCACACCCACCACACCTGCCATAATCGTAACCACCTCAGTGGCCGCAGCGAGTATAGTGCATAATGATAACCCTACCCTCGGCCAGGGTGCGAGCCATACCGGCATGTTGGACCGGGCGTCGCGACTGCGGCCATCCCACGCCGGGCCTTTAACTGGGGACCTGGGCCTTGGAGGCGGTGGGATGTCCTTAGAGGCAGCCTTACGGATCGCCAATCGCTCGAGCAGTGGACGACCCAGCGCCGCCGCGGCTGCGGCGGCGGTGGCTGCGGCTGTAAGCAACGGCGGAGGCAGCACATCCGGGACGGAGCCGGGAATGTACGGCGGCAGCGGCGGCGGCGCTGCCGGTGGCGGCGGTGAACGGGTCGGGGGCAGCAGCGGCGGCGGCGCGGTTCGGGCGCCTCGGCCGAGCGGCGGATCGCCGGCGACGAGCTCTCGAGGAGGCACTCGACTGCGTAGTAACCCTACGCAGGTTGAAAAGGTGGGGGGATGAAGATCGGGGGGGAGGGACGAACCACAAACGAGTGAAGCTGCTGCCAGCGCAAGAGTGTACCAGACGTAGAACTGAAGATGGGGGGGGGCCCAGGGAAGTGGGTGAACGTGCACCTGGGATATAGAGACTGACGTTGGCGGGAGGTGGGTGTGATTTCCCCCTTGCAGCCCCTCGTTTGCATTATGCACGAGATTCCTGCGGGGCCATCCACCTGCAGGGATGGATGGCATTATATATGCTTCCGCAGCGGATTTGTGTGCGCTTTGCACTGTGGCATTCCCGACCCCCAACCTTTCCCCTCTGCAGTACTTGGCCATGATGGAGGAGGACCTACAGCTGGATATCGCCTCGCGATCCTCCTCTAAGTGAGTGTGCGCCTTCGCCTGTGGTGGCTTGGGCAGGAAACCTAGGGAAACGAAAACTAGGGACTGAACTTAAAAGATCTGAACTATCAGGACGACAGTCAACCGGCGAGTTTATAGACCAAAGGGCAAACTCAGGGTTTGTGCGATGGGCGGCGTGCGCGTCCTGCCCTTGGGGCGCGCTCTGTGATGGTGGTGGTGATGGTGGTGGTGGTGGTGGCGGTGGCAGCGGCACGGACGGCATTGAAACGCACGCCTGGTAGTTGCAAGTTGCTTGTTCTGCGCACGATAACTGTTGCCTAACGTTGCGAAAGTGCTTTTTTATGTTGGGGGGGGGGAGCATGCAGGTGCCGGTGCCATACCTGTAACACCTCCTCCCACGTCCTCCACCCCGATGCCCCCATGGCCCTTCCTCCTCTGCACGCAGAGCCCAGGCCGAAATGGAACCACTATCTAGTGCTGCATCGCGTGCTGGATTGCAGGCTGCCGCAGCCACCTACTTGCGCAGCGGCGGCCCCAGCGGCGGCGCGGGGTCGATCGGCAACGGCACTTCCTCGAACCGCAGCCTATTGTCCGCTGGCCCCAGCCAAAGCAGCATGCCTGGAACCGCCCACATGGCCCAGCTGCCACAGCCACAGCTGCAGCAACAGCAACAGGTGGGGTATGCCGGGGCGCCTCTGTGTCGGTATGCGAAGGAGGCGGCTCGGCTAGGGGGAGGAGTTTTGGGAAGGGACCTGGCCTCTCAGGACGTCTCGCATCTGACTTTTCTGACAGTTTTCCGAATCACTTTTTCGTAAGGATGTGGTCGCCGCCAGGTCATCGGGATGCTGGCCTGTTCTTAACCTTGAAGGATATCATTCAAGGATATCTTTCCGTCGGGGTTTTGTGTGCTTCTGCTCCCCATGGCACAATCTGACGGGTACAGACCTACCGTTGGTCTTCGTAACGGTTTTTCCCACTGCTCCAGTCAATCGCGCACAGTCATCTGTTTCACTTATCCACTCACCCACCCACCCGGCCATGCGGGTGCCCACGGTGTTTCGCTCTATCCCTCCCGACCTCCAGGCTGCCCCCCTGCCCCCTGCCAGCGGCAGCCAGCAACACCCCGTACTGCCACCGAAGTCGTCTGTGTCGACGGATCGACACCATCAACAGGCAGGGGCTCATACCAAGGCGGCACACGGCAGCGGCGGCGGCGCCGTCGCTGCCGCTTTCGGGGCCGCGCCGGGTCGGTTGCAAGCCAGCGGCAGTGGTAGCGGCAGCGGCAGCGCGGCTGTGGCGGCGGCGGCGGCGGCGGCCGGCATTCCTGGGGTGGCCCGCGCCTCTAGCCTAGGGGCCAACAGCCCCAGCAGCCCCAGCATGCATGCAGCCAGCACCGCTTCAACGCGCAGCGAGCAGGGGATGATTGTGCTGACTGGTGCTAGCTGCTGTGGGTTTGGAGAACAGTCCGCGCCAGCAGCTGGTGGTGCCGCCGTGCCGCAGCCGCTGCCGCCGCAGCCACACCCAGCAGCCGGCGGCGGCAGTGGAGTCGGCGGTTACGCTGCGGCAGGGCTGCGCGGCATGGTGATGCTCGCGCGGGGGCCTAACCCCATGAAGAGCAGCAGTCAACCAGCCCTTTCCGTGTCGTCTTCCGCCAACGCCGGCGGTTTCCCGCACTCAGGCGCACCCTCTCCCGGGCGGGGCCCGAACCCCATGAAGGCCAGCAGCCAACCAGCCATGTCCGTGTCGGCATCCTCCTTAATATGCATGGACGGCGCCATTCACGGTGTTGCCGCGGCGGCCGCCGCGGCGGTACGACAGCCGCCATCCTCCCGCCCTGCGCAACCAACTGGTGCTAACAGCGGCCAGGTGCCGGTGCAGCTGCGCGGCGCCAGTGGCGGCGGCGGCGCCGGCTACAGCGCCGTACACTCGCCATCTCGCGGTCCTAATCCGGTGAAGAGCAGCAGCCAGCCAGTTATGTCGGTAGGTGCCATGGCGGCGATGGCGGCCTGCGGGGTTTCCAAAAGCCCCGGATCGGCGGGCCGCGGTCGCGACGCCAGCGGCTCCAGCGTCGCCGCTGTCCCTACAGGACTGGTGCGTACGGCATCTCACGGCAGCCGCGGCATGAGCCATCTCAACACGGCGGCTGTAAGTGTGGCGGTGGCGCCGGCCTCACCCACGGGTAGTGTGCATGCGATGGACCTCAGCCCTCCAGTTGCAAGGTCAGTGCTGACTTGAGGACAAATACTTGATCTTGCGCGTTTGTACAAACGAAATGGTATACGATGGCATATCTGTGGGGTGGGGTGGGGTGGGGTGGGGGGAAGAGAGAGGAGAGGTTAGCATAGGACTGGCGGTACAGCTTGTGAATGCGCGTGAGCGGTGTGAATCGAGGAAGACCGCAAGCGCCTCAAATCATGCGAAGACAACACGGAGACACGCTGGAATATACTTGCTACTGCTGGAATATACTTGCTACTGCTGGAATGTATTTGCTACTGCTGGAATGTATTTGCTACTGCTGGAATGTATTTGGCTACTGCTGGAATACATTTGCTACTGCTGGAATATACTTGCTACTGCTGGAATGTATTTGCTACTGCTGGAATGTATTTGCTACTGCTGGAATGTATTTGGCTACTGCTGGAATACATTTGCTACTGCTGGAATGTATTTGGCTACTACTGCTGCTCCTACTTCCTGCTACTGAATCCTCTCATGCCTTTGTGTTGCACAGCAGCACCGCATACATATACATCAAAGAACTCAGCGCGAGGATTACTTCAATGCCTTGAACATGTACCCTTCTGCGTTACTTTCTGCAAAAGGCAAATAGTTCGCATGTTGAACGCGACGTAACACGCTTCCGAAATCAATTCAACACAATACATCGTGTGTTCGTCGTCAGGATTCGCTCATCGCGGATGGGTCAACCTCAGCTCGTCCCGGCAGCGGCGTCGGCGGCGGCCGCGGCGGGAACGGCCGTGACGAATTCGATGGGGGCGCCCGGTTTGGCCACAGCCGACGGCGACCTCGTGCAGCCCGGAATCAGCGCCTCGGCTCTCCTGAGCGGCGGTGGCGGCAGCGCCGCCGCCACAGCCGCACTGGCGGCACGCCGCAATCGACAGCCGTTAGAGGTGGCAGTACCCGTGGACGCTGGCGGCGGCGGCGCCATCACCGATGGCGCTGAGTCGGCGTCGTCCGTCAGTGGCAAGCTGCTGCCGCGGCTCCTGGCGGCGCCAACCGGGTCGTGCGGCGCTAGCGCCGCCGGCGGCGATGGTGCCGCCAGCGGCTCCGCCGCAGCTTCAATTATGGCCGGTCGCCAATGGGTTGCCACGGTAACCGCCGCAGCGTCGCCCCGAACCCACAGCCCTAGCGGCGGCGGCGGCGGCGGCAGCGGCGGCAGCCACCAGCTCGTAGCAAGCCCTTCCGGCGGCGGCGATGTCAACATCTTGCCAATGCCGCCGCTGATGCACGCGTCTGGTGTCGTACTTAACCGAGAGCTTCACAAAGTCGTGAAAAGGCTGCGGCCCGACGGCGGCGGTAGCTCCTTCACAGGTTCCGGCAACTCGCCGCTGGGGCTACCGCCCACGGCACCCACGCATCACGGCAGCGGCGGCGGAGCCGCCGCTGCTGCCGCCCCGGCCACCGGCGGCGAGCCTGGCTCCTTTACGTGCAGTCGCCGCTCATCCATAGACTCTCACGCGCTGTCATACCAAAGTATCGGCTCCGCTAGGAGCGCGACGGCAACGCTGCAGCACCCCGGCGGTGGCTCTGCTAATGCCAGTGGCTCGGGAGCCATCCACGGAGTTGGTGGTGGTGGTGGCGGTGGCGGTGGCGGGCCCGCCGGCCTGTCGAGCCTTTACCGTGAGAAGCTGCTTTGGGGACGCGGCCTACTGCAGGGGACGGGCAGCGCGGGCCAGAGCAGTGCCGGTGCAATCCCCGGCGGCAGCGGTGGCGGAAATATCGCGCACAGCGGCCCTGTGCCGTCGACCGCTCTGACAAGCGATCCCAACTCCCCCGTCAGCAGCTACGGCCCCGCCGCCGGCTCGGGCAGCCTCCTGGGCCGGACACAAGCTAGCGTGCTTCGGCACCAATCAGTGGGGCCGATGGGGTCCCTGATGGGACCGATGGCAGGCCTCGGCGGCGGCAGCGGCGCCGCCGTCGCAGCCGCCGCTGCCGCGGCGGGGCCGGCTGTGCCGCGCACGACCAGTGGCGGCGTGTCGGCCAGCGGCAACAGCGGCAGGCAGAGCAGCGCCGGCGAGCGCAGCGCCCGCCAGTCCAGCCTTGTACGGCAAAGCAGCAGTACGCACTCCTGGGGTGACTACGGCACCACCACCGGCGGCGGTGCGGCAACTGCTGCTGCCGTCGCGCAAGTCCTCGGCGGCGCCACCAGCGGCGGCGCATCACCGTCGCGCGCCAATACTGGCACTGGTACTAGTCTGCGGGTGCTGGGGCATGCCGGGCCTGGCGGTGCCAGCGTGGCGGCGGCGGCGGCGGCGGCGGCCGCCGCCGCTGCCGCCGCCGGCAGCCACGCGCCAAGCGCTTTGGCGTCGCCTATGCTGGCACACGTCACCGGCGCCGGTAGCCAGGCCAGCTCGATAGCGGCGTCCGGCGGAGCGGTAAGGCATGTCTGTCAGGGATTTTCAACGGCATCAACTGTCACCCTTTTCCTTTTTTGTTAGTTATTACCGTTTCCGCTTGCGAATACGAAGGAGCGCTAATCAAGCTGCCCTTTTGGCGTCCTTCTTTTGATGCTTTTTTTATACTGCCCCAAACACCCGTATCGGCATTCCCTTTGATTCCCTTTGATTGGCTTTCGTCCCAGTTGTTCAACGGTAAAGGGCTCTTCTTATTTGCTTCTCCCTTATCACCCAAGCACTACACTGGTGCTCAAGGTGTCACTTACACTTGCAGTTATCTTTTTCAACCAAGCCAATACTAGAGATGGGTTTTACCAAGGCCAGGGATAGCCAAATCCCTGTCCATGCAAGCTCCGACACCTCTAATTCCTTTCAAACCTCCAATCCTTCGTGTAAATGTTTTCCTCCTAAAATCCCCCGTCGTCATATCCCACCCCTTGCCATTCCGGACATGGTAGGTGCTGCTGCGACCTGCGGGGCGGGTCCTCGGTCCTTTCCAAAGTGCCCTTGGCCCTCACATTACCCCCCCCCCCTCAACGCAACTCATTTACACTTGTTGCTCCTGCGCTTTTCGCCACGCAGCAACGAATGGTTTCGGAGAGCACTCCCAGCAGCACGCTGGGCGGCTGGACGGCACGTGACGATGTGCCGCCGCAGGGCGAGGCGGCATATGCGCTGACGGGCCGTGCCGGTACACTGCTGTACATGGCGCCGGAGGGTAAGCTGCTGTAGAGGAATTTAGCGATGGTGTGATGTGTGCGGGAACCAAGGTGAACAAGACAAGAGTTATGAAAGTGGTGAAGTGGTAGAAGGGAAGCCATGAAAGGAAGGGGAGTGGAGGATGGAAGTGATACGTGTAATCCCCCCCGACCGTCTTCCCAACCTCGTAAGTCCGGTCACTTTTCCCGAATTGCTGCGAAGCACGTACACTTGCACATGTCCTTAACGGCGTTGACGTTCGAGTCCTGGCAGGATCAGATTTTTGTTTTTGTTTTAATCACCCCTCAGATGTTTTCGCCCCCTCCTAAAACCACAACCCCTTTCTGGCCCCTTCATCCGCTCCGCCGCAGTCATTCGCCACGAGCCGTACAACGAAAAGGTGGACGTCTTCAGCTTCGGTGTCGTACTGTATGAGGTGTTTGGCCGCGTACTGCTGCTTGAGTTGTACAGCAAGGACGAGCTTGAGGCCCTCAGCAGCCGCATTGCGCAGGGCTTTCGGCACAGCCGTCCCGATTGCATGCCGCAAAACATATGGGACCTGGTGCAACAGTGCTGGGCGCAGGTGCGTGTTTGTGCTTTGTGAGGGGGGGGGCCGCGGGAGGGGTCTTTAGTGAGTGTGGGTAAGGGTTTCTGCACGGTGTGTGTGCATGCGGTGTGTGTACGTGTATGTGTACGTGTGACAGTGTATAATCCGCGCCCGGACCCTTAACACTCCCAACAGCCGCGGTCTCCTCTCTATATACACATTATATACATCATATATGCACATTATATACATCTATACATACATATATATGCATAGGTTAGGCACTACTGGTAACGCGCGACCATTGCCCCTGGGAGAACCCGGGATGGAGACCTGCCAGGGCCAAAAATCCTTCCGATGGTGGAAGGTATTGCGCCCCTAGTTTATGAACGATGGTGACCTGGGATAAAGTTAACCTGCGAGCCGACCAGGAATGGAGTTGGGCCGCTGTCGACCCCCGGCAGATTACGTTGGATGCTGGTGGTGGGTGTGGAACCTGAGCGATCCACTGAGAAGTTGGCTAGGGTGACTGGATGAGGGTGCCCCGAAATACCGGGGAAGACAGGGTTTCGCAGGGTAGGGGCCACGGGTGAAGATATACCCCCCTGTTTCACACATACATACATACATATGTCCTTGTCTCTCGTTGACATCATCGTTGACCCTCCCCCACGCAGAATCCTGCCGACCGGCCCACCATGCCGCTTCTTGTACGGCAAATGGAACTAGCATTTGAGGCCATGGACGAGGCCGAGGCCGCGGCTGCCGTCACGCATTCGGGCACCCACCGGGCCGGGTCGCTGTTTGGCGACGGCGGCGCGGGCGGCGGCAGCGGCCCCGGTCTGCCGACGGGGTCTGCCATGGTGACGGGCGGCGGCGCCGGTCCCGGCAGCGCAGGCACCACTACCGGCAAGGACCGGAGCAGTTGCCGCAGCGGGGCCAGCTACAAGAGCCTTCTATCTCTGGGGTGCGGGGACTCAGGGGGCTCTCAGGGTTTTGCGTCCCGTGCGGCAGGGCGGCGGAGGGAGGGGGAAAAGGGAGAAAGCAACGAACCATATCTACATATCAACATGTTTTTGCTATACGATGTGATTGAATAGACAGACCATTGCCGACATCGAGAAGCACCGAAACCGGAAACAAACGGGGCGGGTTGGAGGGCTGTCCGAGGAGGGTAGACCGCTGCGTGAAGAAGGGAAAAGCCGAAAAATAGTTTCATCTCCTGTTGCCATCTACTGAACCGTATGATGTAATCCATCCAAGTCCTCGGCGGCGGCTCTGAATTGATGAACTGATGGACATCTGTTTTGCGTCCATGCGTTTCGTTGAAGCACCCCTAGGTGTGCCGACCCCCACAAGGTGTTATTAGCCGGCCCTCTCTTCGCTGCATGTGCCGCATGTTGTCGAAATGCCCTTTCGCCACAAATCCCAGCTGGATCCGTCGTTTCTATTTGGTTTTTAATTACCTCGTTAGGGACATTTACATCGTAATCTGAAGAGTCGTGTCGTAAAGTCTTGAGGACCTCCTCTCGGCTGTGCACCCCAACCCGCCCGTTTCAGCTTCCCCGCCCTTCCCCATGCGCTCTCCTAATGCAGCTAATTTCCGCCATCCAATTACCAAAAATACCAACTTAGTTGAAACTCCGTTCTTCTTTCCCATGCAGGGGCTCTCTGGGACGCCGCTCCAAAGGCCTTTCCTTCAGGCGGCGAGGCGGCGCACTGCCGCGAAGTCCGCAACAGCCCACCGCGCCTACTCCTGGTCGGCCGCCGCCTGTACCCGTTAATCCCTCGTCCGCACAAGCGCACCTCATCGGTGGTGGGGGCGGGGGCGGTGCGGCAGGCGCCGGAATGCTAGAGCTGCATCCCCGTCCGCCCAGCTGCGGCAGCGGTCTGCACTCCCCGGGGTCCCGTGGGTCCGCGGCGGCGGCGGCGACTGCCGCTGCTCCCGGCACCGGCAGCGGCGGCAGCCAGGGTCTGGATGACTCGTTCGGTTCTGGATCCCGGTGTGCGCCATCATGCGGATGCGTGATATGTTGAGGTGTCACATGGGTCGGCGAGCAGGCAGGTCGGACCTACGGATCATGGCCCACGGGTCGGCCGTCTGTCTCTTGGATGTCACACTGTCTATCCAGTTGCGTTCGCCATTTTAGCACCAAAATCGCCTATTCTTTCATTTTGCCTCTGTCCAGCATGTATGGGGCCTCTGTCCCGGGCCTCTGTGGACGGTTGGGACCCACGGGTCGGTCACCTCCCCAGCTGATGTCCCCGGACCAAATACGTTGTCCTTCGAGGCGCCACAGGGTTTTGCGCAACGATGGCAACGGCGGAGTGGCCCCTCAAAACTGCGGCAGAATGTGGCTCTCCTGTGCGTCTCTTCATGCCGTTCTCACGCATGCGCTGGTTTAACCCGGTGGTACTGTGACATGAGCCAATGCCATTGGCAATGGCATTGGCTTATGTCGCACACAAGATGGCACACAAGATGCCGGACGGTGCGGGTAGAGGGTCACTTCATAGGGGTTTTCTCCGCATCCATCCTTTGGAATTATCATTCTCCTCCTTTGCTCGACCAACACTACTCGTTCGGGTAGCGGCCTCTGCAATAGGGACACGCGAGCACAGACGCACCTGCCATTGTTTCATCTGTTCCCGTGGCCTTTACGAAACAGACAGACAGACATACAGAGACACACACACATGCGTGCGTGCGTGCGTGCGTGGGCACGCAAGGGCTTACATTTATGTCTCTCTGAGCGACTATTAGATGCACACCATTCGCGCCTTGAAGGCAGCACACCTACCGCTCTGTTTCGCGCGCACGGACGCAAAAGCCAGCACGGTTGTGGTTGCCGACATGGGGAACGGATGTTAGTAACAGCGTCTTAATGGATGTGGGCTTGATTTAACTGATTTGACTGGGCGAGCAGGTGGGTGTGAGGAAGGGCGCGTGGCTGGGGAGGAGAACTTGCGTAAGAGAACATGAAGCGATGAATTTGGAAAAGAGGATAAGGGGGAAATGAAGTATGTATGTATGGTTGCATATTCTTGGGTGGATGATCGTGCTGTTGTGTCCACGTGTCCACGTAACATCCATGCCATGGTAGCACGTCTCTTCACTTAAAATTGCACTTGCATACAAAAAGTACGGTGTGCATGAAACTATGGATGCGTGTATTTTGGGGGAGGGGGCGTGTGTGTGTGGGGGGGGGCCCTACTGCCTGGCTGGCGCGGGTGGGTCTGGTGGGTCGGGCCTAATGGAAGGACGGGGGAAGTCCTTCCACGTTCCTTCAGACGGCGGACTGTTCAACTAACTAATAAACACACACGAACACTTGCCTTGGCTTGCCTTGGTGAGGTCGCCTAGTTCACCTCCTCGGTACTTACCTTACCAGTGGGCTTTACTGGCGCATTTACAATGACCTTCAGCGATGAGTTATTACGGCATTCGTCATGACGAGCACACACACATGCACCAACTCAGACGTGCGCATGCGTGGCGAATAAATCGAGCGGTATTGTGCATAGCGTCACAAGATCTTTCCTTGCCATCAGCTTGGCTGTCGGTTTACGGAGGTCTTCCTGGAGTGGTATTCTTCCTCGTTGAACCGCCAGGTCATTATTAATGCATCGTCCTTATCCAGGCGCGCGGAATCGGGCATGCGGGGGGCAGGGCGCGGGGCAGGGTTGCGGCTGCAGGTGGAAGGGTTCTGGAGCTGCCGTATTCCTCGCCTAACCTGCCTTAAGGCAAGGAGCTCAGGCGCCTCATGCGGCCACTACGGCCTATCGGTAATTTGACCTGTGTGTGATGGATTTCAAGGAGGTTTAAGGATGTGTGAAGTATAAGGAGGCGCACCACATCCAAAAGAATGTCCAGAACCAGAGCACGGGGGACTCTTGGGCAGGATTGTACCTGCTCTTGGGCAGGTACAATGTGCCGCGTGTTGTCTTTTGGCAATGTCTCGGGGTGGTTAAACCTTATTCCTTAAAAGCTTCATGGTGCTTTCGGTCGTCCGCCGTTGTACGTCGTAAGTTGTACGTTGTACGTGACATTGACATGTCAAGTTGATGTGGCTTCGCCGCTGTTGTTTCTGATCCTCGCCTCGAGGGACTTGAGGAACGTGTCGGACTTGTCGATCTCGTTGATTTACGTGAGGGTCCGTCGCCACCGTGTCGTTGCATCGTTTTGAAGGTGCCATTTTGGGCACATGTAGCCGGGAAGAGGCTTCCGGAAAGGCTGTGCTGCTCCGTGCCGGGTGATTCTGGTGTGGTGATGCAGTACAGAGCTCCGGTGCGCGCTTCCACCCATATCAAAGCTGTGTGGGCGGCCCGCGATGGAGGCGGCTGTGGCTGCGCCTGCGACCGACACATCGGGATGCCGGGGAATGCTGGGGAATGTCTCACCTTGCCTTTGGTGCGATGAGTACTACTGAACCTGATGGGATGGGTGGGAAGCTTTCTGTATCAGTCAGTCAGTCAGTCAGTCGGTCAGTCGGCCGCATGTCTCCTTTTGTGAAGCTGCTGTTAGAGCAATGGAGTATGAGTGTACGGCGACCATGGTCGTTGAAAGTCGGTTGGGTCATGTGCCATGTACCGGTCCATCCGCAGGTCACTCATAAGGTACATTGCCAGATAGACGATGTGTGTGCAGTTCAGTTGGAAGACGATGGATAGATGTCACAGTAAGACCAGAGGCGAAGATTGCCTTCGGCTCGGTTTAGACGACCCTTAGTCCGTCTGGCCATCCATTTCCCGCCAACGGTGCAGCAGGTTTGCCAAGGAGAAGCATCGCTCTCTTAATCGGTCTGCGCACAGAGTTTTGGACGTCGCTGCGGAAGCCTGTCGCGGACGTTGCTTCCTGAGTCTTCCTTGTCCTGGGCTTTCCCCAGGGTGCAGCCTTCCTGGTCGATCATCGAACCCGCGCGCATCATGATGATGATGCGAGTGGGGGGAAGGACTGCCCAGGTACCGTAGCCCGCTTGCTCCTTCCTCTCCCTCTCCCCCTCTCTCACTCTCCCCTGAACGCAGTGGTTGGCCGGATGAATGCGCGGAAGGGGTTTGCTAAGGCACGACGGATCGCTTCACCTCTCGGCTTTTTCGCATCTCACCTTCCCCAAAACATGGTCGGAACTGGGCTACTGTAGCTGCGTAAACTGTCTTTGCTTCGCTCTGCGTCGCCGTTTGCCGTTCGCGCCTTCGGCTAATAGCCCTACACGGCACGCCTCACCAGGTTTTTAGCGTTGCCGTCCGGGCATACCACTTGGGCATTTCTAACGCACCGAAGGGGTCATGTGACCGCGGATGTCCTAGGTCTTGTTCTTGATATACATCCACTGCATGATACGTTAGGACGGGAGATTTGGAGTTGGTGGCACTCCTGTGCTTGTTGCATTTATCACACTGCTGACAGGCTAGGGTAGGAGGTGTACTTAGGCCTGCTGGTTCTGTCAGTTGTATACATGGGGAAATCTTGTGGGGGCTGCCGCCACTTTAATCAAGGCTTTTCAAAACCATCAGCTCGTTATCGGTTGTTGTTGAGCGCCTTACAGACGCTGTGCTAGTTTGAACCTGTAATTACAATGCTATGAACAATGTAATTACAATGCTCTGCCACGCGCCCAACTTTGCGCATTAGGATTTGGTTTGGTTCGATGCGTTTTTCCACGTGGCATAGCCAGGAAGCGCACAGCACGGTGTAGCAGGAGTTGGGGACGTTGGGGGAGAGGGCTTAGCGCCAAATGCGGCCGTGTAGAGCACTTAGAGCAAAAAAATCCGGATTGATGGATGAGTCCATGAGTGTATGTACGGATGTACGGATGCGTGGGCGTTCCGTTGGCGATGTGGGAATGTGGGAATGTGGTCGCGATGCTAACACTTTTTCCGGGAGGCCGAGGAGGAGCATAGGAGAAAAACTGAAGTAACGCACTGTGTGGTGCTTTAGGGTTGTGGTACTTGGGGGGTGCTGTTGTGAGGGTTAGGAAGTAACCAATCTTGGACCCAGACGAGGAGGACGAGACGGACGAGAAGGACGAGACGGACGAGAAGGATGAGACGGACGAGAAGGACGAGACGGACGAGAAGGACGAGACGGACGAGAAGGACGAGACGGACGAGAAGGATGCCCCATTTAATAATACAGAGCCACTGACGACACCACGGGGGTGGGAAGAGGAGCTTCCAGGGAGAGAGGTAGATAGGTAGGTGGGTTCTAGGAGCTAGAGAGGACAGAAAGCAACAATACCGAGAAGCTACCTGGAGGTGGAGATAGCGGGCACAGAAACGCCACCCTTCGATTGCTGTCTTGGAGACGTGCGAAGAGCGGGGGGGAGGTTTCCCCTTCAAGCGGATTGTGTCGTTGTTGGTGCTGATGCGATTTTTGACGGGGTCTAAGGTTGTCTCGGAAGGGCCTCCTCCCTTTTCTGTCTGCCATGAAGGGAACTGCGGAGGGGGGTTTGGGTGATCGTGTCGCTCCCTGGAGCTAGGAGCTAGGAGGGGGCAATCGACTGCCAAGGGCCTGCAGGGGATTGGGTGCGCGGGGTTGCCCATTTTTAGCCCTGTGGCATCGAGCTTACGCGTACTTTCCGGGTTTACCGGGTTTTAAGATTTGATCATCTGCGGCTGTTTGGGTTTCAAGACGCGGGGGTGGCGCTAGCGGGGGGCTGTTACCCCTCCCTGGAGGGTTTCCCCCTCGTTCATTCTCTCCCAAGTCGGCATAAAAGATGTCAGCTCTGAAGACGCGAAGAATCAGAGTGTGGCGTGATTTCATTTGTGAAATAATAAGAAACTTTCGTTCTTGGTTCGCTCGAATGTATTGGACTGTTCCAGTGCGGTGCATCGAAATATCGGAACGTAATGCAGCGAATGGCAGGACAGCGCGGGCGCGGGCGCGGGCCGGGCCGGGCCGGGGCGGTCGCCCTTGCCCCTTAGGAGCGACGCGGGCCCGACGCTTCTGGAGAGCTGATGACCATCCTTTCCATAATTGTTTGCTCCCAGAGCCCGACAACAGCACGGCTCCTGGACCGCACGCAACTTCAGGAGAGGGTTTGTACTCGCCCTAAGGAGGAAATTGGACCAGATACGTGACATGATCCTCATGACACTGGTAAAAGATTGCAGTACTGTTGCTCACATTACCGTGCAGTTACCGGTTCATCATTCGGCTTTTCAACAGGCTGACATACGGACGACTTGGCCCGGCGGCACTAACTTGGGGGGGGGCCCAGAGTACGGGCTACCCAAAGCGAGGGCAAGCGGATAGCCTCGCCAAGAAGCACACCGGTGCCTAAGTCCTAAAAGACAGTATTGCTCATATGCGATTACCATAGCGCGATTACCATACCCCCCTAACCATGTAACACACACACATATGCGATTACCATAGCGCGATTACCATACCCCCCAACCATGTAACACACACACACATATGCGATTACCATAGCGCGATTACCATACCCCCCAACCATGTGACACACACATATGCGATTACCAGAGCGCGGTTCCGACGGGTGAAGGCCACACACGCGGTTGATAACACTCCACCAGAAGGACAAAAGGACCGTCAGGTGGAAGGTTCGGTTCCCAGGAAAGCCCCCAACAACACGGCCAGCAGCAGCCGGGGGAGGGGAGACACGGCGCACCCGGGGATGAACACGACACCAGCGCTGGTGTGGACGACAGACAAGCACGCATGCGCCCCGCCGATGCGCGAGGAGGTCAGAGCCTTTCAAACGCAATGCATTTCATTCTAGGTCGGAATTATATCCACGTTCGGAAGCTCGTGATGGAGATGCATGATGGGCGGTAGAACCTTTTGGAATCCAGGTAAGGGTGTGCAAGGTGTCGGGCCTGCCGCGGCACGTGCTGGATTTCGTCGTGTTTGACCCCCAACAAAGCAAGAAGCTTGTGGGGGTACATTGGCGCGCCAGCAGGGGTGGTAGCCGCCGCAGCACTTTAGTAAATCCCTTCGATTGCAGGCACCATCTATATAACGGACTATATATATCACATGCCTACCTAATTTACCGATTCAACAGGGTTGGTCTGTTGTATGCTGTGCGAGGAAGCCTATCGTGAAATAACGAACGTAAGGCTCCTATCGTCCCTTCCTCGGCAATGTTAGAAGCGAGGTGAGGCGTCCTTTTCCACGTGTTCCTGTGATCGCAATATGACATGCTTTCCAGGATTTGGACTACACGGCTGCCGTGGCGTGGACGTGGACGTGGTCGTGGCGTAGTGAGACGGTTAGTGCCCTACCTCCAAGCCTCGCGAAGCGCTAAGGGAACTGGACGCTTGAAGGGTGCGGCTGTTGTGCCGAACGTTTTCGTGCCAGTACCTTAATCCTAAGCCCTAAAACCCTAAGTTTTTGAGCCAGTAAGCACACAAGTGAGGACTTGCACACGCGCTCCAAAACCACCTCTGCCCATCATTACATGCCACCAGGCAGTCTTACGGCCGCCGCATCGCCATCTTACGAAGCCGTGCCAGACTGGCTTGCCGTACCCACGGCGGAAGCTGCCGAAGCACTCCAGGGAAACCCCACAGCCAGCGCAGCTCGTCCACCACGTCATGCGCCCACCAAAGTCGCATCTCCGAAACCGCTGCCGCAAGCGCGGGATGGTCCCGTGGGTCAGTTAGCTCAATCGGCAGAGGAAGCTGGAATGGCTCGTCTTCCATATTGGCATCATTGGCGTCATCATCGCTGACGTCACCACTCGTATCATCCGACACACCATGTCGTGCTGATAAGATGCCGCGTCTGGATCCGTCACTGCTGCCGCCTAACAGGCCGTACGGATCCACAGGATCGGGGCCTCGCATCCTAGGATCAAACACGTACGGAGATGACGCAGATGGCGCCTTCAGCTGCTGCTGCTGGGTGACCGAGTCACCTGCGACTGCCGAGGCGCGGCCGCCGCTGCCGGTCCTGCTACCCGCAAAGCCGGTGGCGAGGCCGCCGCTCAACTCCTCCTCCTCCGCTGCCCCGTCGTCGTACATTTCCCGAAGAAGCTGCTCGTAATAGTCGTCATCCGCCTCCGCCTCCTCCGTCACATCCTCCTGACCCTCCAAGGACAGATCCGCGGGTAGCTCCCACACCGAAGCATCCCCACCCCAGCCCCCTTCACTGTCCCACGGGTCACTCTCTCCTAGCAAGCCCTCCGCAGGAAACTCCGGCCCCAATACCTCCTCCTCTTCCCCTACCGCCTCTTCCGCTTCTCCTGCCATCATCCCGCCCGCCAATACCCGTCCCGCCGCCGCCTCCGTCAACCCATCCACAACCTCCGTCGGCACGCCATAATCGCCGTACAGATTCGCGTTGTACATTAATGACGACCAGAGCGAGCTGTCAATCGCGCTGCGCCGCCGCCGTGGCCCTCCGCCGCCGCCGCCACCATCGGCGATACCGGCGACGCGGACGTGGAGGCCCCCAGGTGTCGCCGCAGCGGTGGCGGCGGCGCCACGGAGTCGCAGCGGCGAAGGGCCCAGGCAGCCGCCAGCGGCGGCACGGAGCGCCGCCGGGATTAGCGCCGCTGCCGGCGGTCTAGGCACCCGTAGCCTCAGCGCCTTGGCCAGCTGACGTTGCCACTGCAAGGGCGGCTCCTGGCGGCCCCGCCGTGCCGTCACCGCCGTTGCGTTGAGGACATGGGAAAGGGTGCATCATCATCATCACCATTATGTTAGGCAGCGCACAAATACAATCTCACGAGAATATTCTCTTTTAAGGAAATTTTTTAATCGTTCACAAACTCAGTCAGTTGGGTTTATTAGGTTATGGAAAAAATTGAGGTAAAAAATTGGAAATTTCCTCCGTTGTGATGATTTTGCGCCATCCGAGCCCGTTTTGAAAATTGACGTCGTCGTCGTCGTCCGTGTTGCGAAACAGAAGGGCACAAAAGCGCTATTTGGGGCGGACATGGCAGCACAATCCAGAGCGGCACATACAGACAGACAGACAGCCATACATGCAAAAACCGCAAAAAAGGACATACATGTCAAAAGGAAAACTCCTCCGTCGATCACAGAGCCTTGCAGAAGGTGCCATCCCGTCATACCTCCCGTACCCAACCCACTTCGCCGCTTACCAGATCCGGCGGCATCATATCCGCTACGGCGCAGTACAGCAGTACGACGCTGCGTGCCGAACAAGTGTCCCATTTAACGCCCGTTTCCCTGTCCAAGCGGTCCAAGCCGCCCAGCAGCCAAAACACAGCAGAGGGGTTGAGGCAGCACGTTAACCGGATTGGGAGCTGATAGATCCAGCGGTTTTTTTTACTGGATCCAGAATTGGTGGATCTGGATCTGGAACTGGACGAAAACAGTGCCGATCTTCCCACCCTGGAGCCCCTCCTCCTCCTCCGCCCACCTGAACACGGCATCCCAGAATCGCTTGCTGTCCGTACTCCAGCCGTACTGAGATAAGCCCCACAGAAACAGCCCCAGAGCCTCCCCGCTCATCCCCGCCATGCGCCGATAGCCGCCGGCGGCCAGCTCCTTTCGAAGATCCGAGGTTCGGGTGGTTAGGGTAGTTAGTTGGTTAGGGTTGTTACGGTGGTTAGCGTAGAGCACAGCGAAAATCAAGCAAGTCGTTTTAAAGAGGAGGCCGGTTTCGAAGGAGAAAAGAAGACATTAGCAAGGGGAATAGGGAGGTACGGAGACGGTTTGTTCCATTTGTGTGTTTTTATTGGATCTCTGCGGAAAGGCCCCGCGCCTTTGGCCGTACTTCACTCCACTCCTACCTTGACCCAGGGCTCCTGTAGCGGCCACCCCAGCACGGCAAAGCCGTACGCAATGAGGCCATGGTCTTCGTTGACAGTGGTTTCGGCGCCAAGACGCCTCCGTACCTCCGCTGCGAATAACGTCATCCAGGCATCCGAGGGCCTGTGGCGGCGGCGGCGGCGGCGGGGGAGGTGATTTTTATTTTTTCAAGCTGCTGCGAACCTGTGGAGGTGCACATGTGCACATGTAAATAAATATAAAACAGCTGCTGCCCGAGAAGTTTGTCCGTACATACCTGTACTGCAGATCTGCTAGTGCAGAGATTGTCGTAGTCAGGTTTGCAGTACTGGTGCTGCGAAGCAGGGTGCTCATGCGCGCGAGCAACGCCCCCATCGCCGTGTCCACCACCACCGACCCCCCCTCTTGCGCAGCGGCCTCGCCACCACCGCCGCCGCCGCCGTTGCCGTCACCACCGCTGTCGCCACCGCTTCTGCCGTACCACGGCGACTCCTCGTGGAATGGACCCATGAGTGTCCGCAGCTGCGCGGCAGCCCAGAGCGACTGCGCCACGCAGGTGGCGTCGAAGGTGGATGTGACCCGTGGGTCTGCCGCAGCCCGCCACCACGCCGCCATCCACGCTCCACTCGGCGGCCGGCGCAGTACGGCCAGCGCCCACAGCGACATACTTAGATCGTTGCCGTCGGCGGTTCTGGAGCGCATTCCGTGCAGGACCTAACGATTCGTATGCATAGTAAAAATATTTTGCATAGTGCAAAATTTAGGTAAAGAAGTGCACAACTCGAAAATCCACTTTTTGAGAACTGAGAAAAAAATAACTTCCCGCCAAAAAAACACAACCATCAATTTCGAGCCATCAAGTTGAAGCGCACACAGCAGCAACCAACAGCAACCAACAGCAAATGAACAACTAACCGTACCTGGGACAGAATAGCTTCGACTAGAGGCTGTGGCAGAGTCCCGAGCCCAACGCCGGTCGCAGCAGCTGCAGCGCCTGCTGCGGCTTGCTGCAGCTGTGGCTGCTGTGGCTGCTGCTGCGTTGTGCTCCGTGCCCAAGCCCAAAGCAACCGACTCGCTTGCACGGGTGTGAGGCTGGCGGTGTGAGGTCGGACGGCCCGTGCCAGTGCGTGGAGAAACGTCTCTCCGGGGCGCCATCTGGCCGCGCAGGCAGGTGGGCGGACGGGCGGACGGCAGTAAGGTGCGGTAGGTTAGATGGTCCGTGGTTAGATGGATTCACGCAATTTGGGGAAGGACTTTGTACGGCTGTCCGTACAGCACGCGCGCGCCAGGCTAAGACAAACTCAACGACAAATGAAATATCACCGCTATTGTCAATTTACGTGGGAAAAATCAGAACAGACAGAAAACAAAAAACAGCAATCAGAGCAAAGGTCGCGCGGTGTGCAGGTGTGCGCGCGGGATACGTTCGGATTGGGAGGGGAGGGGCTTGCAGGAGGGGCTGCAGCGCAGCGCACCACAGCACAGCGCACCTTTCAAACGAGGCCGCGTAATACGCTAGAGCCGCCAGCTGCTCCGCGTCCATCAGAGACATGAGCCGGACCGCGGCCGCGTGAAGCCCCGAGCCCACCTCCGGACGTGGAGCGTAACCCAGCCTCGCCAGAGAGCCGTACACCGACAGCAGCTGGGCTGGACTTAGGTCTCGGAGCCGGTTGTGCAGCTGCAGAAGACACAAACAGACAGACAGACAGATATACAGACATTGCGGTGCATTGGCACCCAGGTTTCTCTTCCTCGGCAGCAAGCTCTATGAGGAGTAGGGGTTACATCAATTTGAGGTTCGGGAGATGAGGACAGTGCTCCAGGAAGGCCCCCCTTTACCCCACTACTCCTCGGACAAAACACACACCCGTAGGCAAGGACATCCCCACGCTCACCTTCCACCATCCAAACCACCCGTCGACACCCACACCACACCCACCTCCCCACACCACACCCACCTCCCCACACCACACCCACCTCCCCACACCACACCCACCTCCCACCTCCCCACACCACACCCACCTCCCCACACCACACCCACCTCCCACCTCCCCACCACACCCACCTCTCCACCACACCCACCTCCCACCTCCCCACCCAACCCACCTGCCCGGCCAGCGCTCGCAGCCATGCCCTGTCAGGTACGTAGTCCAGCGCCGCCAGGGCCCAGGCAATACGGCACAGACCCTGATGAGGTACGACACGCGGGGGGCCACAGAACGTCACAGAACGTCTCTCCGGAATGTCACCAGAGTCGGGTGCGGGTGCGGGTGCGGGTGCAGGTCGGGCCGGTGATGGCAGCGACGCCGAGGGCAGGCGGGTTTCTCTCTGAGTGGAATGCTCAGATGCACTGCACCGCACCAGACGGAGACAGAAACGTCGTGGAGACTGGGGAGGAGCTCGCATGTCCCACATGGTTGAGGGGGGAGAGGGAGGGGGTCATGGAACAAGTAAGATGACCGATAACCGCTAAAAGACATGCACTGTCCCGTACTCCCGTACTGCCGTACTCCCGTACTGGCGTACCCCTCGAGCTCCATTCAGCCTTCTAACCACTACAGAACATCCACATACCCGCACCCCGTCCCCGCACAGCCCTCCTGTTAACCCGACCTCCGGCTCGAAGTCGCGCATGCGGCCCCTCACGCGCTCCAGAACCAGCCGCATCCAGTCCTAAGGGACAGGTTCCGGAGCGGAGTGATGGGTGGCGGAAGGGGAGGGGGGGGAGGGGGGCCCTGACGAAAGGGTAGGCGCCTCCAGGGGTCTCCTGACGGACGTGTAGCTCCCCCGAGGGGTTGGTTTTCGTGAACTGAAGGCGGAGCGGAGAAGGCAGTAGTGATGAGGACGTGGCATTGGGGTCACTGCAGTAGCAGCAACTACCAACAACCACATAGTCGGCTATAATAGCGGAACCGCTGTGCTAGGGGTTGCGGGCTGGTGGTTGCCCTGTTCACTGTGCAAGCTAGCGTCGCAAAAAGCGAGTATGGCAGTCTGTCCGACTGTCGTACCTGTGGAGGAAGGTACGACAGGCGAGCCAGAGACCACAGAAGCTGCCACATTTCCGTCGGGCCGCATTCCCCTAGCAGATCCAGGCTGGCGTCGCATAAGGCCCTCAACCAAGGCTTGTCCGGCAGCGGCAGCGGAGGCGCTGTAGCGGCGGCGGCGGCGGCTGCTACTCTGACGGGAGCTTCCGCGCCGCTGCTGCCCCCGTACGCCGTCGCGACGCCCCATGCAAGACTCGCCAGGTCTGACGGTGTCCAGGGTTTAGGCGCCGGCGGCGGCGGTGCTGCCGCCGCCGCCGCCGCCGCCATCTTTGCCCTGCGATCACGGCGTTGTCGCTTCTGAACATCTGCCGGCGGCGGCGGTGGCGGCGCCACTGTAGTGGCAACAGGAGCAGCGTCGCCGCGGGTGGGGGCGGCGGCGGCGGCGGCTGCAGTTGCAGCCATCTCCGCAAACACGCCGCGGGTCCGTACGGGTCCCTGGACCCCGCCGGCGCTAGCCAGCGCCGCGGCAGCGGCAGCGGTGGCGGCGGCAGCAGCGGTCCGGCGGGCAGCCAGCGTGCGCAGATGCTCTCCTGACGTACGTATCACTATGTCGTACAGCTTCCGAGATCTGATTTGGAGCATGCCCATGCCGTACGCGATCTGCGGATGGGCAGCCAGGAACAGGTTTGGCAAATCGGAAATGTGTTCCAGATCCTGACGCACGTACGACAATACTGCAACATATCTATACCTTTGCATCTCAAAAAGTAAGGCAGCTCCCGTACATTCAGTTTCCTTAATCGTCCTTCACCTGCGTGGCTCACCGCCGTGGCTTTTCCCGGCCCGGTGCGATTTCTGTTAAATCCCACCACACACACCATATTCGTCCTAGGGGGTTTTCCAACGAAATTGACACACCATTTGTCCTCACCAAACCCATCCAACCAAACCTGCGCAACGTCGTAACCGCCGTAACCGACGCTAACCGCATCAGCACCGCCGCTGCCGCTCCCCGCCACCCTGCCGTCATCAACGCGGTCGTCAGGCCATGTACGGCGCGTCAGCGCCGCCACTGCCGCGGCGGTCAGCCGGCTGCAAAAAGTGCTGTACGCCGCCGCTTCAGCGGGGCCAAACGTCGCCGGGGCCGCCGTCATGGCACCGCCCCCCTGCCCCCCCCATCCTGCTCCTCCCCCAACCACTGCACCACCGCCATCCAATGCGGCGCCTTCCACAGCGGCAGCAGCTTCCGACAGCTCCCGACCCGCAGGACCGCCGCCGCCGCCGCCGCCGCCGCCGCCACCGGGGACATCCGCCAATAAACCTACAGACGCACATTGTCAGACGGAGGGAGCGCGGGTTCGCTCTCATTCCCCGGCTCTCGCGCTCTATCCTTTGTGGCCGCGCGAGTGGCGAGTGGTGGTGGGCGGCAGGTGGGTGGTGGATGTATCGCAGAGAACACCGAGGAGGTTCACCAGCGCGTGCACGCGCTCCGAAACCGGTCTGAGAGAGCCAAGAGCGGGGAAACGATCTGGGAAAGGCAAGGCAGCCAAGCGCCTGGGTGCTGCCGCGGCATGTGATGACGATCCCAGAATTTACACATACACATATATACACACATACATATACATATACATATATACACACACATACACACAAAACACACACACACACATACACACACACGACCCACGTACCCGCGGCCCTTTTGAAGAGTGCGGCCACAATCCCCGAATCCAGCTGACCCCCGGGGGAGGCCTCCGCAGCCGCCTCAAGCAAGGTTCGCAGCTGCAGCCAGTCGCTCGCGGAGAGGACCTGACGGGAAATATACGGCGGAGCAACACTCGGCAGGGCGTACATACAGACATCTCTCCCCGTACAGCATACCACCGTACCACTCCGTACACCATTCTACGCTTCATAGCATATGTAGCCATAGCGTCGTGCATCCGGCGGGACAACGCCGCTCGTCTTTTTCAGCTCTTCCACTTCCTTATCACAAAAAAACATTACATCGCTAGATATGTGTGTGGATCTCGGCTATGAACGGCGCGCGCGTGTGTCCGCTGACCCGCTTATTTCGTCTGGCGCCCTCGGCTGGGCCCCCCTCAGGGTTACAGGTATGTACGGCCCCTCGCTACATCTCGGGCGGGTAGTAACGCACCTCCAGGTGGTGTAAAACACATGATACAAACATACATACATACACGGCTTTGACGGAACCCCCCCACTCGTGCGGCACTTGTAACTTGTAACTTGTATACATACAGGCAGGCGGCTGGCAGAGGTTAAGGCCTGACTTCTGCTCCCAGCCGACCCGGGTTCAAATCCGCCTGCCGACCTCTCGGGTATTTGAGGAGAATTGAAATGGGAGGTGGCCCCCCATCTTATGGACGATGTAGGACGTGATAAAATCAACTTGCGAGCTAACCAGGAACTAAGTTGATGCGCCGTTGATCCGCTAGAATTGGTTGGATGCTGGTGGTGAGTTGCCGAACCCAACAAATACAATCTGAAGATTAGGGTGCCCCTCTAGCAGGGGAGAGCAGGGACTGCCCGGGGAAGGGGCCGCTGGCACCCTGTAACAACATACATACATACACACATACATACACACAATACCTCGTCAATGACTGCCCGACGGAGCTCCTCCGTGCGCCGGACTTCATCGCCAGTGGCGATTGGTGAGGAGGCTGAATCGCCCAGTACTCGTTGAGGCGGCGGCGACGGCGCCGGCGATGGTGGATTTCCTTCACCGCTGCTGCGATGGCGGCTCCGTCGGAGCTGTCCGGCCGCCGCCGGCGTGCTGTACAGTACGAACTGGCGAAGGTACGACTTGTACCGCCATTGCTCCTTCACCCTGGTGCGGAATAGCTGATCAGCTACAGCAGCAGCAGCAGCAGCAACAAAGCCACTGCCGCTGCCGATGTTACTGCGACTGCTGTCTCCGCCACCGTCGCAGCGACCGCCGCCTCCGCCAGCACCTAGACCGGGGTCGGCGCCAACGGCGGCGTCGCCGTATCCGGCCGCGACGGAGCCGCCGTCAGCCCCCTCCGCCATCCCCACCATGTGTACGGCCGCGGGTACAGGGCCCCCCAGGAGCCGCCACTCTTCTTGACTGGGCGGTGCGGTGACCTGCGGTTCAGTGGTGAGGCGAAGGATTCCGAGGAAGGGCGGTTCATCCCGACAAACATCTCGACAAACATCCCGAATAAAGGAAGGAGGGAAAACCTCCCAGGCGGCGGTGGCGGCGGCGGCGGCGGAGGAGGGGGGGGAACAAAACACCGCGGGAACCGCAGTCCCATGAACAAGACACTGAAAACAAACGAAGAGATACTTCCCCAAAAAGAAATAAAAGTCAGCTTAACGGACCCCCGGTGAACCCCCGGTGGTCTATCGCTCCACTCCAGGGGGGGAAATGGTGCGGTACACATGCAGTACTCGGTACTAGCACGCAGCTAGCAGCTCACCTCCCGCTGCGAGGCCGCCTCCGCCTCAGCTCGTGCCAGCAGCCGGCCCGTCATGGGGGCCTCCGAGAACAACTCCAGGGGCTGAACCTCGGCGGGGGGCAGCGCCGGCGGCGGCAGCGGCACGTCGGGGTGTACGGCAGCAACGGCAGCAGCAGCAGCGGCGCCCGCTGGGTCCCCCAGCAGCTCGCGCTCAACGTAGGCGACCTGGCGTGTCAGTGTGTGCGCGGCAGAGAGGAACGAGTACATCACAGCGGCAGCAGATGCTAACTCACGACACAGTACTGCCGTACTGTGCATGTGTGTTATTGTGTGGCTTTCTTCGAGCTGCGCAAGGTCACGGCGGAGAGGAGCTCTAGGGGGGAGGGAGGACTCCAGGAACGGAAAATTCCGGATTTTGCCAGAAAAAAGTGAAATGGTAATGGCGCCCAGAGGGGCGCCAAGAACAGAGAGGGGAGACCTGGATAGATAGATAGATAGATAGATAGATGCAGCGGCAGTGGCAACGGACGGATGTAAACAATCATGGACAAGGTGGCTAAAGGCTATCTGTCGGTGGAACACCCAGGCTGCGGGTCGCGGGCAGCAAGGGACGCCGCGCGGGAAAGAGAGCCCCGTCGTCGACGGCGGCAGTTGCTTAACTAGGCAATCCTCCACGCGAGGAAGCAGGTAGTGCTGTGTGCGAAGCGGCCGATACGTACCACACGCGCCAGCCGGGCAACCAGCGGATCTACCGCTCCCGTTCCGTCGCCACCATTGGTGCTACTGCTGCTACTGCCGCCATCCACCACGCCCCAGCCACCACCAACATCATCACTGCTACCCTTTCCGCTGCCAAAACGTGTGGTCGTCGGAGCGAATGTATAGTTACCAGCATCGGCAGCAGCTGTGGTAGCTGCAGCAGCGGTGGCGGCGGCGCCGGCGGCAGTCGCAGCGTCATCTGCCCTGGGGGTTATTGCTCCCGCCAGCGGGGTGGATACCGTCGGCGGCTGTAGCGCCGCCGTGGCGGGAGCTGCCGACGCCAATACCCCACTTTGCACATCGCCGCCGCCTCTCGGGCGCCTCGGGGTATTAGAGCCGGCGCCAGCTTCTGAGCTAGGGGCATCCACGGCGCCCGTGACTCCAAGTAAGCTGTTGGCCTCGGCGCTGTCCTGCTGGCCGCCGCGGGGGTTGCTAGTGCTCCCGGGGGGACCGTCGACAACGCCGGCGCTGCCGCTACTGCCGCCGCGGCGGTGTGAAAGCAATGCACCCTTCCCACGCGCAAGCCGGGATAGCAAACCGCTACTACTGCCGCCGCTGCTGCTGCGTGCCGGGGCCCGGGGCGGTGATGGAGTCGGTGCCACCTCCCCCCCATCCTCGCCGTCGCGTCCGCCGGCAGTGGCACCTGCAGCGGCGGCCCTGTTCCGCCGTCTGCGAGCAGAACCTGTCGAGATGTCGTTGCTGTTCCCAGCCTTCTCCGCGTTGCCCCCATGGCTGTTAGACGTGTCGGCGCCGGCACTGCCGGTGTCCCGGCCGCGGCTGGTGCTGTAAGACGCGACTTGTGCAAAGGCCAGACGATGACGCAAGGGCAGGGAGACTCTAGAGAGCGCTTGGCGACGGAGGCACTTACATAGACCTAGGCTGGAAAGCTCGCGGACGGCCGAATGGCATATCGCCCCGGCAGCGGCATGCGGGCCGTGAGCAGCAGCAGAGGCGACTCCAGGGGCCAAGGCTGGAAGGTTCGGTGTAGCTCTTGTACGCGTACTGTGACTGCATAGGAAGTTTGTTTGGGGAAGACATGGCCTTCAGGGTAAATAAGGATGAGCGAGGGTGGTGCTGGTTCGTTGGTTGGTTGGTTGGCTGGTTGGTTGGTAGGGAAAGGCTCGCCAGAAGTGCGCGTACGGTTCATTCAGTTCCACAGGCTTGTGTGATTTTGTGGTTTGCGCTTCATTGAGTATTCGGCAATGGCCGCCATGTATGGCATGCAAGGCTACGCGCACACTACATTTGGTAAAGTTTAAGCAAACGCACCAGGTCAGGACTGACTGAGAATATGAGCTTAACAAGTCCATGATACCAGAGCACTTCAAGTTTCATTTGCTCTGGCAAAGCTGCCGCAGCGGCGGCCTTTGCATTATCTTATCTTTGCCCTAACCGATATTATGAGACGGTCGCCAGTAGGGAAGAAATCTGATTATTTAAATCAGCAAAAATAAGTGTTGGCTGTGTATCCGTGTGTTGAAGCCGATCAATAGTTGACTGCTCCATTGATGACTTGTACTGCTATAAAACAAACAAAATAACTTGTAGCGCATCAACATGCGAACTATCCGTATGTCGTGCTACCTTAAACTCCGGAATTAAGAACGACTGCGACCAACGGATGCAACGACCATTAACTGCTTTGCGGCAGCTACATAATTCAACTTGCATTCAGACGTCGGCAAAAGGAGTACTTCTGCAGCTTACATTAGGCCCATTTCTATAAGCTTTGGGTGTGCGGATGCGATGCGGAGGAGCACATGAAGTAGAGCAGGCTGCTGCTTTCGTTTATGTTTAATTGTGAAGGAAGCTGCCTCTTACGGACTTCATGGACATTGTCAGGTCGCAATCAGGATTTACTGCTGTTAATTTAAGGTCACAGTGGGTCTGATGATGATAGCTACGCGGAGGTAGGCTGTGCCGTGGCAGTCCTGGACGCAGTCCTGGACACACAACTACTGACGTGAAGCGTCAGGATGATCTACGATGATGTCCCAGTTAACGGCGTCAATTTGCGGTGTAGTGTAGTGTGCGATAAAATGCATCACAACCTGAAGAAGGCTTTCAATTGTTAAAACGAGCTGCCAATGGCACATAGAGACAACTCCGAAGGTCTCTACCAGGCCATATCGTTACAATAAGGCAACTGACGAAGACAACGAAGCAACGAAATTTACTGTCTCGCAGCACTGAGCGAAGCCGTACGCCGCACAAGTCGAGAGAAATCTCGAGCGCGCGCGCGGGTACTAAATCCTACCACGAGTGTTCATAGCAGGAATACCAAACGTCCAGACTGACGAACTATCGAAAACAGAGCCCGGAATACGGAAGTCTGGCTGGAATTCAACACTCCCACGCAAACAGACTTCCACACAGCGTTCGTACGGTACGACTTAATGCGCAGCAAAAGGTAGCAACTTAACGGTGCAGACGCGAGAGCAGAGTTTCCTAGAGCTCCCACGCTGCAGAAACACATAACAGTCGCCAAGAAGATGAGCTCCAGGTTTAACAATGCAAAGCACCTGAACATTCCCAGACTCCTCAGAACAATATACAACAACGCTACAAGGTGCCCTGCAGTGGACGAGATCGCTCACCTAACCGGAGTCACCACTCTCGTGCAGGCAGATTCACCTGAAGAATTCACTTCAGACCCATTGCGTCCATACAGAACCTGAGCTTGGATACCAGCAGAGCCTTCGTGAAAATATCGGCCAACTGCTCAGAGGTTTTGCAGTAAACCGCCCTAATTTCACCACGCTCAACCCGTTCACGCGCATAGTGATGGCAGATATCAATGTGCTTTGTGCGTGCAGTGGATACAGGGCTCTCCAGCATCGATATGCAGGCTTTATTATCGCACTTCAGCGGCACAGCTTGTGCTGGAAATCCCAGATCAAGCAGAAGATGCCTCAGCCATAATGCCTCCGTAATCGCTGCTGCTGCGGCCATATACTCTGCTTCAGCCGTAGAAGTGGCCACTGTTGGTTGCAGCTTGCTAGCCCACGGAATAGCGCCACCTCCATAAAGAAACACGTAACCACCAGTCGAGCGACGACCTTCAGCTCCTGCTAGATCTGAATCACAGAACCCGAGCGCACCAGAACTGCTCGAGTAAGAAATTCCGACTTCCTCCTTGGTGCCAATCAAGTACCTCAGAAGACCCTTGGCAAGGTTCCAATGCTCGACCGTTGGCTTGGACATATGTCGAGCTAGAGCTCCCATGGCTACTGGCTCGGACTCGGTCTTCTTTGCAGAAACATTTGCTTCGGCGTTGATCGCCAGCAAGCGCCGCCCTTGGCTCCTCAACTGTCTTCGGGTACCCAGTAGCCCTGAAGACGCGCCGTGTCTCAGTACCGGCGCTTCTCAGTACCAAACTCGTTATCACTCAAGCCACGAACAGTTTTCAAAATGCCGGACATCTTGTAGTCCTCGTGCCGTGTGATCTTCTGATATATTTCGCAACCTCGGGTGACGTATGCATCCAATGCCTCATTATCGCCCTTCTTAATCTGTTCAAAAGCTTCTGCGAGCGACGTCACTGCGGCGTCGTTTAGGTCGTCATACTTCTTCTTCAAACCATCCCAGAGCTCCTTCGCTGCGGTACTACTCTGGATGAGATTCTAATGCACACGAGCGTCCAGGAGGAGAACCATCTTGCTTAAGACTACTTGATCCTTCTTGTATGCATCCAAACACCTTGAGCCAAGACACATCAAGATCCGCCTTGTAGCCATCGGAGCCAGGACGAGGCAGCGGTCTCTCAATAGCTTCTCGGCAATCGAATTCGCCGAGATAGAAGGGCACCTTGAGGAACCATTCATCGCAGGTTTCCTTACTCAGAACAGTACGAAAAGATGACGCCATTTCGAAGGCTGGTCAACTTAAACGTCTATACCAAAAAACACTGAAATAAATGCACCGTATTTCAGTCGGGGCTCATAACCTGTTAGAACGAGCTGCCAATGGCACAAGGAGACAACTCCGTAAGTCTCTACCAGGCCATATCGTTACAATAAGGCATCTAACGAAGACAACGAAGCAGCGAGTTTCAGCGAGATTTGTTGTCTCGCAGCACTGAGCGAAGCCGTACACTGCGCAAGTCGAGAGAAATCTCTAGCGCGCGCGGGTACTAATTGCCCCCGCCTTAACTTGCCCCCGCCTTTATTATTGCCCCCGCCTTTATTACCTTCGCTAGTCATTTCTCTTCTGTGCTCCTCGTTCACCAAGCCTACCCGCATGCGAAACCCTCTATAGTCCATGGCATTTTTTCATGTGGAATAATTAATGTGAAGAAATCTAATCAAATGCTCATGAAAATTTTGACATACAGTTCAAGGAGCTCTGTCAGCAAGCACGCAACGGCATAAACCGGTACAACATACTCGGTTGCTCGGAGCTATGGCGAGGTCCCCGTGCACGTGAGAGTCATGGAACGGGGACCCCAAAACGAACGGCGCAAGGCCTCACAAGGGGAACGTAAACCCTCCCCGTCAAAATCGCAACAATTTGCATTTTTGTTTGGTACTTTTCAGCAGCTCCAAAACGTTCTGATGCTGTAAAAGCTGCAAGCTTATTAGGTGAAATGATGAACGAAGGTTCAAAACGTACTCCCCGAACCGTTCCTTCTCTGTAATCCATACCCCGGTGCTGTCCTTCAGTATAAAGAAATGTTATTCAAGTATACTGTGAAAGGGCATAGGCTCCGTTTCTCGTTGGGATGCCACGATGATTACAAAGAGGGCCGAGCGACTTAAGCCAGCTAACAACCTACAAGATGTAACAATGATGACATAACAAACTAAACAACAACAACGACTTAAATAGTTATCCAGAGCCTAGGCGGCGCCGGAAGGTCGTACATTATCCGTATCTCAAATGATCGTCCACGAGTAAAGTTAACGACTTAACAACTAACAAGAAAACCTAACATGCCCCCCTGCTTAGCTCAAGCATCGGCCTCGATGCGACCAAAGTACAAACTATGCTAAGTCGTGCGCCGCTCCGATTCCCTGAACGAAATCGGTACCAGGCTAACGAGGGGAAGGCAAAAGGGAACCGGAGTCAAGGCAAAACCTTCCCCGCACTGGATACCGGCCTAAATAAGGCGCACGACACCTATACTTGCCGGTCTGAGGAACCGGTATATATCCCAACGAACGTGTCCAAAACATCCACAAAGAGTACGCAAACCAAAAGCCTAAGGCACGGAAAGCAAACTCGGTGGATGACAAAAGAACGCAAGAGAACGCGAAAATACACAACATGCGACACGCAATACCCCGAAAAAAACAGAAGTCAAGACACGACACGCGCAAAACTGAGGCGAAATAACCCAAACTGAAACACACAGGACACGAGTCACACACAACACACATCCTATGCGTAGCGCTAGGTTGTCACGA
>NW_003307565.1:385351-390792 GCF_000143455.1 Volvox carteri f. nagariensis
GGCCTGCACCAAGCCGCCAACGCCGCTGCCACCAGCTGCCCCCCCCATGAGGCCACCCAAATCCAGCAGCTGCTGCTGCCTGCCAGGCGTGAGGCCAGGCGCGCCGGCCTGCACCAAGCCGCCAACGCTGCTGCCGCCAGCTGCACCCCCCATGAGGCCACCCAAATTCATGAGCTGCTGCTGCCTGCCAGGCGTGAGGCCAGGTGCGCCGGCCTGCGCCAAGCCGCCAACGCTGCTGCCGCCAGCTGCCCCCCCCCCATGAGGCCCCCCAAATTCATGAGCTGCTGCTGCCTGCCAGGCGTGAGGCCAGGCGCGCCGGCCTGCGCCAAGCCGCCAGCGCTGCTGCCGCCAGCTGCTCCCCCCATGAGGCCACCCAAGTCCAGCCGCTGCTGCTGCCTGCCAGGCGTGAGGCCAGGCGCGCCGGCCTGCGCCAAGCCGCCAACACCGCTGCCGCCAGCTGCCCCCCCCATGAGGCCACCAAAGTCCAGCCGCTGCTGCTGCCTGCCAGGCGTGAGGCCAGGCGCGCCGGCCTGCGCCAAGCCGCCAACGCCGCTGCCGCCAGCTGCCCCCCCCATGAGGCCACCCAAGTCCTGTGAGGCTTGCGCCAACTGCACCGCCCTTTGTTGCTGGACCAGGAAGTGCTGAAGGATCACAGTTTGCTGGACTGGTAGCATGGCCATCTGCTGCTGAATGCTGATGAGGCAGTCCAATGCAACTGGCGGTTTCATTCGTGCAATGGCCTGCATGATGATGACCGGCAGGATGCAACCGTTAAAATTTACCCTACCATTATCTGTCCACTTAGGTAAAGCGGTATGCAGCGACTAGGAAATCCAATGAGCACCGAAAAGATCTCACCCCTGTAGCCATGGCCTTTTCTTAGGCAGCACGTAGAAACTGCCACTCTGGGATATTCCGCAAGCGGTGAACCAAGGGGTTCTCCGCTGCAGTGTCCGCCAGCTCGAGAGAATCTTGCACCGCGCAGCCACTTATGAACTCCATGGCCTCTAGGTTGAAGGACGCAGACGGCAGCTTCTCCTTGGCACCTGCGGACATGCTGCCCACATGCTCACATAGCTTGGGCAGGAAGAGAAGATGGCCACCTTAAGCGGCTCCAGCAAGGCAGGTGATATTTCTAGCATGAAGTGCTGTGCCCAGTAGGCAGTCTTCAGCTTGTCCGGCGTGCAACAGTCGAAACCCGCAAGCATCAGTAATCCATCGTATGGGACAGGCATGAGGTATGACTCCACGAGTGCACTGCCCTCCTGCCAGTGGCCCATGCGCTGAGCTGTCTCTCGTGACGCCCTGCATGCAAAAAGGAAGCTCAGGGATTAATTGATGTTTACTCCAGAACTGCTTCATTGCCTCGAATGCCTACCCTGCTGCATCCAGAGCCTGGGTTCCTCCCACACGGAACACATGAGTCCTCTTCCGTGTGATGATCTCCATGCACCGCATGATGTCCTTCACCATGTCATGCTGCTGCGTGTAGTTGATTGCCTTGTTGGTCGTCATGGCGCGCAGCAGCACACATGTCAGCCTACATGCATGGAAAAAGCCTATTAAGGATACCTCAACTGAAAAGTGCAAAGTCACTTCTAATCTTACCACTCCTCCTCATCCAATGGGTTTGGATAGTTCTTGCCCTCCATCGTGAAGCGGATGTACAGGTACTCCATGGTACAGCTGCTCCATGTAACGCTGCTGCGTGAGCATGATGTGTGGTTGTGGCGGTCCTGGATGACCTCCATGCCGAGGTAGTAGCGCACCTCTCCAAGGTCTCATACTGCAAAGCAACCAGCTATGGCCGCCTTGGCGGCCGCGACCAACTGCAGGTTGTCTGCCGCCACCAGCATGTCATCAACATGCACGAGCACATAGATTGAGCCGTCGGACTACCACAGACCTCCTGAATACGTGTAACGGCTAATGTCTCCTTAGTCGTGTCTGCTAGGTCCCAGTGAGATAGCGTCTCACCAACAGGTTATGAGCCCCGGGTAACGGTTCCCGGCGGTTCATATAGTTGCTTTTAGCTTGAGCATTGAGGCTCGCTAGGCAACCAACATGGGAAAGGGGTGTAAGACCGTCCTCCTAGCGGACAGGTCTAACTACTCACAGTGGCTAGGAGACTTCAGTGATTTCCTCGCTACATCCAAGTTGAGGAGCTATATGACCAACCCGTCGCCTCCGGGCCGCAACACACAAGATGCCCTGGAGGAAGATGCACAGGCGCTTGGCTACCTGCGTCTGTCCTGCGAACTGCCCGTAAAGCAGTTGCTCAGGAATTGCCAGACTACTCTCGCCACCAAGCAGCTCTTACAGCAATAGTTCCGTTCTGTGTCACAGGCCCGGCTGAGCCTGTTGGAGCCGCAGAAGCAGCTGAGCATGTGTGATGGGGAGACGACCTCTGATTTCATTCAGCAGGCAGAGCAGCTTCACAGTGACATAATTTCGGCAGGCGGCCAGTGGGAAGAGGGTGCAATGCGTCATGCCATTCTCCATGGCTGTAGCAGCTGACCGCTGAAAAGGTCTCTCGAGTTGCTGGCGGTCGTGCTCTGCGTGTATTTACAGCACCGTACTGTGTACCGGCTGCTACAACGGCCTGCCGCCTCAGTACACCATCACTGTCGAGTTCACGATGTATTTGCCCAACTTGACGACCCCGCAGCTCGTGTTCATGCTGTGGGAGAAGGAGAACAACCTAAAGGCCCAAGCAGTCAAGACCGACCTGGTTGGAGCTGTTGGCCCTGGTCCACGGTGCGCCTCAGGCGCTGTGGGGGCCAACGACATCTGCCGCTACTGTGGACAGCCTGGGCACTACATCCGCGAGTGCCCCCTTAAGCTGGCGGACGAGTCCGTAGGTCTCTACCGCAGCAATGCGTTTGAGCAGCCATGTAGTACCGGTGCCGGCAGCAGTGGCACCGGCAACCGCCATTGTGATGGCGGCGGTGGAGGCACCAGCAGCGGCAATAACAGCGGGGGTGACAGGACGTGTTAACGCAGCCATGTTAGATGCGGCAACGGCCACTGCAGCGGCAGCAACACTGCAGGCGGAAGCAGTGGTGGCGGTGGTGGTGGAAGGAGCTCACGCCAGAACCGTGCCACGGTGCTGGTCGTTGATGGCAGTGGTAGCAGTTCACGTGTTGTCCTAGACTCTGGTTCGCCTTACCACCTTACAGGTGACCGCTCGCTGTTGCATAATTACATTCCTGCTGGCGTGCCCAAGCAAATCAAGTGGGGGAACAACCAGCTAGCCGATGTCATGGGAACAGGGCAGCTGCTCCTATGGACACACGATGGAGAATCCGTCTGGCTGTGCAACGTGCTACATGTCCCCAGCTCGGGACTCACCCTCATGTCTGTCGACCTTCTCGTGACACGCGGCTGCTCAGTCACGTTCAGCACGGACAAGACGGGCCGCCGGTTCTCGCGCGTAGGCCTGCCGCACAGTGGTTCATCTATCACCATGTGGAGCAAGCATGGGCATTACATCATGGACGTGGACCTGCTGGCGCCGACCAAACGCGCCATCAGTGTGCTCAGTGCTGCGGAAGACAGAGCCGGCGGAGGTAGCAGTGCTGGCGGAAGTACTGCCGGCGCCACCATCAGTGACGCCAATCAGACCAGCCGAACATCGGCGCCAGCAGCAGTGACGCCGGCAGAGACCAGCCGAACACCGGCGCCAGCAGCAGTGATGCCAGCGGAGACCAGCCGAACGGTGCCAGCAACGGCCAAGGGCAACTGGGCGCCATTGAGTGCTCAGTCGCCGAACTCGCAGCAGTGCAGCACCTGCACCACCAGTTCGGCCACCTTGGTTACCAGGCGCTGGAGCAGCTTATCATCAAGCAGCTGGTGCATGGACCACGGGTCATTCCTGCAGCGCTGTGGCAGGCGGCAGAGGGCATCTGTGAAGACTACAGCTACAGGCCATGTCAGCCGCAGCAACCAGCCTCAGCATGCACTGGAGGTCGTGCACTCTGACCTGTGCGGGCCCATGCCGACCACGGGCCGAGGAGGGGCTCGCTACTTGCTAACACTGCTGACGGTGCCTCCAGTCTGTCTGCCGTTCGCATGCTGGTTAGCAAGAACCAAGTGGGTGAAGTGCTGCAGGACATGGTGACACAGCTGGAGGCTCACCACCCAAACCGTGCACGGGTACGCACACTTCATAGTGATAACGGTGGTGAGTATGTCGCCGAGCAACTGGAACAGTGGCTACACCAGCGCGGCACTGTGCACACCCACTCGGCGCCGTGCACACCGGAGCAGAACGGAGCAGTGGAGCGGCTCAATCACACGCTTCTCAACCGTGTACAGGCTATGCTGTACGATGCCGTGCTTCCGGACAGCTATTGGCCGGAGGCTGTGCTCTATGCCAACCTCCTGCGCAATGTTTCCCCCTCTCTGGGCCGGGAGGCCACACCGTGGGCAGCTTATCATGGTGTCACCCCCGACGTCAGCCACCTGCACACCTTCGGCTGCCTGGCCTACGTCCGCATCCCAACCAGCCAGCAGGATAAGCTCGGTCCCCACATGAGGGCGGGAACCTACCTTGGACTGGAGTGCGGCACGGTCCCTGACGAGGACACGGTCCTCGTCGATGGCAAGGTGACTGTTACCAGCAACGTCACCTTCGATGACGACCACCGCGGCCTGGCGTCTCAACGGGCGGGCACCCCCTTCGGCACCAGCCCCGCCCATCCTGGCGGCAGCGACCCCGTCGGCGGCTCTACACAGCCCGCCACACCGCCGCCTCCAGTGGATGCCCCGCCCCCAGTGAACCCAGCACCCCCCCTTCGCCCCAACACACGCAGTCAACGGCAACCGCTACACCCACCGCTGGCCCCGGTCTGCCCAGCCAACAACAGCAGCGGCGGCGGCGGAGATTTGGGTAGTCCACCACTGCTTAACAAAGCGTCGGGTAGCACCGATCATGCTGAGTTTAACATGCCCGACGGCAGTGCAGACGGCGGAGGCAACAGCGCGGTGCAGGAGCCGTGCAATTATGAGGAAGCGGTGGTGAGTCCGCAAGCTGACAAGTGGAAGACTTCAATGGATGACGAGATCCTGCCGCAGCTTTCCAACAAGACATGGGAGTTGGGCACGCCGCCGCCTGGCACTCGCATCTTGGACTGCCGCTGGGTTTACAAGATCAAACAGGAGCCTGGCAGTGAGGTACACTATAAGTCACGCTTGGTGGTGAAGGGCTTCGAACAGAGAGCTGTTTGCGCCCACCACGTGTGCAGCCTCCCTGCGGGCACTTCTAGCTGTGGCAGCGGCCAGGGGTATGACGGTCCATCAGATGGACGTCAAAACGGCTTTCTTGAACGGCGACCTGGCGGAGGAGCTGTGGATGCGACAGCCACCAGGTTACAGCAACGGCGACCCGATGCAGGCGTGCCGGCTGTTGAAGTCCGTCTACGGCCTCAAGCAAGCCGTTT
>NW_003307565.1:390842-421353 GCF_000143455.1 Volvox carteri f. nagariensis
GGGTCGCCGTTGCTGTAACCTGGTGGCTGTCGCATCCACAGCTCCTCCGCCAGGTCGCCGTTCAAGAAAGCCGTTTTGACGTCCATCTGATGGACCGTCATACCCCTGGCCGCTGCCACAGCTAGAAGTGCCCGCAGGGAGGCTGCACGCGTGGTGGGCGCAAACAGCTCTCTGTTCGAAGCCCTTCACCACCAAGCGCGACTTATAGCGTATCTCACTGCCAGGCTCCTGTTTGATCTTGTAAACCCAGCGGCAGTCCAAGATGCGAGTGCCAGGCGGCGGCGTGCCCAACTCCCATGTCTTGTTGGAAAGCTGCGGCAGGATCTCGTCATCCATTGAAGTCTTCCACTTGTCAGCTTGCGGACTCACCACCGCTTCCTCATAATTGCACGGCTCCTGCACCGCGCTGTTGCCTCCGCCGTCTGCACTGCACGCACGTTAAACTCAGCACGATGTTAAGCAGCGGTGGACTACCCACCGATAGCCCCTTTGCCTAGGCGTAAACGTGTAAATCTGAGGTACTATTACCAATAAACAACAATGCCTTATAAAGGCTTGGAAAGCTTATCCTGATGGACGAGCTGGCAGTACTCTAGAACCTGCCAGCCGTTGCTCACAGAAGTCTGATGGGCAGTCTTAAACAGGCCACAGCTGTTACTCACGACAACCTGACAAGTTACCTAAACAGGCCACGGGGCGACACGATATCCCTTCGCATCAACAAACAGTACCCAGTAAGCGTCAGGAGCAGGGCGCTCGACAATGCTATGGTGGCCATCGATTTGGGATTGCGCTATTCAAGCGCCAGCAACCAGGAATTATTGTTTGGAAAGACTTGATTTATAAAATGCTGTTGTTGCGAGTAACTGGTAGTATTCTTCGTCAAGTGAAAGTTTGCCATGCTCCCTATTGCGGTAATGTCCAGCCCGCACGTTTTTAACATCTCCTTCAAACATAAAAGGGCGTGTCATTATGCAATTAAAATTAGTACATCGAAACGTTTTTCCCGTATTGAAAGGATTTAGGCGGGTCCAAAGCGCAGCTTTGTAGTTGTGTGTATTGTGTGTGTGTGTGTGCGTGTGTGGGGGGGGGGAGGGTGTTACAGAGGGCTCCAGAATCACCGGGACTCACGAAGCGTAACGCCAGCGGGCCAGTTGGCCGTGCATTATTACTGCACCTCAGACGATCAGGGCAAACAAGACACCCATCCAGACCAGGCAACGCAAGTGTCACCTAGATAGACAGCAGAAAGCGAATCCAAAGGGAAGAATGCTCCGAAACCCACAACCACCGGGGAATTTGCCACTCGGCTCCCCAATTGGCGAAAGTCCTCGGACCTCCACCAGAAGGCCCACCAGCAAATACTGACAGGAACTTGCACGTTGGTTGAGGCCTTAGATGTTGAGAAAAGCTTCTTAAGGGTGTGGCAAATGATATGGCAAACGGACTAACTCGCCTAACGGCCGGTTGACGGTGGAGTTCCATCCCCCTCACCCAGGCTTCTTCACCAGGGTACCGGTCGTGCCCGAAACCCTCTGAATAACCTATCGGGGCCCTCCCCCGAAAATTTCCTTGTCAGGCTGACAGTTTTTTCGGGCACCCCAAAACTGTCTGAAGCCGTTTTCGGGGTAAAGTTTAGCTGGATTCTATCGTAATATGCTAGGACGGCTGAATTAACAGGTGTTTGACTTCATCTTGGAACATGGCGCTAGCTTTTATCCACTTCATATCACGGTTGGATCGAGTAATCCAACACGCATAAGGGAATCAATGGACGGGACAGACAGCCGGTTACGCAGCCTGTTCCTCCCGTTCTTGATAATGCGGTGGACTCTAAAGCCAGGCTCAACACACATCATCAGATGACTCGGGCATGTTTGATTATGGATATGCTTAGACGTATGAAAATGTGTGCGATACAGCCGCAATACACATTCGCACTTGTTGTTTGACTGGTGACCAAGCGGGCCTTATACTGCAAGCCCGGCTTCCAGGCCCCTTCTGCGCCCGAAAACATCCAGATTTACGCTTAAACATCGTTCATTTTCTCCGAAAATGCCTTCGGAAGGCTTCGGTGGGGCCCCTGAAGAAATGCTTCAAAAAGCCCAAGATTCGTTGGGATGTTCCGGGGCGCACTAATTTTCCTTTCGGGCAAAACAGAAAAATTTCAAAAGTGTTCTGGCCCGAATCGGGGTGAAGAACCCTGTCCTCACTTCTGGGTTAACTCGTCCAACGGTCACGCACCACTGTTTTACAATACACCACTAATGCGAATGACATGGCTGCCACTAACAATTTTTGTATAGATATACAGTAAACCGAATCGGTAACCTATCAAATCATGTCACCTGCAAAAATTATTCCAAATGCGGGACATGCGATAATCATTTCAGCAGCAGTCCTGCTTATTGAGCCGTTCACGGATGACCGGCCCTATTTGGCGTTTACTAGGAGGAGGCGATTTCCTTGATGGTGTAGTATTTTGGAAATCTGTTAGCATGGTCTTGAAAGGTATATAATCCTGTAATATTGTTAAAACCAGCAAAGCGCCGGACCCCAGCCGGGTCCTATTCCCTGGTATATGAGTGTCGATCATTTCCAACAAATATTGCAGTGCATTCGGGCCTGCAGGCGGGCCGTATTCTTGCAGTTCTATGACGCGGCCTGTGGTCAAACATGAAGCATCAGAGCATGCCACATGTAGCCATTTTGCATTGGATTTTTGGTCTACATAATCATGGGTAATATAAAATTTATTTGGTACAACGACCAACGTCTTTTTATGAAATGCGGGCCTCGCCTAAATCGGCTTCCCTAAATCGCGCCGTCATTCACATAAGGCCCGACCACCGGCAACCGTTTTTTTTTACAAAACTTCTCCAAAACAGGCTTTTTGTCCTCTTCATTATAGCAACGTGAAGCCCGCGTCTCCGCCGACCAGGCCTAGGGAAAATACTTGAACCGGAGCACCATTTCCGCTTCTCCATGGCCAACACCACGGCGCTGGCAGCCAAGTAAAAGTAATCTGTCCTTACTGATAAATTCGTAGATTGACATAGAATGGAAGACAGGTTAAACCAACGGAAGCGCGGCAGCAAGTGGCATCGCCGGGCATCTCCGGCGTGCGGTGCTCCGGCTCAAATATTTTCGCTCGGCCTGGTCGGCGGAGACGCGAGCTTCATGTTGCCATAATGAAGAGGACAAGAAAGCCTGTTTTGGCGAAGTTTGGTAAAAAAACCGGTTGCCGGTGGTCGGGCCTTATGTGAATGAGGGCGCGATTTAGGCGACGGCTGAAATGCGTTGGGACCGCGGGACATTGCGAGGCTCTGAGCTGAACTTTGATGTGATTTCGGTCGGACTTCTAAGATATTTAAGCAGCCTCTCGCACAAATGTGTCCGGTCGTACTTCGCGAATAGAGACTCCGTACATCTCGTCCCAAAAGTCAGGAGCGAATTTTGCCGCGCAGATGCGCGCGTGCGATTCGCAAAATGCGCCTGTACAAATGTATATAAGATTTCTTGGCGGATGAGGACCAGGTGCGCCAGCGTGTTGCGCAGGTGAGCATGTTGGCCATAGCCGCACGCTGGACTATTGCGTGGATGCTTTGCAGTAAATAAAAGCACCGAAAGCCAACGTCGTAGCTTGCAACTCTGGGCTCGTGAAACTGCCGCGGAAGATGAAGCGCTGGCGGAAGATGAAGCGCTGGCGAAGAAGCAGTTGTGTGCAAGCCATAAGGCGCCTGCTTTCGGTAGCGCAGCGCATAATTCTCATTGTTCCGAATACTCAAGTTACACTCTTACGAAATAAATAAACAAGCACAGAATTATGTAAAGATAAGAATCGCGAGAGACGTTCAGAACCTTGCAAGTGAAATGGATGCCGCTGAGAGCTTGGAACAGCTTTTCGCAGCGCATTCGGCCGTGCCTGCGTTAGCCGTCTTGCAGCAACTACGAATGGAATTGAGCCAGCAGCAAGCTCGAAGGCTGCTGAATAACCACCGGGAATATCTTCAGATGGGAACATGTAGTTTTGGTCGGCGCGGTCAAGCAGCGTACACATTGCGCTCAGGTACCGAGGTGCAGCGTCTCTTTGACATCGCCAACATATCTGGTACGCTGTGGCCGGCTTGCCGACCGTGACATGAACGGGCGCTTGCATCACATCAACATCCTGCACTGCATCCTACGCTCGCTGTTGCCGCGGTTGCTGGCTGGATGCGGGATGCACGGATGTCGCCTCACTGGCAGAATTTGGACTGTTCGCCTTTGCCAGCCAGCGCACTGCCGGATTGCGCTTTGCATTCTTTCGCATGCACCGAACCTACATGCCGTGCATCATTGCGAACTGCCTGGTTCTGCTCTGGAACGCCGTGTGCCCAGACCGTGCTGGCCAGCCGGGGCTCTTCCTTCGGCCGCGAGTAACTCTCGCGCTTCCTAAATAGTCCCGTTGCACAACAATTCAACACGTCCTTACATTTGCACAACGCCGTCAGCACCATGTCCCCAGTCCGGACGGCTCACCACCTAACGCAATTTATTTCATTTCATGCATTACACACCAATCCTGTCCGAACTCGTGCTCCCAACGATATGCACGCCGACGACTTTCACGTCGCTCCTGTTCTGCAACGGTTTTTTGCTCTGCTCGGAGCAACACAACGCGCCGCTTTCACATTTGGGCATGACCACACGCCATGTCCATGGCGCTTCATTCATTTCCGCATACAACTTGTCCCAGCACCCCACCCGTTGGCGCGACCGCCATCACCCATGCTCACCATGTGAAGACGAACAGACATAGCTTCGACGCCCCTCAGATTCAGCCCGCCTCTTTGACGCATCCCGTTTGTACGATGCTGCAACTTGTATAAATGCCAGCCTGTGTCGCCTTCTTTTTCACACATTCTTCTGCTTCCTTTTTTTGGCTAAAAGACCAAAGTCCCTTTTGCAGACGGTAACCAGCCAGCCTGTCACTTCGCGGACACTTCTTCTACAGTTGCAAACTCGCACAAGATGGCTCCGAAAATGGCACGCCAGTCACAAGTAACACCGCAGACCCTTGCACCCCTCAACTTGAGCGCTTATGGCACGCCTTCGACAAGCCAGCCGTCCACCTCTTCCACCGGCGCCGAAGCCAAGCCGCCAGTCGACATAGCCGACCTGTGGGCGCAGCTGGCGGCAGTGTCCCCAACCGGCGGAGGCCGTGATCGTTCCTCGCCGGCCGGGGTGCCCAAACGGCCCCTCACCTTCAAGTAAGCGCCTCATCTTCCGGTACTAGTAGGTGCCTTGCCACGCCGGACCCTACCAAACAGAACACATGCCGTCCCTGCTGTGTGTGCATGCTTTCTCTGGCTGTCCCATGCAACTACCATCTTGAAACGCCCTGCTGCTGCCCCTCGAACCGTCAGGCAGCAACTGCTCTTGGGTAGCATGGGATGTCACGACGAAGACATCCTGCGCGCCCGCCATACCAACGCACAGTTCAACGTGCTAACGGCCGTAAGTACAAGGACGAGTTCACGGTGCAGCACGGCGGCAAGCCTGCCAGCAGTAAGACGTCCTACCTTGCTGCCCTTTGCTCGCTTGCGCCAGCTGCCGTACCTGTCACAACCCGCCATCCCGCCAACTAACCATCCAACCTCCCGCCCTCCATGCCCGTGTAGCGTTCTTGTACAATATAACGGCCGAAATTAAACGCTGGCCACGCATGCCAAGGTCATGCAGCTTTGGATCACAGCTGCCGGCAGCCTGCGTGCGGAAACAGCAATAGAGCTCATCTACGATTACGGCATGGACGCCGCCACCGTCCTAAATGCAGACCAAGGCTTTGCACGCACGGTGCAGGAAGCTGCACAGAAGGCGCGAGCGTCAGGAGCCCACCTGGCCACCACCATGCCAGTCAAGCGACCTGCAACCAGCCCAGCCGAGCCACATGCCAGTGCCCCCGCTCGCACGTGACTATATACCATCACGTGCGCACCGACCGGCAGGGTATATGTCGGACAGTCCCGGGACCCTGAACGCCACTTCCAAGCTCATGCCCGTAACCCACCCAGCCGCTTCCAACCCTTTCGAAATCACTTCAACCTCACGCGCCTCATGTCCACCGCCAATCCTGCTCTGGCCCACAAGATGGAAGCCTTCTACATCGCACAGTTCAAGGCACGGGGGCCGGGCATTGAGCGGTGCTGTTGAATTTAGGCACGGGTTTCATTCTCGGTGCATACATGTCCAACTTTAACTTGTGTGTGAACGGCTTGGGATGGTCTATTGCGTTAGCGTTCGGACTTAAAAGACACCCCGCTGCGCTCCTTGCTGCGCTCCTTGCTAGCGGAAGGAAGTTGGTAGGGGGAAAGTTGGTAGTGTGCGAGTTCATCATCATGTTGCCTGTTCTGGCATGGCCATCTACACGCGAACCGAGGCCTTATTCTTCGTTCCTACATCATAGCAAATGACCGACGCGACATGTCCTGTGCACGCGCTGTTCCTGTGCACATGTTCTTGTTCTTCTGGATGTGCTACCTGGTTTTGTTGAATACACGCGCGCAATGACATGACTGAATGTACATTGCGCCGTGCGCTAAACGAACTGTAAACACCTTCCACTAAACTGCTTCGAAGCTATTCTCACATTCCATTCTGCCACTGCACTGCTTTAATCTCCAGCCTGGGCACAATCTATTCCGCGCAAACGTAAATATACATCTTACATTACAAAATCATACAGGCCTTGGAAACACGGCCAGCTGCTTCACAAGGACCCCCCTCTTTGTCTATTGCTTTTATGGTTCGTCGTCGTGATAAGTCTTGTACTGCATCTGGTCTGATTGCTAGTAGGCCTTATCGCACGAACCTAGTCACCTAGTGCTATTTGTTCTCTGAAGCGGAAATTCTGTTATCAGTCTACTGTAACAATTATTGCTCTTTTGGACCTTTGGAGTGTCCTTTTGAGGTTGAGGATAGTGTCAGCTCGCTTGTCCAGCTTGTGCTTAATTGGACCGTTTATTAGCTGTTTCAAGGGTATTTACAACAGGTTATAAGCCCCGCTTGACCTTGCCGTGGCTGCAGTGGCTGCGCTTTGCTGGCTTGCACGCTTTGATCTTGAGTTTGATTCCTACGTGATTTTTGGGGGAAATGTCTATCTCCGACATTGCTGATTGGGGGGAAGTGTTGAAGATCGCCAACTCGGCGGATTGGTTTATGAAAATGAAGGCCATCTTGGAGTGCGAAGATATGTCATCGGTCATCGCTCAAGATTACCGATTACCTGCAGATCCTACAGAGCGGGAGAAGGAGTTGAAGAAGATCAGGAAGGCGCGGGCGCTCATCATCCTGCGTCTTACGGCAGTTGACCACAAGACAATCATCGACTCCACAACAGAAGCTAAGGATCTTTGGGCGGGTCTTGAGGAGTGGGCTGCGCAGCTAAATGAGGCCGAACTGAATGCGGTAGCCCTGTCGTTTCAGTCGTTAGTAATGAGGAAGGATGAACAAGTGAGCGATTACATGACTCGTGCTGTGAACCTGTACGAGAAGTTAAATAGGTACAAAGATTATCGCGTTTCTGAGAAGTACGCGATTGTGCAGATCGTTCGTGGCTTGCCCGACATCTTGTACGAAACTAAGAAGCGAGTGTTTGTCACGCCCGTGTATCCGAAGGACTTTAAGGAGCTCAAGGAGAAGCTGTTGGCTATGGAGGCCAACCGTTTGACTGCCAGGAGGACCGAGCCCGACATCGCGACGGAATTGTACACCGGACGCGGTGGCCAGAAGGTTGGCTGCTTCATCTGCGGCGCCAACCACTTCGCTCGGGACTGCCCGAAGAATGGCAGCGCTTCTGCGCTATCGGGCTTGGGTCGCTCGTACGGTGGTTCTAATTTGCGATGCAAGTGGTGTGGGAAGACCGGACATGTAGTGGATAGGTGCTTCCGGAAGAAGCAGGAACTGCCTAAGAATATTGACGCAGGGGTTGTCGCGCTCACCCTGGTCGCACGAGAGAAGCAGTTTGTCTTGTAACCGTTGTGCGAAGAAAGGCAATTAGATCATTATGCGCAACCTCCCCCCAAGAGCCCATGGGCCGAGCGCATTTCATCGATCAGCTGCAGAGGATTGTTGGTCAATACCCCGTGAACCCGTGGTGGCTGGATTCCGGTAGTAAATACCATAACACGGGGGACCGGAGCGTTCTGCTTAACTATCGTCGGCTCTATCCTGGCGTGTCCATTTCGATCAAAGTGGGCAATGGAAAAGTGCTACGAGCAGAAGTCCATGGGGATGTGGTGACGACCCTTGCGCCTATTATTACGATGAGGGTGTTTTCTTCGTGCCACATTGTATACATAATTTGATCTCTGCTCCGTACTCGTCAGGGCTTCAGAGTTAGTTTTTGAGGACACGCAGACGCTTGTGTCGAGAGAAGCTGTGCACATCACGGTCACCAAGTGTGCATCTGGTCTCCCTAGGTTGATGAGCAGTGCTGTCCCTGCTGTTGAGTCCTCCGAGCCTGCTGAGCCTGTTGTCCCTTAGCTTTCTGCCAAGGTTCCTGATACTGAGATGGCTGAATTGTGGCACCGTCGGCTTGGTCATTTGGGAATCATGGATATGAAAAGGTTGGCGCATGAAGGCATGGTTAAGGGCTTGAATATTAGTGCTGTCCAGTTGCGAGATTTTGAGAGTAGGGCATGTGAGCCTTGTTTGACGGGCAAGTATGGCCGTGGTCCGTTTCCCACGCCTGAAGCAGTAACAAAGAGACCGTGACAGTGTTTAGATGTCTGTGCGCCCTGTGAGCCTGTTTCTACTAGTGGACATAGGTACTTTGTCACATTGCTAGATGATTACACTAGGGGGATTCATTAGTACAGTCCATGAAACCCTAAAACCCTACAGTCCATTAAACCCTAAAACCCTACAGTCCATTAAACCCTAAAACCCTACAGTCCATTAATAAACCGGATGTCCCGGATTTTATTGAGAGGGCTGTTAACTTGCTACAGGCCCTAAGTAGCTCCATTTTGCAGTGCACGAGAACGGATGGCGGTGGCGAATCTTTGAACGCGCGAGTAAAGTGGCCGGGCACATCTAGTTGTGAAGACGTTTTCAGGAGATGGATGGAATTCGAAGATGGAGAAACGCGTGTGTGTCCACTGTGGGAAAACCTGTCGGCCGCAGTGTATGCGCATGCCATGGGGGACAGGACAGTGATATTTGTTCGTTTTGCATGTTGCTCCACGAGTTAGCATTCAGGTTGAAGCCTGTTGCCCTTTCCGTTTTGTCATGGCATGTTTTGCAGGCGCTCTCCTGCACAGTAGATGCAACGGACCAGAAAACGTTCCGTACAAATGTTGTTCTTTTAGCTTTGCTGTGTTACACAGTGTTAAGATCTTAGTTGGGGTGCTGTCACCGCAGATGTACGGTGCTGGGTTTCTGTTGAGCCTTTGCAACCAGCAGTAAGGACATACATGTATGATGATGAGCGTAAGCACGTCCCAACATGTTGTGTGGCAGGTGTCATGGGTCTAAGGAGCAGGTTGAATGTGAGGGGCCTTACTCGCACACACACACACACACGTGCGAATAGCGTTGGTCGGGTCACAAAGCGAAATTGCAGTGCCTTTGTAACTTCATAACTTGTTCATGCTCGCGGTCCACAAAGTTCAGCTCAGAGCCTCGCAACTTCCCGCGGTCCCAACGCATTTCCGTAAAAGACGTTGGTCGTTGCACCAAATAATTTTAATAATACCCAAGATTATGTAAACCACAAATAAAACGAAATGGTTACATGTGACATGTTCTTGTGCTTCATGTTTTGACCATAGGGCGCGTCATAGAACTGCAAGAACACTGCCCGCCTGTAGGCCCGAATGCACTGCAACATTACAGAAATAGAAACCTTTCAAAACCATGCTTACAAATCTCCAAAATACTACACCATCAAGGAAATCGCTGCCTTCTAGTAAAAGGAAAATTAGGGCCGGTCACCCGTGAACAGTACCTCAAGTTAAAAACCAGAGCTGTAAGTTTTTTGTAAGTTAAAATAATTACAGTTTGAATGTTTACCTTTACTGGTTTTCGCAAGGAAAGCTGTGACGATGGTGATGATGAAGTCTTCTACATCTAAGATGTAGATGTAGATGATGAGGATTTACAAGCTTCAGCGAGATCATACGGTTCAGACGAACTTGAGCTTCATGAACCGCCTCGATCTGGCAAAGAAGAACGAGAAAATGAAAGCTGCGCGCTCATGCCGACCTGTGTACGGCGCGCCATCCACGCACCCGTCTTTTTATGACGTACAGGTACTCGAGCAGAACTCTACGCCATATATACGCCACCACCAGCTTCTAACCAATAAGGTTGCCGAGCGCGAGGGACTTGTGGTATTGTATATACGCCGTTGCTTTAGGCGTACTTAGACAGCATCAGAAAGGATGCGTCCTTGTGTGGGAGGCAAACGCTCCGACGGCACTTATTTTTATGTTTTTGCTTCATCGCTCATTTTTCATGTCCTATTGGCAGGTGGGTTACTGTCCGGGACGGGAACGACACTATCGGAGGATTGCACTTCAAGCTTAACGGGGCAAAGTATTGTCACTTCTTCATGCAGTACGTTTTTTTATGCATATTTGGATTATTTTATTATTTTACGGCATACATCATTAACACATCATTTCGGAAGTTCACTCATGCAGGTCTAGGCAGTTATGATTTCCCATCAGATTGTATCTTATATGCCATGCATGCTTCATCATCCGGCGATGTATTCTTTCCCGCAGTTTCGGCCGCGTCGGCAGCAGCCCTTCAGAACCCCGGTGCCGATGGCGCGTCTGTAGCGTCCCGCGCAATCGCCGATCGCCGAGGATTGTTCCTATACTTTCGCCCGCCACCGCCGGCCGGCCACCCTCCGACACCACCCAGCCCCTCACCTCGTCCACCACGCCCGCCTCCATCGCCCAGCCCCTTGCCCCCGGCACCCAGGCTGCCGCTACCACCCAGCCCGTCGCCATCGCCTCCCCGCCCACCGCCATCACCCAGCCCTTCTCCCCCTTTCCCTCGCCCACCGCCATCACCCAGCCCTTCTCCCCCTTTCCCTCGCCCACCGCCATCACCCAGCCCTCCTCCCCCTTTCCCCCGCCCACCGCCATCACCCAGCCCTCCTCCCCCTTTCCCCCGCCCACCGCCATCACCCAGCCCTCCTCCCCCTTTCCCCCGCCCACCGCCATCACCCAGCCCTCCTCCCCCTTTCCCCCGCCCACCGCCATCACCCAGCCCTCCTCCCCCTTTCCCCCGCCCACCGCCATCGCCCCGTCCCGCTCCACCGCCCCCACAGCCTCCACCGTCACCCCCAAAGCCGCCTTCACCGCCCCCACCGCCGCCAACCTTCAGCTTTAGCGTCACCGTCGAGTTTACTTCCATCTTCCCCTGGCTAGGCAAGCCTGACCGCCAGTTCGGTCGCGACGTCAACTGCACTGAGCTAGCGGACCTCATTTCCACGGATCTCACTACCGCAGCCACACAAGCCCAGACCAGCTTCCTGATCCCGCTTCAGGTCAACACATGCAACAACAGTCGCTTTGTCATGAGCGGTGCAATTGCCCGAGATTGGTCTGCTTGCTTGGAACTGGATACCCTAATCAATGACCGCATGGTGCGCGGCTGGACAGCACTTGCACTGCGCGACAACCTAAACTGTACGGCAGATGAGGCCGATTTGTTTCTTGTGGCCAAGGTGACAGTGACCGCAACGGCGTCTGTACTACTAATACCGGTTTCTTGCGTCTACCAGAGCTTCATAGACACCGCGTGCGACTCTGGATTCAGCACCCATGCATCTACTCGCTAAAAGCCCGCCGTCCACCACCTCATCCTAGGAGATAAATCTGCAGCAATTTCAAGGGGTTCCGATGCTCCGACTTCGTGCGAGGTGGTTTAAGAGGCCAAGAGGCCTCCTATGCAAGTCACGCACCACTATGCTGCAGAAGAACACGCATGCGAAGAGATGAATACAGACATCCTTGTCGCAGCCGGACCAGTTGCTTTGGTGAAGATTGTATTCAGGGACGTCGTACTACCGTCGCCCTCACGCAGCCGTTTCTGCCCGCGGCTCAGATCATGAAAACAAAGTCAGCAAAGGTCATAGGTTGTCGCGACAGCAGACGCTGTTTCATTTCACTCTGGCATCACTCTCTGTGTCGTCACACCTTTCTAGGTAATATGACAACATGACCGCTTCACTGCTCGTCGACATCGGTAGAGTGCACTTGTGTGTGTGGATCATCCGCGGCACTTCTTCCTCACGGATCGGGCCCCCCCATTTCATGAAGAGGTCGAGGTGTAACATAACTACTTTTTGTGTCTGTAGTACCTACTTTTTGTGTCTGTAGTAGCTGGCCGCCGAAAAGGCCGCTCTAGATGCTGGAAGCACGCTGTAGCTGTATTTATGTATGTTGTTACAGGGTGGTTAACTTCGCCAGCGGCCCCCTTTCCCGGGGCAGTCCCTGCTCTCCCCTGCTAGAGGGGCACCCTAATCCGTCACCCCATCCGACTTCAGAATGTATTCGTTGGGTTCGGCAACTCACCACCAGCATCCAACCAAATCTAGCGGATCAACGGCGCATCAACTTAGTTCCTGGTCAGCTCGCAAGTTGATATTATCACGTCCTACACCGTCCATAAGATGGGGGGCCACCTCCCATTTCATCACTCCTCAAACACCCGAGGAGCCGGCAGGCGGATTTGAACCCGGGTCGACTGGGTCGACTGGGAGCAGAAGTCAGGCCTTAACCTCTGCCAGCCGCCTGCCTGTAAAGACAATAATGATACGGGCAGGATTTGAACCTGCGCCCTTGCGGATAGGAGCCTTAATCCTACGCCTTAGACCACTCGGCCACCGTACCCTGACGTATTTATGTATTGATGCTGTGTGCCGTAATGTGCGACAGCTCTAAACAAAATGTCGATGTGTTAGAAGAGAGCGTCATGTACACGTATGTATGTACATCTCAAACATGGCATGCGGCAGGTATGTGGCACTCATTCATGGACGAATGGCTCGGGGATGAGTCCATGTGGTGTCATGTGAATGGGTTCTGCCAAACCAAATGCAACTCATGATTGGCCGGGGTGTTCTATAATTCGCGCGCAGCTGCCATACCCCAGCAACTTCATCACGAATAACCCGGAGTACTTGCATAGCTTTAATGTAGCAGTTTCAGTTTGCGGTTTGGTTTTATCCTATGTGCCGCCCGGTGGTATTTGCAAGGGCTCCATGTCAAGAGCAGTGACTAACTAGGCTAGCTAGTAGTGCGCTGTATTGGTGACGGAGTATGTATGTATGTATGTATGTATGTACGTATGTAGATCGACGACACTGCTGCAGACGGGCGCATTCTAATGACGCCCTTGGGCTCGCTGTGTGTGGTGGGGCTCCTGACTTGAGGTTGCGAAGTGTACGGCATAGGTTGCTTAATAAGCTTACTGACGGGGAGACGAACGACTGCGGCTCTGCAGGACCGGATTCGGGGACGTTGGCGATATGTAAAACTGTAAAAGGTACGGATGCCGATTCATTGCTGGCGTGGAGGTATGCCGATGCAGAGCTTTCGCCGTGTCGAAAGCTGCTCTCTCTCCTCCTCTCTCATTTCGGCGGTTGGAGACAGGAAGCATCTGTAGTGACTCACCTACAGCGTTGAAGTTAATTGCCGCATTAGATGTATGTAGCGGATGCCATCATGAAAATGGATAGTGTTTTTGAAAGAATATCCGAGCCGATGACAAATCGCCGAAATGCTACCCGCACCCAAACACTGCACACACAGCACGGTATACATGTACACATAGCGGCGGAGAGTACCAAGTCCAACCCCATAATGCCTAGCGGCAGCAAGCAGCCAGAGGCGCTACCCTGCCTGGCACAGACAACAGGAGGTTCAAAGCACGACCCACAATGCGCTTCTTAGGCTAAAGGCCACAGATGGAACATGCCGTATCCAGGCAGTCACGTACGGCAAAACCCTGATCAGCCACCCCGACCCACCATCAACACGACCCCGACCCAACGACCGACTCTCATTTCAAAAAACGGGCAGGGCATGCCGTGCAGGGCCCGTAAATTATGAATGAGCAGTCCAGCAGAAAAAGGAAATATCCAAACGGATGCCATGTTTTCACCGCTGTCGTATGAAAACATGGCATCAAAGCCGCAAAGCCTACCGTTGCATGCACGGTAGCCGGTGCAGTACGGAAGTACGGCAAGAAGGAACTCTTAGGCCTGATTGGGCAATCCTGTCCTACCAGCACTTCGCGACGGCGGCTTCCCATAAAACGTGTGTGCACGGGCGTCCGTGCACGTTTACATTACTTCCTCGCGGGTGGATATGCGCATGGGCAGCTGAGCCATGGGTGTCTATCCCCCCTGCTGCCGTGTGGTCTGGCCGGTCTGTGCCGCGTGCAAGGATACGCACGTTTTCCGCCCGGCTTCTGCTCTTTGCGTATGGACCTATTCATGCAATCAAGTCACCCAGACGAAGCCGGCATGAGTATCATCGGTACGACGTTATATCTATGAGGGCATCCTTTTTGTGCATGTGGTGTGCAATTATAATCGAAGTACGAACATGTGCTCCGGCCCCTCTGAATCGTGCAAAATTTCATACCGTACAGTGTACGACCGTTCGTACGTTTGAGAATTCGAACCTTTGTATTACGGGCCCTGCAACTTGCCAACTACCCAGCCCGTGGCAGCGTGTGATGAAGTAACCCGCTTCGGTTTCTTAGCCTGCGAGGCTTTAAGTGTGCTAATGATAATGATGATAACGGAGCGCGGCGTTTCCATTTTCGGATCGTGCTCATTTGAATGCTGTACAGAGTACGGCACTGCTTGACCATTTACTTGTCAGTGCGGTCGCTTCATTCACAGGCATTCACGGTCATGCAAGTCCAGGTTCACCCTACAGAAAATGCATCAGGCGCGTCAGCAACCTCAGCAACGTCGGCGGTGAGCTTTCAGTTTCCTCAAAAGCGGCCGCCGCCGCCTCCAATGCCACTGCCTTTCCAAGTAACGTCGCCACCGCCATCGAGGTCAACATCTTCCAGTTTGTCGTACAGCGCATCGGTAGTCGGGCCAGGGCCGCCGCCAGTTCCGTCACTGCCGCCACGGCCAATGCCGGCACCGCCGCCGCTCCATAAGACTTGTCCAGCTGACGCTGCCATCGTGCGTGATCCCGTCTGCATGGACGCCAGTCGCCTCCGCCATCGGTACAGCAGTTGACAGCACCATCCGCCGCCTTTGCCGCCGCCGCCGCCGCCGCCGCCGCCAGCGTCGCCGCTGCCGCCGCTGCTGCCGCCGCCCAACTGCTTCATCAGGCACCCGCTGACGGCGTCGTGAGTGCCGACTACTGCTACTGCCGCCAGTCCCATCAGGAAGCCCGTACCGGTGTCATCCAGTCCCAAAATGGCTACTGCTGTGATGAGGGCGAAGCTGTAGCCTCGGGGTGTCCTATGGGGGGACAATGGTGATGAGGGAATGTCCCGAGGGTCGGGATTTCACGGAAAGCAAGACCTGACGTTGTGTCCAGAAAGTAGGGCAGGGGATGCCGGGCGTGTAGTTTAGTAACAAGAAGAAGAGATTTTCCGTTGCCAATGAAGGCTCACACTGAAGTGTCCCAGCTGTAGTTGACCGCAGCCGGGAAGGCTTCAGGAGTTTTCAAACCTCCTACTCTGTAAGTTGCAGAGTCCCGGGCTGAATGCGTGCCCCGGCTTTCCGCATTCCATTGTCGCAATGTGTATGTGTTTCTGTTACATGGTTGGGGGTGCGGTACCCCATGCCTGAGAAAATACCTACACGAGCCGAAGGCCCAAGGGCAATACCTAAACGCCTAATAGTTATGGAGAAAAGGAACAGCGCACATGTCGAAATGTATCATGAGGCAGGAAGTCCATGAGAACGTGCAATCAAGTCATTACATTTGCGTAATAATGCAAGTGGTGTATGCTGTCAGGTGAGACTTAAATCGGGAGGGAGGACCCGGCATCTTTAGTCACACCGTGTCTTGTTTTGTCTAATGTGGTCTGACTTGGAGACGTTAATGCAATTTGCGGTGTAAACCTACCTAGGTTCGATTCCAAGAGCGCGAATTGTTTTTCTTATTATGTTAGCTGCCGAGATGTGGAGTCCAGCTTCGCACACTAGATTGCTGGCGGTCGCTGAACCCTCTGTCTCTTCAGATGTTCGGGCGGCATGATGAGAAGGGATTCCAAAAGACTGAATCATACGCCTTCGGCTTGCAGTTCGTATGGCGTGTGGTAGTTGGTACAGTGTGGTAATGGTGCTTTTATGGTGTTCAATCCTAGATACGACAATCCAAATGTGTTTCAATTGGCCCACAACCCGCCCACTCTGTAACAACAACAACAACAACAACAACAACAACAACAACATCGTGTAGGATTTTACCGTCGTACACTGTCGTACCTCATGTGCCGTAACACCGATGCCAGCTCCACGCCGGATACCAGCAGCAGCGCGCCAAGCAGTGGCTGAGGAAATGCCGCCAGCAGCGCCGCAAGACTTCCGCCGAAAGCAAGTCCCAGCGCTGCCTTGAGGCAACCGAGCAGCACTGGCGCTGAGCCGCTGCGTGCGCCGAACTTGTACTGCGGTGACAGCAAGCATGACGATATTATGCACATTTTGTCAGTTTTTGTCAGTTTGTTGTTGTTGTTGTTATTATTACAGCGGGCTGCCAAGTTTCTATACCGTATGGCAGCAAAGAAACCTAGAGAGGCCAAAGGGCACGTCGCCTGTCGCTGTAATGTAAGACACACATAGCCTGGAAAGGAGGAAGGAGTGGTCCGTACCGGCACCGGCACCGGCACACACAACAAGCTCGGCCACGACTAATATAACCGGGCTAGCACTGCTGGTGCCGACAGGGGGTAACTTGCCACTACTGCGGCTCCCCTACGAGCCGTATGAGACAAACGCATGCCTACAAGTACGGGCCGGCGTACTGTGTTGCCTCTATGTGAACAAGTACTAGTGCGGCCAAATACACACGGAACCGCCATCCTACCAAGCTGTGTCTGAACAATCACTCGAGAGGTGTGGAATTACCGATCCCCTTCGTCTGTGAGCGGATCCATGCAAAGCAAATTGTCCTCTACTACCTGTAAAAAAGAAGTGGTAAGGTCCAACTGTGTTTCAACCACGCCTAGGTAGGCCTTATGCAGTAAAAGAACGTAACCGCATCTAAACGTGATTGGGGCCTGATGTGTGATTTACTGTCGGTGTGTCGAGTTTCCGCGAACAGACTTTCGTACTACAGCTCTGTAGCGGGAAAGGTTTGATCGGAGCCACTGCATTGAAGCATATGAAGTCTTGAAGCTTATGTTACGTCATACATATACCATTCCTCCGTTCCTCTTGGCAGTCTTTTTTTCCTTTCTTTTCATTCCTTCCGTCCGTCAGCAAGGAGTATACACAGACAGCCGACGAGCTACCCTAGATAGACCTAATTATAACTCATTTTGGAATTGGTTTGTGGCTTGGATTACCTTCATGGCCTTGGTGTGCATTAGTAAAGACGCGCTCAAACAGTAGTTTGCTAACGGAGTTGTAAGTAAACACGCAATAGTTGTCCAGGTTATATATGAGAACCTTTAGGATTATAGTTCTGGCAGAGGCGCAGCAGGTGGGACGGTCGATATTGGCAATACGAATTTCGGCAACTATTCTCCTAGGCGTCCGCACAACCCCAATATCAGCAATAAAGCCCACGATATACATATACCAGACTTGCGAAGCGGCAATCAATCTTTGCCACTCGCGGAAGTTGAAATCCGATATCGACTTCCGCGAGTTCGTTGAAATAACGATTCGTTGAAATAACTCCTATCCACTTTCAACATTCGATACCCTGCAAGACCGATACAAGCGCCAATCATTATGGCTGGTTGCAAAGCAAATTGCGGGTGCGAGGCGAAGTGCACTCTTGCGTACGGCTTGCAAGTTGCAAGGTCGCAAGTTGCAAGTCGCAAGGAAACCGCAAAACCTCGCCATCTTTATACGCGAATACAACGTGGGAAGCCTCCTCCCCCCAACACATACACACAGGCACCCCCCCTCTCTCACCCCTACCTGCGCTGCAAGCCCCCCAGCCCCATGACAGCACGGCATCGCGCCCAGCCAGCAGCCGCACAGGTTCATGAGGGCCACGGACAGCGCCACGGCGGTGGGGGACCAGCGGGAAGAGTCCCTTCTGGGAATGGGGGACGGATTCGAGGGGTGCGGTAAAGGGGGAAAAGTGTTTCGGGTAACCATTGAGACAACTAAACAATAACGAAATCCCGGATGGCGCGAAGGTGGCTACATGGCGGTGGCAGGAAGGGGGGAAGGTGGGTTAACTACTCCATGTGCCGTTGGACGGGGGCAGCGTTAGCAGCAGCAGCAGCAGCTGGTTCTCTTTTTCTTACGTTCATTTAACTCCCCCTCTCTTTCCCCCGACACACACAACCATATACAACCCCTTGGTTCTCGCATACTTCTCCCTCCATGCATAAATCCCCTTCTCCCCTCTTTCCCCCCCAACACACACACACATACACACACGTACATTCGCTTTTCGTACATATTTGTTCTCTCCAGAAACTCACCGTCTCCCCAAATCTCACCTAGTTAGCTACTTAGCTAGTTAGCCGGCTAGTGCCCGCCTACCTGTCCGGGAACAAGCTGTTGGCAAGTTGGACGACCGCGATGACGGAGTTCAGGGTGGTCAGGGGCAGCTGGGGTAGTCCCGCCCGTACAGCGCCCTGTCGTACATCGCTCCAGTTGGGTTGAAGCAGGCGGGGGGTGCTGGGACCCAACTGCGAAAAAGGGGGGAGGGGAGCTGCATGGCTGTTGACGTGCTAGCGTGTGTGCATATACATCTGTATGTATGTGTGTAAACACATAAACAAAACACACATTCACACACACATACATACGCACACAGATACATACATACACACACACCTTGAGTTCTGCCAGCAGCCGGGGGCGAGAGACGACCGCCATCAGCAGCCCCGCAACCACCGTCACCAGCGCTGAAGGAAATCCCCGCCGCCCGCCACCGCCACAGCTGCTGCTGCTGCCGCCGCCGCCGCCGCCGCTGGCACTGCATCCGCCTTGCTGCCTGCAAGGGTAGCTGCTGCCGCCAGCGGCATCGGCGTCGTACGATGGTGACATCGCCACCGCCGCCGCCAGCTCCGGATCTTCGGCGCCGCGGCGGGTATTGCCGTCGCTGTCAACGAAGCCGCTACCGAAATTACTTGTTGCAATCAGCCAGTTCGTTTCCGTTACACCGCCGCCGCCGCCGCCACCGTCACCGTCACCGCCACCGATCCCGCCGCTCGTGCCATTTGCTGGTTGAGGTGGTGCTGGTGATGATGATGATGAGGATGAAGCCGGTGTCGTACGACGCCACGTCATTAAGCGTTGAAGCAGGGGACCGAAAGGTGTATCGGCAGGTGGAGGTCCCAGAGACCCCTCTTCAGCTGCATCGGGAGAATCAGGACGAGAAACTGCAGCAGCAGCAGTAGCAGCAGCAGTAGCAGTAGCAGTTGCCGAAGCAGTAGCAATAGCAGCAGTAGCAGCAAAAACAGCAGTAGCAGTTGCAGAAACGGTTGCAGTAGCAGTAGCAGTAGCAGAAGCAGCAACAGAAGCAGTAGCAGTAACAGCAGCAGTACAGTATCTCACGTCCTCCGGCATATTGCGTTTCCACCCTCCGTCTTTCTCAGCGTGCAGACGTAGTTCCTAAAAACCCCTTTAAAACACACGAACATCCACATCCACATCCACATACACGCACGTCTCCCTGCATCTCTCCCGCTCCAGGTTTGCCTCTTCCCCCTCACCTCCGCTTTCCCGCGCCTTAAGAGTTGCTGTCTCCCGCACCCCACAGCCCCCCTCCAGCTCCATTACATACGTACAGACAGACAAACACTCCTCTTCCCACCCACCCACCTCTAGGCGCCATGGTGGTTACCAGCAGGAACCCCAGCGCCATCGCCGCCACCAGAAATCCCTCGCTGCCCATCACAGGCCGCCACACCGCTACCGAAGGAGGCGGCGCCGCCAACGTTGGTGAAGATGATAACGGTGGCCACGGTGGCAGGAGGGAGGAAGAGGAGGAGGAGGGGGAGGGAAAGGGAGAGAAGGCTGGAGCTGGTCCATCCGGTGGCCCGTGGGTCGGTAGCCGCTGCCTGAAAGCCATGTCGAGACCCTGCAAGATGTGCAAATAGCTATCTGAATGAGGGGATGTGGGGATGTGGGTTTCGGGGCTTAGGAGAAGAGGAGAGGGAGGGATGAGGTATAAACCCGCCATGCGCCACTGTATTTACCTCTTTCCTGTTTTCCCCCTCCTCACCCCCCCGGGGGTCCCTTCCTCCCCCGGGGGTCCGTCCTGGGCCGCAAAGCCTCAGCCCCCCAAAATAACGATAGAGACATACTGACACACACACACACACGCGCGCACCTTCATCGCCAGCTTGGCCCCCACGGCGAGCTGCACACCCCGTACGACAGGTGGCGGTACGAGCCAATTGAACACGTCGATCAATCGCGTAAGGCCCAGCACCAGCACGCAGCCCGACACGAAGACACCCGCAAGCAGTAGCTGCGGCAGTGTGAGAGGGGGCTGTCCCCGCGGACGGCCGGAAAACACACAAAAGGACCATTACCACTGAAACTTTACCAATCACTACTTCCGCCCATCACCACCACCACCACCGCCGTCACCTTCCGCCCATCACCGTCACCCTCACCGTCACTGACACATTCCCAAGCTTACTCTCGCACCCCCCTCTTCCCCGACCTCCCGACCGCGTTGCTTCCCGAGCTACCCCGTGCTCCCTGTCAGCCAATTCCACATCCCGCTACATCAGCTGCATCCGCTACAGCCCAGGTGGCCCAGCTACAGCCAGCCAAGTTGCGGTTTGGTGTCACGCCCACCCGGCTCAAGGCCCTTCAAGGCCCCGTTCCCACATGGAGCCGGAGACCCTGCATTCCCCCACCCCGCATGGGGCCCCACCCAGCGCCAAATTCCCCCGCCCCCCCCCCACAAGCCACACATACGCCCTCACCTCACCTCTGAGGCCGCCAGGGCCACTGCCGCGATGGTCTTCATGGGTTGCACGCACATGGGAATACCGAACTGCACCCCACTGACGATGTTGTACATACCTGGCACAAATGAAATGATGCAGGAGTAGCGGCAGCAGCAGTTGCGGCAGCAGTAGCAGAAGTAGCAACGGCAGTAGCAATGACAGCAGCAGTAGCAGCAGTAACAGTAGCAGTAGCAGCAAGAGCAGCAGTAGCAGTAGCAGCTGCATAGCATATTTACTAAGACCAAATATGCGCAAATGATAAAGGGGCAGCAGCAGCAGCAACAATAATTGCGACAGTAGGAAAGCCGCCTTCCTTCCATCAGGGGCCGGGGCCGGGGCCAGGGGGAAAGAGCGAAACAGCACACATGCACACAACCCCCCTGGCTAGCAGCCGCCCCCCGCTGGAAGCCGTTCTGTTGTAGCCGTACACCTGGCAAGGTGGGCTGCGGTGTCCCAGTCGTCCGAAAAACTCTCAACGGAGAATTTACTAACTCGGCCATTATACTTGGCACCAGTACGACAACGACCATTAGCATCATATGTCGTACCACCGGGGAGGCGACATCTGATCGTCAAACCGGCCGCCCTTGTCGACTGTGTCCCTGGCGCGAAAGTCCCCCTTGCTTTTCCTCTTACCCGTCACGATCAGGGTGGTTCCAAGATCCAGATCCACCTTTTGGACGAGCGCGATCTGGGTTGGTTTTCGTGCGTGGGAGGGAAAACGGGGTGAGGGGGGTCCCCGAGGCCCCAGGGTAATTGTCCTAGGTGGGGAGGTGGGGAGGGGGCTGGGGATGATACGGCTGGGGTGAGGCATTGGGGATGTGGGGGCTTAACTTTGAGGGGGAGGGATACTTGGGGAGGGATTTGTATCTGTTGCTGGAACTGTGTTCGTCCAGTTGGATTTCCCCGTGTTTGAGCGTCAACGGCCTCACAGATGCCTCACTGCGTTAGTGCTTTAGGTATAACAGTGCAGTACAGTGCAGTACAGTACATGTGCTTCGCCCGTGGTGAGTCATATGATGTAATGTTGCTTGGCAAAGGGACTGGGAGAAGGGTGGAGCGCGAGGGGCTGCACGCTGATGCATTTCGGGATAATGCGGTGTCACAGGTTGTTAGCGGGTCCATGGCACATCTCCATGGCACGGTCGTCCTTTTTCCCCTTCGCCCCGAAGCTTTTATTTAAACATGCCTTGTAGGATTTAGGATCAATCAGGCTTACAAGTAGAGGGAGGAAGGTGCCCAGGTCACCCAGAGAGCCGCTCACTTCCGCCCAGGTGAGCTGCTCATACGTCATGGCAAACCAGGACTTTAACATAGCCATTTCCGTGTTTCACATAGGTTTTTACTGCGCCAGTAATACCTAAGAAAGTTGCCAACCGCGCAGTCCTAACGGAACAGTTGGAATACTATTTTCGGCTTGGTTGACCACGCAAGAAATATAAATACGTTGATCAATAAATTTCTTCGCAGCAAAAATGACCAGGCTGTATGCAAGACATTTTCCCGGATGGCTAGAGTGACCCCTGTCGCAAAGGGCCACGCCGTGCAAGCGACTATTATTTGGTGAAGAAGTTCTCTACAGCACTTTGTACTTATCATAAGCTTATGTAATTTGAAATCCTTCAGTGCAAAAAGCCCTGCATGTTGTAATTGCAAAGTTAGAAAATGCTGACAGTTGGTTCTCAATCCTATGCAGCGATTACCTCCAGCCTTCATCATAATAGAAGTGCCCACGCGTACCCGGCCATGCGTGGTGGGCTTCTGCCGCGCTGATGTCGCTACCGATGCGGAACGTCCCAGCACCAGCTACGCCATCCCGGTTCCGCGATGGGGGAGCCATCACCGACCCACAACGGAGCGCTATGCCGCTGCATCGGCGCTCCCCTCAGCCAAGACACACCTGAACCCGCATCCGTCTCAGACATCGGTCGTTGATGGCAAGGTGCGCATACCCGTGCCACACTGCGCAATAACGTATCTTCACAACAATTATGATAGCAGCATCCGGAACGCTGTTGGTCAGTTTCTGGTCTACCGTTTCTGACACCGCCGCTGTAACTTTCGTCTAAACATGTCCTAGGGAGACACACACACACACACACACACACACACACACACACACACAGAGAACAAGTACACAACGGTGCTGCCACGGCCATCCCAAACGCCGACTCACCAAAATGGTTCATTTTGCTCCATGCCGTACAACCCTTACTGCTCTTCAGGCAGTTGGCAAGAGGGGATACGATGGGTTCATTTTGTGGCTATCATGCGGGGGTTGGTTGCCCGCCGTGTCATGGCTGACAACGTGTGTGTAGTACTGTTAGTACTGTTTTCTCGTCGTCGGGTATCACTTGCCTCCGGGTCACTCAAATTATTGTTTCTGTCTTTGTTGCTTTGTGAGAAGGTAGACAAAACTAAAAACAGGACCGAACAAGGTCTGAGCAGGGCTGGTGGCGCAGTCGAGTATGCCCTGTACCCGTTGCTGGAAGGGGTCTTGTGCTGAGGCTTCATGCATTTATGTGCTGTAGGCCGACAGCATCCCACTGTGCCATCTTCCGCCACGTGTGCCAGCACCGGGCCGCGCTAAAAGTATTCCGAATCTGTAAGGTGCTGAGGGGGGTTACGCCCCCCTAAGAACCCCCCCGATGAGTTTTTGTTTTGTTCGTATAAACATAGAGTTTGGGGAATGTCGCAACACGCGCACACCACAATCTCTCCATAGAGGTATCTCTTGCACGCCAGGAAGCGGCACGCACTTGGACGCTGCACGGGTGACTGCTGTTGCAGAGCCCAAGCAAACACACACCAGTTAGACCCTACTCAAGCACTGATCAAATAGAGTTCGTTCACCGTCGTTCATTTTGCATCAAAGATAGCTGGGAGTCCGCAACCAAGGTAGTGCCACACAGCTAACCAGAAACGGTTCCCTGGAATGCGCAGCAGAGCCCTCTTACAAGCCGAAAGCGCAGAGAATGGAAGAAGCCCCGCTGCCGCCCCTCAAGCGCTGCTGATAAGGCACTCGTCTGCAAACAACATTCTAGGGTTCACCTATCTAGTATTAAATGGTACAGCAGCGGCGTTGGGAAGGCTACACGCCCGCCGTGTCGCTTCTGCAAAATCACGCGTGCGCCGGGTGGCATGTCCAGGATTCGTTGAAGTGAAGACACCTCCATGGTGCAAAGGAGATCCAGAGGTTTCCAAGTCGGGTGCAGTGCGTGCACTTAATGCGCAGATTTAGTACGTGTTGAAGTACCTTGTGTGCAAATAAATGTCGATGCTGTGTCACCGCCTGCGTTTTCACAGATGGAGTTGCGTGGTATCGACCTTGGGCTTTGAATTCTTAGCTCGGTAGCTCAGTACTTCAAGCTTTACAATTTGGGTAGCGGCACTCAGCATTTCAGTAACTACCGCTGGCCAGATGTGTAACCCGCCACCACCCAGTTCCCTTCTGGCCACCCGACCGAGCAAAATCAGCAATCAGGCCCAATTCTAATCCAGTATCGGCTCAGCCACGCAGCAGGTGCACAACATCTCTGTCGCTTCCTTCCACGCACACGATGTGTAGACGAATCGTGTGTAATACATCAATGTACGCCATACATGTCTTGAGCATGTATATAGTATGCTACATTTACCTCTGAATATATTTAGCTATGTAAGTTTAACCACAGGTGCGGCGCGGTATAGAAATTACGAGCCGCACTCGCTAATTCTGCGGATCGTAAACCAAATTTAACTAAATTACGGCTCCAGAAATGGAGGTAGCGGTAGGTGGGCCGCATATGACCTACCCAGGCGGGATGCTTTGGCCAGGCACTTAAGTATAGTACACCAGTGTTTGGGGACTAAGACCCTGCCGTCACCGTTCCTTTCTTATGCCTTCCAACTCCGGCTATCCATATCGATGTTCGCTTCTTCGGAATTCCACTTCACCGTCCCTTTTGGACGAAGTCCACCTCTCGTCCGGCTGCCTGCGCGGCTAAACGTCACCGCCCAAACGTCTAAAGTAAGACGGCTGCTACAGGACAGGACAGGTGTTTCTTCTGTTGCCGCTCCTGTTTCAACATTTGGTCTTGACCACTCCATTGCAGCACCCTGCGCGTCCACAAACGATGTCGAAAATCGGAAGATAGAAAGGGATCGTGGATATTATGGCTATTAGCAGTAATTGCAGTAATCCTGCACTCTGTACATGTAACGACGCAAGGCCCAACTGAGCATCCCGGGTTACGCCTTTGCTTTGTTACAATGGTATCGAGACGGGGCCGCACGACTTCCGATGAAATCTTCGGGTCGGTGGTTCGATTCTGACAACAAGCAGGTATCGCAGAAAGCGATATCATGGGTAATGGATAAACCAGCGCACAATGCGTGAGGTGGGATGGCTCCAATGCTCGATATAATGGCCGCGGACGTCCATTGCTAAAGGGGGGGCAATGTAACGACGCAAGGCCCAACTGAGCATCCCGGGTTACGCCTTTGCTTTGTTACAGTACAGGACAGCATCAATACATCTATCTTGTCGGTAACGTACGAACATGGAACTAAGGAGATCAAGATACATAATTTCATACACAAATACGTACAGGCTTCAGACGTTAGGTAATATATTAAGGTGGGACATTGTGTCAATGAAAGATTCCGGGATTAATTGGATCAAAGAGTGGAGTAAAATTTCACGGCCGTAAGAGGGTGATGGATCCGGTTATAGTGTCCTGCGGGTCGAGCGCGAGTGAGGCTGACGCCGCCGGTGATCCGGCAGATTTCACAGGATGCTAACGATGGGTGTCGAACTCAAAAAGTTACCGACTTCACAGAAGTAGGCATGGGTGAGAAGGATGAGTGTGCCGCGGAACATCGGTAGGCGAAAACTACCAGACTGTACTGGCTACGGGTGAAACTGAACCCCCCTTCTTCACACATATCAGAGATTCAGCTGTTCATGAATGTGCGGCGCGCGGTAAATAGCTGCCGCCAAACACCCATCCGCGTGTGCAAGCAGCTTGGCATGTTGCATTTGCATCATCAACACTCCGTATTGCTTGCCTCTGCGCAAGGGACCTAGGTACGCCAGCAGTATAGATGTCATGTTCTAAGACGTGTTATTAGTTCCTTCCTTCCAGCCTTGGAAAGTAGCGTGCTAAACCACGCACTGAGCGCGCATGCGCACATACATAGGTAGAAACTCACGATTCTACCGTGAAGCACATCGTTACTTGCACATCGTTGTTACTTGCTGCCGGCAGGTTATTATCGATGCAACTCAGCTCAGCTCAGCTCAGCTCAGTTTATCCAATGGGTCACTTTGCATGTGCGATGTGTGTACATACGCGAAGAAAAACAGTCAGGAAACGTAATGAACTAAGAGCACTTGTTTAACGGCAATAATGCCCGAGCAAGGAAAGGGCTTTTCCTCGGGGCAACACATCATCAACGCCTGAGTAGGTGTTATATCACGACTTCAGAAAAGTACCAATGGGCGGATGCAAATCCCGTAATATGCACAAATTACTACGATCCTGAAGTCGTCGGTTGACCCCCCACCGATCCCGTTCGGGTGGAACATCAGGTGTGGCGACTCAGCTTGCGAATATTGCATACATAAAACAAAATTTAAAAGTAGCTGAACCGACTGGACTGTCTATGTGCCTGAAAAATCTGAAGACGGCTAGGCGCATGTAAGCTGGCACATGACGTGACGTGGAGTTGCTGCCCACTGCCCGAGGGTAGGCGAAGGTAGGCACAGGCTCGTGGTATACGAGGCTCTAAGGGCCCGAGACGGTTCCCTTCAAAGGGGGGGGAATGTAGCAGCCGGTACACAGTACGTCTATATAAGTACGCGCAGAGCGTGACCGCCAGCATCTCGAGAGGCCTTTTCAGCGGCCAGCTGCTACACCCTTATCAACACGTGTGCTAGAGAAACGTTCGGCGTTGCATGGGGGATGGAAAAGTCTGTGAAGCGTGACTGGTGGAATGAGGACTGTGCAGCTGGTGGAATGATATGATGAGTTTCCGTAAGGAGGTCAGGGACCCCGTCTCGGGCAAGCTGCCCAATCATCATAGGGCTACCTGGAAGGCCAAGCACCCTGCCTTTAAGAACGCTAGGAAGGCCGCTATTCAGGAGACTGAAATGGAAGATATGCGGAGGAGGATTAAGGATGCCCAGTCCAATCCATGCGGCTTGTGGACATGGCTGCGTGGGGGAAAACCACCTCCTTGCGGGATCTCAGAAATTAATGCTTTTACCGAGCATTTTTCCAAGGTGCTTAATGGTACGGGAGAGACGAGGCAATGCCGCAATGAGGGTATTCAGTTTAAATGGCTGGACGAGGACAAGGTGACGCACCGACGGGAATTAGCTGCTTGGCTTAACAAGGATTTTACGGAGGGTGAAATTGCTAGTGGCCCTAAGGCTATGTGCAACAATAAGTCCGCGGGCCTGCAGGGAACCCCGGCCGAGTATTATAAGTACGCTATCAAGGAAACTGAAGGGCAGCAGCCCGTGTTTGTATTGGCGCCTTACTTAACGGTGCTATACAACCGCCTATACGGAGCTGAATACCCGAGAGGATTCACGACTAGCACCCTGTCCCCCGTTTTCAAAAAAGGGGATGTGTCATGCTGTGACAATTACCGGGGAATAGCAGTTGGGGGTCCCCTGTGCAAACTTTACGCCAATATCATAGGGAGGCGATTAAATAATTACTGTGAAGGCAATAGGCAACGTGCCGTTAGCCAGGCTGGATGTAGGCATGGTTTTGGCACCGAGCATCACTTGTTTACATTAAGGCATCTTATCTCGAAGCACACTGTGGCCGGAGCCAGGCCGCTTATTATCATGCAAATTGACTTTAGTAAAGCGTTCGATTCCGTTGACCATGAGACACTTTGGGATTTCCTCATGTTGTATGGGCTTCACGGGTGCATCCTCGATTCTTTAAAGGCTAGCTATCCTGACGTGAAGTTTCGGGTCAAGTTAGGAAATAAGTTGGGACCTGAATTCACGGTGGGGCGTGGTGTTAAGCAAGGGTGCCCCCTTAGCGTAACCCTTTTTGGACTCGTCATAGAAGTATTCGCTCATTATATTGATGCTCACGATGCTAATTGCCGTGTACGCCTCCCTAGCCGATGGAGCACCCTTCATGAGCAAAGTGTTAGCCTGGCGGGCGATGAACTCACTAACCTACTTTTCGTTGATGATGTGTCACTGGTAGCGACAGGGCACGATAGAGCTGAATGCCTTCTGAGGCTACTCGAAGCCTACTGCAAAGCGACGGGTATGGCCGCGAATGCCGCCAAGTGCGAGGTCCTCATTTTTGGGGGTGCTACGCGCGAGCGGAAGCGGCTTATTGAAGCTGAGTACCGGTTAGGTGGGGCGGGGTTGCGGGTGCTGACCGGCAACGAGACGGCACGGTATCTCGGGTTGCACTATGGCCCAGGAGTGCAGTTCTCAGCATGTACCAAGGAACTACTCACAGCAGGGAGGCGGGCCACGTTTGGGCTCAGCACCCTGTGTAGCAAGCTACATTTCCCTTAGAATATTTTAACGATTACTTTTAACAATAACTATTAATTTGTTAAACGATCTGACTCAAGTTTCGTACATGTTCCGAGTTTCGTCACATGTCGCGAACTGGGCAGCTGTTCGTAAGCGAATCTAACGGGCTGGGGCCCCGGGCCCCACCAACATTATCCTAGTACGGCAAGGTCCGTAGTAGAGATTATCCGGCAGGTAGGCCGAGATATAAGCTACCCGGGCGGGGTGTTCTGGCCAGACACTGACGTATCACATTACTAGGTGTTCGGAGTTCAAGACTCCGCTGCCGCCGTCTCTAACCGTTACGTACACATCTTATGTACGCTAGTGCTTGCCGCTTGGTTGGACTTCTTCCTACAACGACGAGGACTAATAACTCCACGCTTCCGCTCTGTCAGTCCTCCCGTCAGGTGAGCGACTGCTACATTGGTATCGAGGGTCAAGTTCGATCCTCCTTGACGCGATGCGCTACAATAAGGCCGCTCTAAGGCGTTTGACTAAATTCCTTAAGCTTCAAAAATCGTATGAAAGGTATCGCGAAGCATCCCTTCAGGAACAGGACCCTACTGCGCCCGAGGCTACTGAGTCCGACGACGAAGACGAACGCCCTTTGGCTATTCCCAATAAGGAACATCATATTAATAATATTCCTGTTAATTGTCCACAGATGGACGTTGATTCTCCGGCGGAATCGCCTTCGGAGACCGCGCAGCGGGCCTCGCCTTCTACGGGCGGGCTTCCGGCGCGTACGCCAGCGCAGGCTGCGGCAGCCGCGCAGGTCCAAGAAATGCTTCGCGCGGCTCGCGATAATCAAGTCCCCGCTCTTCAAGCGGAATTATCTTCCTTTAAGGGAGAGGTTCACGGCATTCTCGCCGAATACGGCGAGCGCTTAGGCGAAATAACCTCCGCCCTGAAGGATGTCCAGGCGCAGCTTCGGGATCTGTCATCTACGTCGCCGCCTCCGAGTACGTCGGACACTCGGCGTAAGACGATAATTATTGATGGCATCTGCGAGACGCTGGACAGCAATCTGGCCGCGTTTCTTGACGTGGATATGCTGCAGAATTGCGCTTTCCAAGCGCTTCTGCAGCGCCACCTTAATCCCGAAGTACGCTTGGAAGAGGTCAAGCAGTTCTGGGGCGAGGGCATCGCCAAGCAAGCCGGTGGTCCTTCCGGCTCGGCGGCCCCTCCTTCCAAGTCTGCCCGTCCCTCCGAGGTAAATAAGCGTATCCTTGCACCACCTCGTTTTAGTGGAAAGAAGGATTCGCAAATTACTAATACTAAGACATGGTTCGCGCTCCTTATGCAATATTTTGACTTGTCGCAAATGGACCCGCTTGAGCACTTTATGTTTTGGCTTACGGGCAAGGCTCAGGAGTGGGCCGCAGATCTTTTCCTTAAGCACAAGTCCGGCGCGCAACCACTTACCCGCGATTTGTTGCGTGATAAATTCCTGTTACAATATGGGGATGCGAAGCGCGACACCGCGATGGCCGCACGCGATCGTTTGCATGCGCACGAGTACGATATGAAAGTAGACGAGTCCGTACCAGAGTATACGCAGCGCTTTTACGATATTGTTCGCGAAGCGAATGATATGAGTGTTGCGGATCAAATCTCTTGGTATATCAAGGGCTTAGTTCCTGCGCTGCGCGGTCGCTGCGCTACGGACGATGAGGGCAAAGATTGGCAGGATTTAGAGAAGCTAATCCTGTATGCTAGCGGTCAGGAGGTTCGGTGGAAAGCCGGAAAGGACAAAGCACAGCTTGCTGTAGTTACTACGCAAGCTGGCCCGTCTAAGTTTACTTCCTCCTCTCGCCCTAAGCAATCTCGCCC